>NC_135813.1:7822111-8158111 GCF_964213995.1 Mustelus asterias | reverse complement strand
GACTTAATTATTGCTATAAGCTCTTCGTCATCCTCGTCTTCCATGGCCACGTTCCTCAACAAGCTTTTTCCATTGCTTTCTGCAGGCGGAGAAAGTAACTGAGACTGATGCTTCGGGGTTACACTGACTATATTGGATGCAAGACTGTCTTTGCTAATAGATCTGGCCAGACTGATGCTATCTCCAGAGCCGGCATCTACATCGCTGTCAGTTGCATAATGAAGGGTAAATGGCGTTGGCTGTGACAGGGGTCTGAAAAAAAATTAAGAGCGTCAGTCACAAGACATGAAGAAAGCATACATTTATGCATTTTGAAAATACATTTATTGATGCACTGTTTGCAAACATATTTTGCAGATTTATCATATTACTAGAAAAATAGACGGAATACAAACGAATAAGAATTTGCAGCATTATTGCAGCTTAACTGCAGAGTAAGGGTGCCACTGCAGAGATCAAATCTTCTATTTTTTGTCCTTAGAGCTTTGAAAAAGGAACCAATCTATGGATGTGCTGTGTGCTATACAGTTTTAAATAAAGATCCAAGATTAAAACTACATTACAACTATGACAGGCACCAAATTAAAGTACTTTAGAAATAGGTGAAGATAAATACTAAAATCGTATTCATTTACTCACAAGTTATATCCATTACTGAAAAATACACACGATTTCTAAACTAAGATTTTGAACTGGTTAGTGACAGCTGCTTATTTCAGCCATAGCTTTGCGGATAATTGAAACTTTTGGGGAACATGTTTTATCTTCATAAATCCATGCAGATGGTTGGTCTTGCTCGCTGCGTACTGCAGAGGGAGCCACTAGACAACAAGTCTGCTGCAAAACTGGACTTCTAAGATGAACACCATAAATGGGTTAACGGTGTATTACAACATACTGCACTGGTAAGTGACATAGCAAATTAAGTTGAAAACTGGTGCATCTCAGAATTTCTTTTTTTGCAGAGCCAAGATGAATGCGGCTAGCTTAAAGACAATGCCTGCTTTACAGGAACAGGGAAATCTCAGCAGTAACCATTTTAGCTAGCAGCGCTGTTAGAAATAATCTTTATTTGACTTGTTTACCACCTGTGTGCTGGACACCTGCCATGTTAGGTATCACAACAGTCTGTCTATATATTCTGTGGCTCCAACACAGAGACAAGCTGCGGTTATCCATTGGTATTAGTCCCGACCATGTAACATTCAACAATTTAAAAATTGTGTATTAAGTTAAGAACATTTTCTCAAAATATGTGTGAATCTACATGTCTCCTCTCCCCTTGTAACTGACAGTTTCAAACTAGAAATTAATACAACAAAATCCTAAGGCGTTCTATAGGTATGTCAAGAACAGAAGGTTGGTTAGGGCAAGTTTAGGGCCAGTTATAGATGGCAGAGGGAAGTTATGTGTGGAACCGGAGGAGATTGGTGAAGCATTGAACCAATATTTCTCTTCGGTGTTCACGCAAGGGGACATGAATATAGCTGAGGAGGACACTGGGTTGCAAGGGAGTAGAATAGACAGTATTACAGTTGATAAGGAGGATGTGCAGGATATTCTGGAGGGTCTGAAAATAGATAAATCCCCTGGTCCGGATGGGATTTATCCAAGGATTCTCTGGGAGGCAAGAGAAGTGATTGCAGAGCCTCTGGCTCTGATCTTCAGGTCGTCGTTGGCCTCTGGTATAGTACCAGAAGATTGGAGGTTAGCGAATGTTGTCCCATTGTTTAAGAAGAGGAACAGAGACTTCCCCGGGAATTATAGACCGGTGAGTCTCACTTCTGTTGTCGGCAAGATGTTGGAAAAAATTATAAGGGATAGGATTTATAGTTATTTGGAGAGTAATGAATTGATAGGTGATAGTCAGCATGGTTTTGTGGCAGGTAGGTCGTGCCTTACTAACCTTATTGAGTTTTTTGAGAAAGTGACCAAGGAGGTGGATGGGGGCAAGGCAGTGGACGTGGTATATATGGATTTTAGTAAGGCGTTTGATAAGGTTCACCATGGTAGGCTTCTGCAGAAAATGCAGATGTATGGGATTGGGGGTGATCTAGGAAATTGGATCAGGAATTGGCTAGCGGATAGGAAACAGAGGGTGGTGGTTGATAGTAAATATTCATCATGGAGTGCGGTTACAAGTGGTGTACCTCAGGGATCTGTTTTGGGGCCACTGCTGTTTGTAATATTTATTAATGATCTGGATGAGGGTATAGTTGGGTGGATTAGCAAATTTGCTGATGACACCAAAGTCGGTGGTGTGGTAGACAGTGAGGAAGGGTGTCGTAGTTTGCAGGAAGACTTAGACAGGTTGCAAAGTTGGGCCGTGAGGTGGCGGATGGAGTTTAATGCGGAGAAGTGTGAGGTAATTCACTTTGGTAGGAATAACAGATGTGTTGAGTATAGGGCTAACGGGAGGACTTTGAATAGTGTGGAGGAGCAGAGGGATCTAGGTGTATGTGTGCATAGATCCCTGAAAGTTGGGAATCAAGTAGATAAGGTTGTTAAGAAGGCATATGGTGTCTTGGCGTTTATTGGTAGGGGGATTGAATTTAGGAGTCGTAGCGTTATGTTGCAACTGTACACAACTCTGGTGCGGCCGCACTTGGAGTACTGTGTGCAGTTCTGGTCCCCACATTACAGGAAGGATGTGGAGGCTTTGGAGAGGGTGCAGAGGAGGTTTACCAGGATGTTGCCTGGTATGGAGGGGAGATCCTATGAGGAGAGGCTGAGGGATTTGGGATTGTTTTCGCTGGAAAGGCGGCGGCTAAGAGGGGATCTTATTGAAACATATAAGATGATTAGAGGTTTAGATAGGGTGGATAGTGATAGCCTTTTTCCTCTGATGGAGAAATCCAGCACGAGGGGGCATGGCTTTAAATTGAGGGGGGGTAGTTATAGAACCGATGTCAGGGGTAGGTTCTTTACCCAGAGGGTGGTGAGGGATTGGAATGCCCTGCCAGCATCAGTAGTAAATGCGCCTAGTTTGGGGGCGTTTAAGAGATCCGTAGATAGGTTCATGGACGAAAAGAAATTGGTTTAGGTTGGAGGGTCACAGTTTTTTTTTTTAACTGGTCGGTGCAACATCGTGGGCCGAAGGGCCTGTTCTGCGCTGTAATGTTCTATGTTCTATGTTCTAAAATCCAAATTCTTAAAACGCTGTGAAAATCATTCTTAAAGCAATTACAATATCACAAGACAAACATGCATTAAATCCTTAGCCTACGAATGTAAATTTCAAACCAATTTTCAAAAACACACCCAGACAACTGCTTCATTACATTACAGTCCTTAGTGTGTCTCATTTTAGCCTGTCTTGAATTATAGCTATAGATTTGAGCATTTTCAAAAGTAAAGTTAAAGTTTATTTTACTGCGAAATTCCCCTAGTCACCACACTCCGGCGTCAGTTCGGGTCAATGCACCCTAACCAGCATGTCTTTCAGACTGTGGGAGGAAACCGGGGCACCCAGAGGAAATCCACGCAGACATGGGGAGAACATGCAAACTCCGCACAGACAGTGACCCAATCCGGGTCCCTGGCGCTGTGAGGCAGCAGTGCTAACCACTGCGCCGCTTCATTTAGTGAAAGATGAATATACCCTTATTGTAAGGCTTATAATCTGGTCACTGAGGGATGGTTCTTTAACATTGAAAGAAAAGACGACAGCACTGCAGATCTTTATTTTTATTTTCCCATTTCACACATTTTGGCAGTGGCCATTGGCAGACAGTTCAACCACAGGGGCACCACAGCTGAGTCCAAAATTCATACATCTGCATTTCCAATAGAGGTGCCGAACAACACAGCACAATGGTACACGAGTAGTATGGTGGATAGCACTGCTGCCTCACAGCTTCAAAGGCCCCAGTTCGATTCCAGTCTTGAGTCACTGTCTGTGCGGAGTCTGCACATTCTCCCCGTGTCTGCGTGGGTTTCCTCCAGGTGCTCTGGTTTCCTCCCACACTCCAAAGATGTGCAGGTTAGGTGGATTGGACATGTGAAATTGTCTCTTAGTGTCCAAAGATGTGTAGGTTAGGGTATTAGTGGGGTAAATGCGTGGGGTTATGGGGATAGGGCCGGGTGTGGGCCTGGCTAAGATGTGCTGTCAGAGAGTTACTCCAGACTTGATGGGCCAAACGGCCTCCTTCTGTACAACCAGGGGTGGAAGTCCATGCTGATTTCTGTATTCCAAACCTACCCCCCTTCACCCCTGACAGCAACTCATTCAGTTCTCATCTGGTTGATATCAGTTACACCATATATAAATTTATTGAGTCATTACAGATGTCTTAATAGCAGTCTGGTCCAGGTCATCTTTGCAGCAGAGCCAAGATTAATAAAGGCAATTCAAAGCCAGAGTGCAAGAAACAGTGATGACCAGGTAATATATTTCAAAAACAAAGTTAAAACTTAAATCAACCCTCTGCTTCTAACTGTGAATATCTGCCACATATTTGTTGATATTCAATATGAAGTTACTATTGAATGACTTAGAGGTTCAATCGAGACAAACATGAACTAAGAAAGTAAACAAGTGAAGATAAGGTATTCCCCGTGTTTACCTTGGCTTCTTTTCTTGCCAGGCCAACACTGTGCCTCTTGGCTGCCCGTCAACTCGAGTTAGGGAATTTGAACGATGCCGAGTATCTAAATATTGAAAATAAAAAGAATGCTAACAGTGCATATAAAACTCATTACAGCACAATCATTTTTGAAGATATTCAGATTGGACTCTGAATATAGTGCGTTGAGTGTTTATTACGTCCACTGAATTTCTTTGACTAATTTAACTTATAGCCAAAATATCTTAACCTTCATTTGAAACACAGTAAATAGTGACAAATGTGCAAGCATGCCACATAGCCACACTAGGAGTGAGAGTCAGAAACAGAGCCATAATACTACAGCACAGATTCCCTAACCGATACTTCCCTCAAGCTTCAGGAAGGTGGAAGGGTGGTTTTAAAAGGGAGCAATGCTTGAAGAGAGGAAATCATTTAAAACGTCAGTTTGTGTATTGTCAATAGTGTGATGATTACGATGTTGAATTTGCAACCTAGAGAATGGGGATGTGAGAAAAGTTATTGGGGCCAGTGCTGGTGGTGGTTGCGGGGTGGCAAGGAAGTGAAATAGGGAGAAATTAAAAGTTCAAGGTACTGCTGGGAAGGGGGGGAGCAATTAGAAGAACTGAGGAATACTACCTTTAGCCAACTCACAGGCAACTCACTGATGATAGATCAGGAATTTCCCTGCCTGACAAGTCTGCCAAGAAATGAGAGCTAAGAAAATTACTTAGACCTCAACCAAAATACAGACAAAACTAAATTAGATTAAATAAAGAAATTGCTACAGGAACAAAAGCATCAATTAAATTGATGAAAGTGCCTGATGCCCCTGTATATTATAAACTAGAAAGGGAAATTATTATCATAGGTTTTGGTTAAAGAATGTTTAAATGATTATAAACTTGGCAAACATAGAATCAGTTTTTTTCTTATCTGCAGATTATTAGCTTCAGCTAAGACTCACTGTCTATTATTTTGGATATAATTTACAATTTATAAGCTCAGACATACACTCTGTTGATGACAAAGATTTTATTAATGGTAGATGGACCCTATAGTCAGGAGTGGGCCGTGGTCTAAGGTTTGATCTTGGGTCTGTGTGGATTTCAGCTAAAATGCATGTAAGATTATTAGAATTAGGATCACTGCTCCTGGATTTTGGGGAGGGAGAAAGGAAATAAACAGGCCAAGCATTCACTGTTCACGGCTATTCAACAGAGCCTGCTGATATTGCACATGGGAGGATACTGAGTTCAGTGTTGAGGCTCTTGTGGCTGAATAACCTGATGACATTCACTATTTAAAGCTCACACACAACTAATTGCCTCTTGGACGATGTAGAGGGAAACTGGTACTTCTGGAACCATAAACCAGCAAAGATCAACACATTCAGGAAATGGAGCAGAGGGGAGAAAAACGGATGAGGAAATGAATTTAAAATAAGTCAGATTTGGTAGTCTGGGTACTTGTATCGAATTCAAACAGAAAACATCAATTTAAATCTTGTCAGCATCCAAACTACACCTACAAAAAATAATTCCCCAGGTTTGAAAACTGGTCATGGTACATCTTACACCAGTCTTAAAAATTATTTTAGTACCCTAAAGCAAATGAATTGCCTAATGTGAAGCTACTTTGCATTGGGAAGAACATTTTCCATCATATTATGAAAATAGTCTAATAATCCATTTAGAATTTATTTTTGAATTGTGGAATGCCTACTTTAAAGCTCCAAGTGCCTGTAAACATTGGCAAAAGCAAACAAATAATTTACAGTATATTAAAGCAATTACAAAATTGCTCGCTGATACCCCAAAAATAATTAGCTTGGCTACCTTATTAATCCAATTGAACTGTTAATAGATTCCCTCTGTCTGCTATTTCCCATCTCCCTCAGACCTCGAAGAAAGCCTAGCATTTCTAAAATTCATCTATTTATTTTCATCATTCATTCTCCACCTTGAATACTGTGCAACCATCTTACCTGTGCTGTCTTCACTGGATAGGGGACATTTATACTGCCTCTGTCTTAAAGGCAATAGCGGGTGGGATGGACTGAAGGCAGGGCTTCCTTTGCTATACGAAAAGAACAAAAAGGATCAATTTTTCATTTAAAGTTTTTCAGCACAAACATAAACAGACAGGTTTGATGGAAGATGGAAACATTAAATCATTCCAGTTGTCATAACAATTGACAAGTTTTTCAATCAAATGCTACAAATCACAAAACTGTAAAGTAAGTCCAGATATGATTAGCAGCACAGAAAAGTAAAATGGACAAAATTACACACCACACGTATGATTCTACGTAACACTGAACCCAAGTTGGAAACCAAAGCTGCTGCAGGACATGCCAAGAAGGCGAGGACAGACAGAGACAGACTTACGGAAACTCTTCAGGATGCAGGCAATACCTGGTTGCAATCTCTGGGCTACTCTGTGGAACAGGTGTTGACATATCACCTGGACCATTGGCTGGGCTGACCATAAAGCTCCGCTTTGTTGCGTTGGAAATCGGAAGAGGTGGGCGAGAACTCTTCTGTTGCAGGAGCGTTTTAGCTAAATTGAGATTGAAGATAAAACATTAGTTATACTTGGGAACTTCTTCCATTTGTAATTAGGTTGCGAGCCAAAGGTTTGTGGTCACTTTTGAAAGATTTTCATTATGACAATATTTAGGTTGCTCAGATTTTCCATCCAGAACAAAGAAAATAAAAGAAGTTTGGTTAGGCCAAAAACTGAGCACACAAACTGGCAGGTGATCTCAAGAAAATGACATTCAGTCTAAATTGTCATATTGAATAACATGTATAATTTAAGTTCATTACTCCAAACTTGGGGCCTCGTCCTGGGCCAATCCAAGCTCCCCACAATTCTACATCGTTCCTTATTTATAGTGAATCAGCTGGTCAGCTGACTATTACATCCCTCTAACTGGTTCTATGGCTTTTCTGGGTCAGCTGACCCTTACATCTTGTTCCCATTGGTCACATTACATCCAATACAAAGTTGTCACTGGTTACATTCTAACATTTAAAACAAGAGGAGGAGAAGCCAGAATGCAGAAGAGTCAAATCATTTGAGAACATAGGAATTAGGGGGGAGAGGAAGCAATTTAGCCCTTCGAGCCTGCACCACCATTCTACATAGTCATGGCTGATCTCCATCACATCCTACCTCCACTTCCTGCCTTTTCCCCATAGCCCTTAATCTCGCTTTTTATCAAACTTCAGCAACTTACCGTCTTTGATTTCTTGAACTTCTCTTGGTTGCACAAAGTCAGGCTTCACAACTTCAAACCACCAGAATAACTCAGCAATGAACACCATAACATTAGGCTGAAACAGAAAGAAAGCTATGTTCTACAAATATATATTTGCTTCACTATATTCCACAGGAATGCAATTAGAATTAATGGGAAAAGATCACTTTACATCACTAATGCTACAAGGGGAGGGAAGAGACAGCATAAGGTCTCAAGCACAAAGTGATCACTCCTGACCCCTCACCTGGATGGCAGTAGCTACATACAACACAAGAAGCTGCACAACATTCAGGACAGAGCAGCTCTCTTGGCCAGCAGCTCTTCACTGGATTCAGTATCCATCTCCTCCATTGATGATAAACGCTGGCAATGGGATGCACTGCAGTAACCCACCAAGCCTTCTTCAACAGCGTATCTAAGCATTGTGACCTCTACCACGGACAAGGACAAGAGTGGCAAAATCACAGGAACACTACCACATTCAAGTTCCCCTTCAAGTCGCATACTAATCTGGCTGGGATGTATACTGCTGTCATTCTCGCATTTGTTTCGTGGGCAAAAATACCATATATCATTATAGGAGAACTACCACCATAAAAACTGCAGTGATTCAAAGAACTCCATCACCAGCCTCTCAGGTAACTAAGGATATACAATAACAATGCAGCCTCATCAGTGCCCCCCTCACAAATATAGATTTTCCTGAGGTGGAAAAGGAGTACCTGTTGCTGAACGTACCACCTTCATGAGTATAGATACAATAATGTTACTTTAAAGAAATGAGAGCTCTTAACTAAATCTTACCTTCAGCACTAAAGGACTGTACAACATATCTTCTAGTGTGAGATAGAAACTTCTGTTCAGATAATGGTGTGAAAAATCTATCAGGAGCTGAATATTATACAAGCTGTCTGCAATTGAAGTCACTTCCTTCAAACAAATGTCTGCAAAGAAAAACAAATGAGAGAGAACCCCATTTAAACCAGTCAACGTAAAGACAAGATTAATTTAACCTTAAGAAACAAGATCAGGTGAACTTCTAAACGAAAATTCCTTTTAAACCATGGTTTAGCAAAAGTCATTAATATTCTACCAACTTAAAATCAAGATTTTTTAAAATTAAAAGTAATGGGCCCTTGCCGAAAATAAATAAAAGTTACAGCTCTTCTAAGACATTTCTCTTCAAACAAGATGCACTGCACCCACAAGAACGTGACAACTCGGAGGAGTAGGTCATTTGGCCCAAGGAGCCTCCTTCACCTTTCACCAAGATCTTGCCTGGTCTGACCGTGGACTCAGCTCCACTTTCCTGTCTGCGCCTCATAACCCTCGACTCCCTTGTTGATCAAAAATATAACTTAACTGTAAGTATATCCCACAGCGCATGTGGAGTTTTCAGATTCCTGTCTGGGCAATTTGCATTCTATTTTCTTTCAATATTTGTTCTCTTACTGAAGTGTTGTTGCCGTTGCATATTAATAAAAATGTTTTCTGTCATTTGAAAGGTGTAAACTGGCTGAAAGGAGCATTTAAGAGAAAGTGAATCCCTTTTGGGAGTTTCACACATGGAAACGTTGGGGTCAAAGATAAAATGAAGTGGCTTGCATGCTTAGAAAGATTTAGTGACCTGAAGCAATATTTACCTCACTTACTTTACTTGAAGCCTTTCCAAACTCAGTACAGCATGAACTTTTTGTACAAAGATATCAGATGGAAATTCACAATTTAGGACATTGTAGAAAAGTACTGCATATTCTATGAAAAATTTGGGGACCATTATCATCTTATGAATAGGTTTACGTTTACATTCATTTTTAGACCCAACACCCAAATAAAAATCACCCATCAATAATAGATTTTCATAAATATCTGGTTGCTAAATTTTGCCTCAATTCTCATAGAACCATAGAATCTACAGCGCAGAAGGCAGCCATTCAGCCCATCGAATCTGCACCGCCCACAATCCCATCCAGCGCCTATCCCCATAACCCCATGCATTTACCCGAGCTAGTCCCCCCCGACAATAAGGGTCAATTTAGCATGGCCAATCAGCCTAACCCACACATCGGATTGTGGGAGGAAAGTGGAGCACCCAGAGGAAACCCAAGCAGACACGGGGAGAATGTGCATACTCCACACAGACAGTGACCCAAGTCGGGAATCGAACCCGGGTCCCTAGCGCTGTGAGGAAGCAGTGCTAACCACTGTGCTACCATGCCACCCAGTATGCTCCGGTGTCCCAGATACAGCTTGCAAAGTGACAATAAGTAAGTGACAATGAATGATTCCTAAATGTTGCCCATCTCTTCTAACACTCACATCACCTTCTCAGTTTTAAACGATTACCATTGGCCATTAATTAGAATTTAAGTAGTTTGTAACTATTATTTCTAAATACAAGCTATGTAAAATTGACAACTTCTGTTCCTTGAGCCACCAAGGGCAAGTTAGGGGGACAGAAGTATTTTTAAAATTTTTAACTGCTTAGATACGCCAACTGAACACTTGATTAAGTTTTCTTTCATCAATCTTTGTCTCTTTGCTACATCACCAAGTGCTTAGCTCTGCGACTCTTAGTCAGGATGTGGACATACTACTCTTAGTCAGACCAGCCAGAACGAATATAAAAATTTGTTTTTTAAATTTAAGTATAAAATGAGCTATGCTATATAAAGAGATACACTGGAACTGGTAGTTTTATACAAAATAAATGTGGAGTCATAACTAGTGAGAACTTGAACATGCACACCTCTCTGCAGAAACCTCCAGCCCTGAACATGCACCCTATCATACACAAAGATATACAACTACACTGTGGAGCAGCAGAAAAATATATCTAAATTAAGTATACTGCATATTTCTAAACACAAATACCTTCTAATTTCATGAGCTCCGGACAGTAGTAGTGAATAACTGCAAGAAGTGAACAGCCATCGCACACATCTCTCATTAAATCCTCCATTAAAGGAAAAAACGGCAACTGCTTGTTCAAGGGGTGATCTCGTCGATAACGCACCTGACACAAAATAAAGATAAGTTTAAAAAAGGGAGAGAACTGGTGACTATATATTAATGCTTTAACTTGGGTGGTACTGTATTCTATCCCTCTTTATGGCAAAGTCCAGCTGATATTCTTTAAGATTTCTTTTCCCCAGCCCGAAGCTTTTTCGGAACTAATGCTTATCCAATAGATTGTTTAATTAATACTCAAGATATGCCAGAGATTAATTATATAGGCGAACATACTCGAAGCTGCATAACAAAAACAAATCATGCACGAAAATGCTGCATAACAGGCCTCTCCAGAAGGTGGAATATACAGACCAACTTTCTTACAAGTTAACATGGATCTGGTTTTGTGCATTTTTGCGTAATTATGAAATTTCAGGAAACCAACAGCTAAGCACCACAGCGGATTCCTGAAAAACGCAATGAGGAAAGCAGAAAGTTAACTTGTTTTGATTCCAATATGCTGAATTTTCCCACATAGAAATATTCAACAGTGCTTTAATTAGGAATCAGAAACAATTTTTAAAAAGAGCCTTCAATAAAATAATCCCAGAACTGTATTTTAAGAAAAATTACAGTTTTAAGTACAAACTACCAGCAACTATGTTTCAATCCCAATGGTGCTGGCAGGATGCACTATTTTGCTAATGACTTCATCAGCAAGGGCGTGACTCAGCCTGGCTAAATTAGAATCTCTTCCTCACCCTGCTTCCCACAAAATACATCAGACCAGTTTATTTATATCAACATTGCCAACCCAACATATATTTTTGAATTTGAAGCATACACCCACAATTTTTAGAACATTTGTTTATCCTGACATCTCAATAGGAGATTTAAAGCTTATTAGTGGCAATCTGATTCACTATTTTAATAAGTTGATTTCAATATGCCATAAGCAGTCTTAATGCAGAGATGAGAGGGGGGCTGGCAGATCATGTTCTTTTGTACAAGTTTAATTCCTTATTTATTATTTGCTGACCTGATACAATCAAATTTCCCAAACTACCTGTTAAACATTCTGCACTTCCCTTTACAAAGAGTGTAAGCCTAATGTCCACTTGTGCTTGGTACATTAATGTACTAGCTTTTAGCATTTTTGTCTCAAAATCAGCAAGACATGGGTCCAAGTTTCACTCCAGGATGAGGGAACATAATCTAGACTGAACTTTCACTAGGGACAGCTATATTGCTGTTGGCATCATCTTTCAGATGAGAGATTAAAAGGAGACCCATGTCAGGTGAATGTAAAAAAAATGATTCTGACACTGAGGGACAAGGAGTTCACACACCGGATCCTGGCCAATATTCTGCCCTTAGTAACCGAAAAAGTTCTCTTACTTAATATGCTTGTATGATCCAGCTGAGAACAAATTGGATATGGCTTTTACCTGCACTTCAAAAATAATTCATTTAAAATGAACTATTATCCAGAATCAAGGTAAGCTATTTTGCTTTAAGCCAACTTTATAGATAAATCATGTTAATTACACTCACTAATTAGAAAGAGCAGTGAAGTTATAGTTTATTGGTGTAGAGGAATGCATAGAAGCAGGAAAGTGGTTCTATTATTTCTCTTCCCTCTGCAACTCCAATGACAGGGTTCCAGATGTCCACAGAGGCTAAGGAAATTCAGTATGAATGCTACGACTAATTTTACTGATACACCATTGAAAGCATCCTTTTCAGATGCATCACAGCTCAGTATGGCTCCTACTCTGACCAAGACAGCAAGAAACTACGAAGGGTTCTGAACGTAGCCCAGTCCATCACGCAAACCAGCCTCCCACCCATTGACTCCATCTACACATCCCGCTGCCTCGGAAAAGCAGCCAGCATACTCAAGTACCCCACACACCCTGCACATTCTCTCTTCCACATTCTTCCGTTGGAAAAAATATACAAAAGACTGAGATCACGTACCAACTGACTCAAGAACAGCTTCTGCCCTGCTGCCATCAGACTTTTGAATGGACCTACAAATATTAACTTGATCTTTCTCTACACCCTACTATGACTGTAACACAATGTTCTGCACCCTCTGCTTTCCTTCTCCCCTATGTACCCTATGAACAGTATGTTTTGTGCGTATAGCGCGCAAGAAACAATACTTTGCACTGTATCCTAATACGTGACAATAATAAATCAAATCAAAGAAAGGAGAATTGATCATCCAAATATCAAATTAAAAAGGTCACATTTACTTGAAACAAAAGCAATGCACAGTAACATTTGTTCAAACCAAAAGAAAGAAAGAAGAACAGATACATTTTTTTTAGTAATGGAAACCACTGCACCAAATTCCAAAGAGGGAGTTTTGTCATCATTTGTTATATTATATTTTCACAATTTTTCATGAAATTTCATTTAAGCGGCAAATGCCAACATTGTCAGTCTTTAGTCTGGAGGCAAGTGTGAAGAATTAACATATCCATGAGGTATTGTTAACCAAGTCTGCTTCACTGCCAGCATTATGTGAAAAATACATATTAATTTATCTCTTCTAGCATCATGGAGCTATGGAGACACTACAGCGCCAATCTGCTTTGTGTCCACACTTCAAAGAAAATAGAATTCTGTGCAGCTATTTTCAAAGGCATATAATTTCATGATTAAACTTGAGCTTGAGCCCAGCGTTCCAAATAATTATATGAGTTTCTAATTAACCACTATCGATTATGTGCGATTTAAGGTTGGAATCTGCAGTTGGTGTGACTATTAGTTAGTTAGAATACCACAGGGTACATCAACAAATTGCAAGAATCAATGCCAGGCAATTGGATTTGTCAAGCTCGGTAAATTGACTCACAGATCATCTGTTTTTAAATTACACATAGGGATAATTTCAGTCAAAGTTAAATCAATGCTTCTGAAAGGGCAAAGTTAAAGAAGAGCTCATGCTACCAAATCCTTATAAATGTGTGACCAGCTGAGCAAGACTTTCTCTAGATAAATAAATTAATGCCTCTCTTATTTGCATCTGTTTTAAATCTTGCTTTCAGCCTTGTAACGATCCATTAAAAATGACGTTGAAGATAAATTCTAAATGCCTGCACCAACACAGCTCGCTGCTCTTGGATAAAAAACAATGATGTGACAATAGAGTACCAATGAAAAATATAACTATTTTAAACCCACTGCGATAAATCAAGGCTTCAATAATGGATACGAAGGCAACTGGATCTGTTTAAGATATTTAAGGTATAAGCACAAAGGAGATATCACCTAAAAAATGACTCCTAAAAACTGACATGTTTATTCCAGTTTTTTAGAAATTATATAAAGCATGCATTAATTTTCAGTGATATAAAGATCTCAGAAACATTAGCCAGTTATATATTTGAAAGCACTTTACCACAGCTATTGCAGAAACCACAAAATTTAGGATTTTAAAGCCAGATGTTTCATTTAAAAATATGCGCCTTGTATTTTATGGAGTAATGAAGTATACTGTACCACCCAAGCATATTCCTCTGGTTCAAGTATGCAGTGGGCAATGGCATGCATTACGTCACAGTAATACAAACAGAGGGCAGGAAAGACCATGAAAAACATTAAGGCATGCAGAAAACAGTAAGCTTTGGAAAGGGAATGTCAAAAGACCTCAAGCTTTGCCCAAACTTAGAGCATTTGTATAAGAAGGAGATGTAGAAAGGGGACAGAATTTTGTAATGCAATGAACAGAGGTCGGGCGGGAAGGGGAAAGAGAAAAATAAGTTTCTACTGATCTTCAGGTTTGGAGGTTACTGATCACGGTTTTAATGTATTATATTCAAATAAATTTATCATTTTTACTATTTTGTACAAATACTTATCAGATCAACAGCTTTATTTGACAAAATATTATAGTTAAGCAGGAGGCTTATGAACAAAGGCAGCAGCAAATGGTTTGCACAGTCTTATTTTATATTTCACAATAACTACCCAATTTTTGATATCAGGAGTGGTGTTGTACTTTTATTTGGACTGATTATGAAGATTTTTGACAGGCCTGGGTTTCTTGCTGAAATAAAGTTCCATGTCCACAACAAAAGATGATGGAAAGGACACTGCAGAATAAAGGGATTTAAACACATGCACATCCCAATGAAACAACCTGATAACGAGCTGATAACGAGCATTCAGTGCCCGAAGTGTGAAAACACACACGGCAAAGGGTCTACTGAATACTGCGGTTGATTCACAATGCCCTCTTTTAATTCAGTATTCTCAGCTATCAGTTTGAAACTACACGTATTGTTCTTAGATACATTCAACACATAAAATGTGCATTCCCCAAGTGCTGAATACATATAAAGAACTGTGAATTTCTCAAGCTATCATTTCTGAAAGCTCAGTGGTGTTCGCTGATGTCCCAATATTTTCAGCAATAAACAACAAACCATCTTCTCCAATCAATGTAACCAGTCTAACCAGTGTAACACGAAGCCCATCCTGTGGTAAATGCCCATTGTTAACAATGGGAAAGTACATTAAAGGCCTCAATTTCATGATAAGGATAGTGAAGCCAACAGCTCCAACAACTCATTGGTGTTTGCAGTTTAAAAAAACAATCAGATTCTTCTACATAATTCACAAGTCTTAAAATAGGCTCTCTAGAAATAAATGTAATTAGAAATATGGTCCTCAGATGTAAAGAAAAATGTTTTGCTCTTTATTGCTGTTATGTTAAAATCAGAAGAATGAAGAATGACTGAAGTAGAAATAGACGGTTAGTAGCTCACTTACGGGCACCAGTTTCCAATACCATTTTGAAGGAGACTGCCCAAAAAGCAGGGAAAGGAGTTAGAATTTAAGCATCAAAAGGACAAGGAGCAAAGCTTGTTAGAGCAACAGACCAGAGATCAGCATGTATAAAACACTTCATTCTTAAACAGTCTAATTAGGGATAAAAAACACAATTCTATTTTTGACAGAATAATTTCCTTTAAATTAAAAAAAGGAAACAAAATCATCAACAGGCTTTGCTTAATTAAATGTTCTATTTTGTTGCTCTCGTCTTTCTCTAAGTTTTAAGTAAAACCCTTTGGTTGGAGGGAGGATCAGGGGGGCGGGGGTGTGAAAGAGAGGGGAGAAGGAAAGACAATGGTTGGAAGATCCCAGTATGATGCTATATGTCATATATGGTTCCTTTAATTATTTTAAATACAGGCTTACTGTAACAGTTTGCAGTGACCAAATTAGAAAAACACAATTAAAATCATCGGGAAAATGGCAAAAACAGCATTTAGGATGAACGCTAAACTAAAACCTTTCTATACTATAGTATAAAAAGTCTGCTATATCAAAGTTTGAGCAGCATCCTTTGCCAAAACTGTTATTTCCTTT
This sequence comes from Mustelus asterias, assembly GCF_964213995.1. Lineage (NCBI taxonomy): Eukaryota > Metazoa > Chordata > Chondrichthyes > Carcharhiniformes > Triakidae > Mustelus > Mustelus asterias. The sequence continues at coordinate 8,141,941 of NC_135813.1, read as the reverse complement.
TGAGTTGATGCTATCACTTAATTGTGCAAATTCATTAATTCCTTGTGGAAGCTAGTTTTGATTTGAACAATATTCAAACACTTGAGTTTGAGCAAGTGGAAGAGTGTGATTATATTCACCGACGTTGTATCTTTCTGTGTTAAGTATGCACGGTACGGTGTTGGAAATATACCAACATAGCAAAGGATACCAAAGCTACACAAAGTGGAATGGTGCAGGTTCATTCTCTTCATCCTCCATACAATTTCTCTTCATTCCTCTCATGCTTTGTGGAGCGATACAGAGGAGGGGCAATGTGCCGCTCCATGTGGTGAGGGCAAGGGGGAAATCAGAGGGAGAGCTGCATCCAATCACTCCAAGAAACCACTCAACAAGTTCACAGCAGAACTTGGCAGTTTAGGATATTTCCTTCCCCTTTTAATTTTTCAGATTACTCAAATCTTTGAAGAAATATTCACAATCTACCAAACTGTAGCTTCAAATGTATATCCAAGTCAATGCTGTTTGGGAATGCAATTTTTCTTTCAATTTGGGAGAATTTCCACGCGATTGCAGAGGCCAAAATAACCGGAAAAAATCTCTTAGAAAGAAAGAAAATACAAATTACTGGAAAAAAGATTTGTATGAGCTGAAAGGCAACGTACATTTTTCCACATCGAGAAAAATGCCAAAGTGCACTGAATGCTGCAGATTTGCTGATCTCACCCGGAACAGGTGGAGATGCTACGATCTGACCTCCCCATTCCTGTTTCACTGGGGAACGTGGTGTCATCCAAGACAACCCTTTCAGGGTCTTGGGAGAGATAAAACAAATAACATGGTGCAAATCAGGTAGTCCACAGGGAACAAAAGAAAACAGGCTATGACATTTCAAGACTGAAAGAGTTGACAGCTGAATCGTCATAACCTGCCTTTTTCTTTTAACAATGCTGCTGGCCGGCTGTGTATTTCCAGCAATTTGTTTTCTCTTTCAGATTTCAGAAGTTCTTGGCTCATCTTACCAAGCAGATTCCAAAGCCTTGCCAGCCTGGAGTGATGCAGCATGCTGTCAACCAAGAATGTGCTCCCCAAATTAAAATATGATTCCATTTAGATTGCAAGTAAATGTGGCAATCGCCGATTGTTAATCTTACGAAAGATAGATTAGAACAGGACAACGACTATCCCCGTTTGCATTCTGATGTGGACATATGATAATCTGCCCCATATTGTGACCATACAAATCTCCATTAAATCGGCAAAAGAATGACGACTCAAAAATCAAAGTCTGCTGACCACACTGTCATCTTAATTCCTTTCAGGAGAGTCTTCAACACACACATTTGAATTTATCTTTGCAGATAATTTACAGTGAGAGCTGGACTAGAGCCCCATCATTAGATTCAGTGCCCATTAAAGGAGCATGACAAAGACCAAGGTCTCCAGACACGTACTTCATGATTTCCTGTTTGACAATGATGGTACCAGTTCAAAGCTGGACTCGCAATGTAGCATGGGCTTGTTTCCCAATCTGTATGACAATGTCAAGCACCCAAAAGAAAACTGAAGTAATGAATCAGCCTGTTCAAAAGACCTATCTTGAGCCCAAGGATTCAGTTCATGACCAGAACTTTGCAGCAGTGGATAAGTTCACTTTTTGTAACAGTACACTCCTCTCTCGAGCTGTCTATATTAATGACGAGGCACTTGCAAGTATTGCCAAAGCAAACATAGCCATTGGCAGACTTCGAACATAGTCTGGGAATGACGAGGAGCAAGTCTGCCGACTAAATTGAAAGCCTATAAAGCAACAGTCCTGTCTACCCTGCCCTATGCATGCGAGACTTGGACTGTGTACCAACATCATTGCAAGAAGCTGGAGCTGCTTTTGGAAGCTCATTTGGCAAGACAAAATACCAGACACTGAGGTGCTCACCCAAGCTGTCACGCCAAGCATCCACACTATACTGAGACAGTCACAACCGTGTTGGGCTGGTCATTAAGACAGAATGCCTGACGCTTGCTTACCAAAGTGAATCTGTCATGGCGAGCTCAAGTCTAAGTTGCACTCATGGCGGTCAAAGGACATGCTACATGGACACTCTGGAGATTTCACTTAGAATTTTTAACATTGACTTCAATTCCTGAGAGAAGCTTGCCCAGGGTCACTGCACCTGGCGCAACCAAATAAAAACATGGTGCAGCCTCCTTTGAAAGTAAGCGCATATCAGAGCCATTTAGAAATTCATTTAAAATAACAAACCAAAAAGAAAGCCTCTTTGTAGCTAAGTTTTTAAAAATAAGATTGTTACATGGGGGGAGGTTCTATTTTTCCTCATTTGGTAGGTTTGAGGTCTTATACTGGCAGATTTAAGGTAAAGTGGCCATAGTTTAAAGCTTATTTATTAGTGTCTCAAGTAGGCTTACATTAACACTGCAATGAAGTTACTGTGAAAATCTCCTTGTCACCATACTCTGGTGCCTGTTCGGGTACACTGAGGGAGAATTTAGCATGGTCAATGCACCTAACCAGCACTTCTCTCGGACTGTGGGAGAAAACCCACGCAGACACAGGGAGAATGTGCAGACTCCACACACACAGTCAGCCAAGCCAGAAATCAAACCCAGTTCCCTGGCACTGTGAGGCCGCTGTGCTAACCACTGTGCCACCCAGATGCGTCCAGATGACCACAGGCTGTGACTGGTGGTGATTTACCCGAGGGTCACCATACCATAGGTGAGGGGCAAGGTTGAAAAGGCAGGGCCTTTATGAATATCCTCCACCTGCACAGTAGTTGAACCTACTCTGCTGCATTTGCTCTGCATCACTAACCAGCTATCCAGCCAACTGAGCTAAACCGACCACCTAGCGTACCGACTGGTACACTACTGGTATATATGGTACCTATAACATACAAGCTCCAGCGATTCAAGAAATTGACTCACCACCATGTCCTCAAGGGGAATTAGGGGTGGGCAATAAATGATACCCTTGTCAGTGATTTCCACATCTGGAGAAGGAATTTTTTAAAAACTCAAAATATTTAAGATAGAGTGCATCTTAAACAAGATTCCTGTTTTTTTTTAAAAAGCACTTTTTGTTCTTATATGAGAAAATCATTGGACACCAGGTGAAGTTCAGATGACAATTTAAGAAATTCATCGGGAACCTCACCTTCTGTATAAGTTGCATACTAAAATACGGTATACACTTCCTCTCCACAACTTGACTTCCCATGTCATGATTTTGAGAAGTGCTTTTTGTTACAACACATGACTTCCCATGTGAGCCTGGCATTTACACATGTAAACTTGTCATTCATGATGCTGCTTTGGACTAGGAGGCATCATAACCTCCTGCCTATGTCACCCCAGACTGTACCTGCCACATATCCAAACCTTTGCTTTGTACACTTTGGAAGTAGTCTTCAAATGTCACTATTTGGAATACAAGTAATTCTAACATTTTGTACTGCATTGCTCTCTTCCATTCAATAAAAAGGCCATGCAACCATTCAAGATATTACTTCCACTTACTACTAGATTTATTCACCCCACCTCCTGCAGCCTGGTCCATTCTTTAACTTCAGTCTGCCCACTTGCTCCACTGTCTTTTGTCTCTAAATCCCACTCTAAAACTTGCTATTCTAACAAGGTTTGTGGCTTTTCTTTTAAAATGAGCTCCATTGTTGTCTCCAACTTGTGGCCTTGCACCCAACCTGCTGCCCTTTTAATTTTACAGACATCCTTTCCCTGCTCTAGCAATTCTGGTATTTTCCCATTTAATATTATTGGCTCTTCTTCTTCTCCGGCCCAAGATTTTATAAATGTGTCTCCCTGTAACCTCCAATTGTTCCCAATTTAATTGCGCAAGCTCCCTTTTTTAACTTGTAGCTTCCAGCTCTAGTCCCAGATCACTTTCATATATTATTAAAATGCTAAAAAGATTAAGTAAAATAAAATACAAGAACAATAGAATAGAATAATATAAAATATTCCCTGACCTCTTTAAAAATTCCCCCAGCTATTTTCAGGTGGACATTTTTGCACATTTGGAGCATTGTGAGCAGTTTTGGGCCCCATCACTAAGGAAGGATGTGCTGGCCTTGTAAAGGGTCCAGAGGACGTTCACAAGAATGATCCCTGGAATGAAGAGCTTGTCATATGAGGAATGGTTGAGGACTCTGGGTCTGTACTCGTTGGAGTTTAGAAGGATGAGGGGGGATCTTATTGAAACTTACAGAATACTGTAAGGCCTGGATAGAGTGGATGTGGAGAGGATGTTTCCACTAGTAGGAAAAACCAGAACCAGAGGGCACAACCTCAGACTAAAGGGATGATCCTTTAAAACAGAGGTGAGGAAGAACTTCTTCAGCCAGAGTGGTGAATCTGTGGAACTCTTTGCCGCAAAAGGCTGTGGAGGCCAAGTCATTGAGTATCTTTAAGACAGAGATAGATAGGTTCTTGATTAAAAAGGGGATCAGGGGTTATGGGGAAAAGACAGGAGAATAGGGAGGAGAAAAATATCAGCCATGATTGAATGGCAGAGCGGACTCGATGGGCCGAGTGGCCTAATTCTGCTCCTATGTCCTATGATCTTACAATACTTTTACACCCATGAAGATCCATAACTTTGGGTCTCAGCTGTCATTGGATGCTGCTCTAAATGGAAAATGATGATGGATGTACCTAGCCTCGAACTGCTTTTGTTGAATGTGTTTGGTAACATTGCTTTCAATTAACACAAACAAATCACTAGCAATTGAAAATGATACAGTTCAACACAACTTCGCAGATCAAATGTCCAAACAATTTGTACTACATATATGGAAACAATCCGCACTTCTAGATAACACGGGAAACCAAATCTTTCACTCATTTATGAACTGTACTGATCATCTAAAAAGAGGCACACAAAAGAACACATCAAATGCGCAGTGTGTAACAAGAGATCACTGGTTCATAAGATTGAGAGGGCTCCCTCAACCCCACAGATGATCCGAGTGGCATTGCACATTAGAATATCTGAACAAACAGACTCTGATGAATCAAGAATGGACCTTTTAGACGAAAAGTGAACAGCAGAATTAAAGAGAATTTGTATCAAATAACCCCTATTTCCCCATTGAGGTTTTGGCACAGGCAGCACATCGATCAATGTAGTGTCAAGTTAAAAGAAAACAGGAGTTTGAATATACAGGAGATTAGCAGGAATAGAAAACGTTCAGTTGTTATTAAAGCTGCTGACTATGCAGGTTCACTGATAAACCAAGTGGTTGTGTGTTGAAGACTTCACCTACAATCTTTCAACTGAAAAATCCATTACACACTTTGTAAACCACATACAATTGTCTTACTTTCATCAAATACTAATTGATACATAGAGTAATACATGTCACTTAACAGTTACCTGCTTGACTACATATCTTTTAATAAATATGGAAATTTGAGGAAAAATGCATTTAATAGCCTAAACAATAGTAAACCTAGAAGTCAGTGACTACTAACCCATGATTTAGGACAACTTGATAAACCCATTAGACTTACCTTTTGGTGACTTGGACTTTCCACAATCTGCTGTTTAAGTTTAAGTTCCTTTTCTGTAATCTCTCTCATTTTTAAGTTCACCTGAAATGGTAAAAGACAGCAAAGCGATCCATCTCAAAATGGATTTGAATAGGTGTAGACAAACATATCATAGAGAGAGTGGGGGCAATGAGAAATAAAACAACAGTTGTATTTCTAATATATAAACCCAGCATCTGATTGAGGAGACATTAAAACTGAGAACATCTTTTCATTTATTTTTAAATTTTCCAGCAAGCATTTTTGTTAATGTAACTTGTACATTAAAAATCCTATGAGGAGCAAATCTCAGAACTTTGCTCAATAAGAAAATGCACCCTAAATTATTCACAAATGGCCATTCTGAAGTCGAACATAAATTACATGTGGGAATGCAAGAGATTGTACATTTAAACTATGTTGTAAAATAAGACACTGGAATACATCTGTATGAAGCTCAGTTGGTAACCTGAGTAAAGGGTTGTGGATTCAAGGTCTACTCCAGAGATTTGAGCACAAAAATCTAGGTTAACACTGCAGTGCATTACCGAGGCAATACTGTACTGTCAGAAGTGCCAACTTTCAGTTGAGACATTAAAATTAGACGCCATCTGCCCTCTCAGACTTTGTGAAGTTAACTCAAAAGAACAGCGGAGATGCTATCCCTATTGTCCTGGCCAAAATTTATTCCTCATTTTAAAATCACTAACAAGTTACCTGGTCATTCTCACATTGCTGTTCATGGGATCTTGCTGTGTGTTTCCCTAAATTACAACACTGCCAAAGTATCAATTGGTTGCAAAGCACCTTGCCAAAGTATCAATTGGTTGCAAAGCACCTTGGTTGAGCAAGGCGTCAGATAAATATAAGTCTTTATTTTTCCTGGGGATACTGCAAGCAATACAGAATAGTTACAATTAAATCATACAGTCACCATTATTGTTCTAATATTGGGCCTTTTGCTTTGATCGCACAATAGGATCAACAACCTCAGAATGCTGAGTCAGCATTGACATCAAACACTTGTCAGAGCCACTTGACTTGCAGCTAAAAGGAAGTAATTCCAAATCATAGCCAACCACAAAACAACAGAGCTTTTAGCAAACAAATCGCCCACTAGACACTGTCCTTAATTGAGTAGATTAGATTTTCAACGATGTTTCGCTAATTCAGTGTCTCGAGGGAAAATGCGAACTAATCTGGCTTGTGTGCCCTGAGATTATGTATTTATCAATTCTATGAGTTGACAAAATATGACTGCAAGTAATCCTAACAGACAATTATTAACTCGCCAAATTAACTCTTATGATACATAACAGCATTGTAATCAGAAAAACAACTATTTCTGATTTAACAAAGAACTTGAATGTCATTCAGCAAGAAGTATTTTACGTGTTGTGCCCTCTAATGCCATTGTGCATTTTTATCACTGTGGTTTTATTGAGTCAGCTAATCAACAGTTTGGCCTTTTGCCAATTTATGTTGCTGACCAACAATCTTCGGTGATGATTCACTGTCGTTACTGTTTGCTGAACAATGCAATATCTAACCAGTATACGTTGCTAGGCAAATGTGGGAATAACTACACCTTTACATAACATAGCAACATAAGAAAAATAATAAGTATTAAATGCAAGGATGTTGTTATGCTTTTGATAGTTCCTAATGTAGAAATTTCACAAAATTGAAGCATCTTTCTGGATATTTAACATTGGAAAATTGAAAAACGACATCTCCAATACTTCAACGTCTCCCTCATGTCTCGGTGACTGGAGCCAGGCAAAGTGCTCTAGGTGTGGTCAGAGCAGAGCACTCCACAGTTTGATCTTGTCTTTTTCTGACTCACATTCTATTATCTTGCCACAAGCTCTGAATTTTACCCCTTTTTTTGCTTCCAAAAAGAAGAATGCATTTATGCAGCACCTTGCACCTCTTAGAACATTGCAAAGTAGTCAATGTAGTACTTCTGTGGTCACTGTTGTAATATAAGGAACGTGTCAGCCGATTTGCACACAAAGTCCCTCAAACAATTTAACAGCATAAGAAATGAGTAGGGAGTAAGGGAGCATCAGGAGCTGGGAGCAAAGTTAAAAATTAGAACCATGAGTGTGATAATTTCCAGATTACTATTTGAGCCTCGGTGCTAATTGATATAAGGAGAAGCAGAAAGTGTGGTATGCGAAGCTGGGGTTCCAATTCACGGAACACTGGCATCAGAATGGGGAGAGAAAGGAGCATTATCCCTGGGCCCGTGTGCAATTGACCCGGGCTAGGACCAAGGCTCTAGGGGAAAACGTAAATAAGAATATGGAAAGGGCTTAAAGCTGCTGATGGGAGGAGAATCCGGATAGGATACAGTAGTAACCCAAACAAAGAGGTATGGAGAGCTAAGCTCAAAAGTACAATAAAAGGTAACGATATCTCAGGGAATAGGAAAGGTTATCGGAACAAGCAATTAAAGAAAATCTGATTAAATGAAAAACAAAGCATATCAAATTGCTAGTGTGCCACTGCATTTAGCAAAATTAAGGGCCACTGCAGGCAACAATTAGAAGTGAAGGAATAAATGTGAGACAAATGCTAGAAAATGGCTGCAGAGGGAGCACAACTAGTAGTTAAATGTTGCAGGCTAAATGGTATTTGGAAATGACAGAGAAAGAAACGAATAAGTCACATTTGCAACATACCATAAAACAATGAAAAATAAGGGGCAAGAGAGAATCGATGGCCAAATATATGAAAATTAGTTTTAAAAACATTGATTGCCATAGGAGATTTTCAACTCCGCCAAGTGGGAGAAGGGAAAAATATAGCAGCACATACAAGGCTTCTTTATGTCCCAATGTGGCAGGAGTCCATTGAAGGAGTGAGTGCTGCAAGATCTTGTAACAGGAAATTAACTGGAGCATTTTAAGAAAAATAAGCCATGGAAATCATGGTCAAATTATAGTAAGATTTTAGATAATGATTTAGAGTAATAGATGGCGGAAAGATCAGATTGGAAAATAGCTAACCAACAGCAAATCAGTGTGGAAGATAAACAGGAGAAAAATATTGACCAAACAAAAACCCACAGGAAAAGCAGTGGGCAAAACTGAAAGTGGTGATTAACTGGATTGAAGAGAAATGGATTTCACAAAAAAGAACAAACTAGCAGAAAGTCCACCTCACTGAATGCTTTGAAGAATAATAAGGAAAACGCAACAGAGTGGATGTAATAAAAATGACCCTCTGGAAACATTTGATAAATTGTCACGTAAGAGGCTTATAATGAAGGTCAAGGTATGTAGAGTTTGCAACTGGTAGTAGAATGGATTGAAAGATAACCACCATAAAGAAAACAGAGCAAAGGAATTAAGAAGTTTCTCTCAGGCAAAAAAATGAAACGTGAATCAATGCAGGGACTTCTGTTGCTTACTGTATATATAAATGATCTGGAGTCAGATATTTGAATAATGGTTCTGAAATTTGCAGATGTCAAATTTTGGGGTATAGTTAATAGTGAGCAAACATATAGCTAATGAAATTCAGTATACAAAGTGTGAGATGGTTCGTTTTGGTAGGAGGAATGAGGAGTTTGCTCATTCTTTAAGTCGGAAAGATTGTTAAGAAAGAACTCTCTATCCTTTGTTTTGCATCTTTTAAACTGCTACTCTTCTTGCAGTCTAATGAAGAATTCACATTTGAACAGTTACTGATCTGTTCTCTCCACAGATGGTTATCTAATGTTCAACCTACTCTGCGTTTGTTTCAGATCTCCAATGTCTGCAGTGTTTATTTGTCTTAGTGGCATCCGTTGAGGAATAAATAGCGGCCAGGGCACCAGGAGAACATCAGGTGGCTGGCCTGATGGTCTCAACTCAATGTCTACTTCAAAAGACAACACCATCAACAATGTGAACGCGCTCGGTACTGCAGTGAACTGACAGCTTAGATTATGTGCTGGAGTCTCTGGAGTGGCACTTAAGTTCTGCTGCTGAATCAAGGTTTAATTGGCTTGGACTGAACATGGAGGGGAAGGAAACACAATGCATTGATGTTAAAAAAAAAAGGCACGGTTTTACACACTTACCTTATTAATCCAGAACACCATGGCATCCTCCAGATCATATGGCAATTCCTTTGAGGCACTAAATGTGGAAAAACGCTTCACAGAGACCACAACTTTTTCAATGCTGATCATCTCTACTGTATAGGCCATCATTAGCGCATCAATCAAAGCCATGTGGGCACTCTGTAGAGGCAGAAACAACAGATTAGTAAATTACTTTTATAAAGCTATTAGGTTTGTTTGTCATTAAAAACACGGATTCAAATGGAATCGTTTGGGCTTTATATGCCAAAGTACAGCTTCAAGTATCTTAAAACTTCATTGTTTAAATTCATATAAATGGTGCAGGAATAGGCTATTTGGCCCTTCGAGCCTCCTCCACCATTCATTTTGATCATGGCTGATCATCAAATTCAATATCCTGATCCTTCCCCCTATATTCCTTGATCCTTTTAGCCCCAAGAGCTATATTTAATTTCTTCTCGAAATCACACAATATTTTGGCCACAACTGTCTTCTGTGGTAGTGAATTCCACCAATTCACCACACTCTGGGTAAAGAAATTTCTCCTCGCCTCAGTTCTAAAATGTGCTGAATGTGGGTCTTTTTCTGATTGGCAGGCAGTAACTAGTAGAGTACTGCAGGGACTCCAACTGTTCACATTATATATTAATGATTTGGAAGAGGGAACTAAATGTATTATCGCCAATTTGCAGAGTTGCAAAGTTGGGTGGGAGAGTGAGCTGTGAGGAACAAAGATCAGTACAGCACAGGAATGGGCCCTTCGGCCCACCAAGCCTGCACCAATCACATTGTCCTATCTAGACCAACCACCTGTGTCCCTCTATTCCCCGCCTGTTCATGTGTTTATCCAGATAAGTCTTAAATGTCGGTAACTTATCTGTCTCAACCAGTGCATTCCAGGCCCCCACCACCTTGTGTTAAAAAAAAATTTCCCCCTTATCTTGAACTTGTGCCCCCTTGTAATTGTCATTTCTGCCCTGGGAAAAAGCTTCCAACCGTTCACCTTATCTATGCCCCTCATAATTTTATAAATTTCTATCAGTTCGCCTCCAGCCTCTGTCTTTCCAGGGAGAACAATCCCAGTTTATTCAAACTGTCCTTGTAGCTAATGACCTCCATACCAGACAACGTCCTGGTAAATCTTTTCTGTACTCCCGCCAAAGCCTCCATGTCCTTCTGGTAATGTGGCGACCAGAATTGGTCTAACCAACATTTTACACAACTAACATAATGTGCCAGATTTATATTCCATGCCTCGACCGATGAAGGCAAACATGCCATATGCTTTCTTCACCATCTTTTCCACCTGTGCTGCCATTTTTAAGGATCTGTGGACCTGTACTCCCAGATCTCTGTTTATGCTCCTGACAGTTCTGCCATTTATTTTATAGTTCCCACCTGAATTGGATCTACCAAAATGCATCACCTCACATTAGTTCTGATTAAATTCCATCTACCATTTTTCCGGCCACTTTTCCAGCCTATCTATATCCTGCTGTATTCTCTGACAATCTTCATCACTATCCACAACTCCAGCAATCTTAGTATCACCCGCACACTTGCTAATCAGACCAGCTACGTTTTCTTCCAAGTCATTTATATACATTATAAACAGAGGTCCCAGCACTAATTAGACTCACAATTCCCCGATTATCGATGGTTCCCGAATCCTACCTTCCCTGTCCTTCCTTTGCATAGGCATATGCCTGTCCTGCACTCCGATCAACTGCTCCTTAAAAGAATCCCACATGCCAGATGTGGATTTACCCTTAAACAGCCTCTCCCAAACAACAGCCTCCAAATCCTGCCTAATCCGGTTGTAGTTAGCCTTTTCCCAGTTTAGCACCTTAACCCTAGGACAACATTTGTCCTTTTCCATGAGCATTTGAAAGCTTACGGAATTGTGGTCACTGTTCGCCACATGTTCCCCCACTGTAACTTTGATGACCTGGCCGGGCTCATTCCCTAGTACCAGGTCCAGAAGGATGCAGAGATGCTTCAGCGTGATTTGGATAGGCTGTGTGTATCCTCAAACCATGACCCCTAGTTCTAGATTCCCCCACCATCAAGAACATTCTTTCTGAATCTACATATCTAACCCTGTTAGAATTTAAGTTTCTATGAGTTCCCCTCTCACTCTTCTAAACTCCAATGAAAGCAATCCTAACCGACTTAGTCTCTCCTCATATGGCAGATCTGACATCCCAGAAATCAGCCTGGTAAACCTTCACTACGGCAAGGGCATCCTTCCTCACACAAGGACACCAAAACTGCACACAATATTGCAGGTGTGGCCTCAACAATGCCCTATACAATTGCAGTAAAGCATCTCTATTCCTAGATTCAAATCCTCTCGCTACAAAGGCCAACATATTATTTGCCTTCTTTACTGCCTGCTGTACCTGAGCACTTACTTTCAGTGACTGATGCACAAGGACATCAAGTTCTTGCTGAGTATCGACCTCTCTCAATTTACACTCATTCAAGTAATAATCTAAATTCCTATTAATGCTACCAAAGTGAATCACCTCATATTTTCCCACATTATAGTGCATGTGCCATGCAAATGCCCACACACACAGCCTATCCAAATCATGCTGAAGCATCTCTGCATCCTCCTCACAGCTCACCCTCCCACCCAATTTTGTATCTGCAAATTTGGAGAAAATCAGTAACGTGAACGGTTGGGGTCCTGGCACAGATCCCTGTGATCAATGCCCGCCAATCAGGAAAAAACCCCACACTCAGCACAATTCTTTGGACAAGACAGGTTTCAATCCAATGTTCCACCAAATTTATCCCGAGTTGCTTTGTATTATCATAAAGGATCTCACTCTGGATCAGATGTGCACTTTTGGTTTCATATTCACCCCTCCACAACAAATCACTTTCCTATCCATACACTGAATTGGATATTCCGCATTTTTTGAATGATCCAATGACACGTAGTGCATTAATAGCAACCCACAAGTTGATGACAACACAACACAAAACATCAAGCAGGGTAGCATGCATCTTTTCATTCTTTGTGAAGATTTTTTCCTCCGTCAACCACCCACTTATTCCATTCAGTGCAGGCATGGTCCCTGAATGGCTCATTGAAGCACACACCCAAAGGCTGAACCATGGATATTAGACCTCTTGATATTACTGCAATGTGGGTGTTAATTCATCGCAGGCACCTCTCAGTTTCATGCGATGTGAACATGCCCCACACATTATCAATTCACAACTTCACTCCATCCTCATCCATTCAACTGGTGGCAACAACATCCACAAAACTTCCAGCAGGTAACTTGATTTTCAGCATGGTTTTATGTTTGAAAATGACCGTAAGCTTTAATTTCGTTCCCTTGGCCATGCAGGCTTGCACAGTGGTTTCCAATAGGGCTGTTTTCGATTTTTTTCCACTCTCGGTATATTGAAATTCATGGGTGTTTCATCCATGTTACCAATGTGACCTTTCGGGTGTTTTTGCTACTGCCTGATGAAGAACCACTGGGATCTGGAAATTTTGGCAGAGGTCTTTTGGTATTTCCTGAGCAATCTTGGTCTTCTGCAGTAACACTAGACATTTCCATAAAGCAACTACACTAACTAGCTGTTGCTCTGAAATCTTTGTTGTTTGTGTTTGATTTGGCCCCGTCAAGTATTTACATGCATTTGGCATTTTTGTTGATAATGTAGCCATGCTGACGATTTTCAAGGACACGTTTTCTTATTCATTCACGTGATGTGGCCATTGCTGGGTAGGTCAGCACTTCTTGCTTATCTCTAATTGCCCTCGAGAAGGTGGTGGCGAGCTGCTTTTTTGAACCTCTGCAGTCCATTCTAACTCATGCTTCTCGAGACCAGGCCAGTGGCTGGTCCCTGCTCTCCTGGTGCATATGGTCTTGGGCATCTTCTTCAGGGCAGATTCTTCCATTCTCACAACAGTTTTTCACCATCACCGATTCTCTCACTGCAGCACAGTTATTTGACAAGTTAGCAAATCTTCCTTATTGGAGCATGAAACCAGCTTGGTACTTCTTTCTTCTTGCAGGAGGACTCATGCTTGGTCATCGGTCGCCAAGTACAGTCTGCGCTGTGTGGGCGTGTCTTAAAGTCCTAGGAATCTTCTTGGCAAAAAGGCCTGTAACACCTGCTTCATCCCACGCAGCAAACAACTCTAAACACTTATTGCTGAGCTGAAAGATTGAGGCCGACCCAAATGCAAGTAAAGCCCCAAACATGCATCTTTCAGCTGAAAAATACAGGGGCCGGCTTATATGCTGTGTATGGGCCTCAACTCATTTTTAGGCACCAAGCGAAATTAGGTTGGCTTATAACACTACAATCTATGGCAGGTATGGATCTTTATTGGAACTGTAACAAGCATGTACAAGCATTTTAGAAGATTTGAAAGTGGAGGGAAGAAGTATTTAATATGCTATCTAAGCTATTTGCGCCTACTTTGTTCCGAGTGTCTTTGTGTTGCCGCAATGAGAACTTTAATATCATCCAACAGTGGCCTGTTTTGCTATTAAACAGCTTGCAGATTTGCAGATCATGCAACCATTAACTTTGTGAGTGCAATGTCTGTTATTTCATTCCATTCCTCTTTATTTTTGCTGCCCTTAAACATACTAAAATACTTTTTAATTTTTCAGTTCCCAGTTTTGATGAGATATTAACCTGCCTTTCCTTTACAGAGGCTGACGGCCTGTTGTATATTTCCAGCATTTTCTGCTTTTGCTTCAAATTTACAGTAAATTCTGTTTTCTCACATTTCTTTTTGTAGCATTATACATTTCATGTGGACGGCATTATCAATTACACATGAAAGATATAATGCAATAAGCAGATTTAGTTTACTGCAATCCGAAAGCCATCACACAATAAAAATTTTGCAATTAGTGTATTAAACTACAGGAAATTGTTCGTTGGAAAGATAGTAAAGAAGCTGGCGACCTCAATTCGTACAGCCAAATTACAAATATGTGCCAAATGCACTGCGCTACCAAAACTCTACATTAGCTTTTTCAACATTAACATGACCCAAGGAAATGCCGGTGCTCAGTGGGACTAATACATGTGAAAGGCTTGTTCATTATTTGTGGCTTCTTGTTTCCATCTCCTGCTCATTACGTTGATGAGTTGCAAGGGAAAAGACATTGCCATCATTACAAGCATTTGATAATTGTGTCCGTGCTGTAGAACATCCTGAATAAGCTCATTTACTCCAAAGTCTGGACATAATTACATGAACAGAGGTCACTCTGTACAAAATTCTCCATTCCTACAGTCCTTATTTTCACAATTCATCTCGTCAATTTATCTTAGAGTCATAGAATAGAATCCCTAGAATAGAATAGGAGGTCATTCGGCCCATCGAGTCTGTACTGACCACAATCCCACCCAGGCCCTAGTCCCGTAACCCCACACATTTACCCTGCTAATCCCCCTGACACTAGGGTCAATTTAGCATGGCCAATCCACCTAACCTGCACATCTTTCGACTATGGGAGGAAACCGGAGCACCCGGAGGAAGCCCACGCAGACACAGGGAGGAAGTGCAAACTCCACACAGACAGTGACCGAGGCCGGAATTGAACTTGGATACCAGGCGCTGTGAGGCAGCAGTGCGAACCACTGTGCCATCGTGCCACCCTTTACAAATGAAGGCTTTCTGCATCAGCCAAGTAACTTCAAACTGATAGGTAAACAGGCCAAAGAGACAGAGCTTCTAAATCTCACTTATTATTTTCACAGACAACACAAACGAACATTCATGATATACTACTGGCTCGTGGAAAGAGAATAACTGAAAGCAGAAGGAATAAATGGCAGATGCAAAATTGTGACTAGAACCTCTAGTAAGATTTCAAGAATATTAACCTGTGAAATATTGACAGAAATAAAGTCAGAAACCAAATAAAAGTATTTCCAAAGGTTCTCAGAAAAATTGATCCCTATTCCAACATAAAGTTAATTTTAACCACCCCCCAAAAAAAAGCATGTGCAGTTATCATCATGGTGACACAAGCATGGACGATTTCGTATTATTGTAACGCAATTATCTCCAATCCTTCAGGTTTCTTACAAGCAGCAGCACAAGCAAAGATAAGCTTGTGGAAGCCCAAACTGCTGACGCAGTGAGAACCTATTTATTTCCCTGGTGTCTCACCACACCACTGACTAGCCCAGCTCTGTAAACTGGTCAAGGTGGTTCAGCAGACAAGCATTCTGGCATCAAGCTGTAAAGTAATATCATGACAGAAAATAGCATTGTGATGGAAGCACGCTGATGCTTTGGCCTGGTGAAACATTAGTGCACTGACCTTTCGGAACATATACTGTACTGGAAATCTCAGCGTCCAAACAAGGATCACAGTCAAACGCAGAATTGCAGGTTTTCATCTTCACAACTTTGGGGCAGCATGCTGGCACAGTGGTTAGCAATGCTGCCTCACAACGCCAGGGACCCAGGTTCGATTCCCAGCTTGGGTCAATATCTGTGTGGAGTTTGCACGTTCTCCCTGCGTCTGCGTGGGTTTCCTCCGGGTGCTCCAGTTTCCTCCCACAGTCTGAAAGACGTGCTGGTTAGGTGCCTTGGTCATGCTAAATTCTCCCTCAGTGTACTTAAACAGACGCTGGTGTGTGGTGGCTAGGGGATTTTCACAGTAACTTCACTGCAATGTGAATGTAAGCCTACTTGTGACTGATAAATAAACTTTAACTTTATCATACAAGGGAGGCTGGCAACAGTTCAGAGAAATCAGCCAACACACTTAGGTCCCTGCCCAAAAACTTGGAGCAGAGTGAGCACCAAAGATAAAAAAGACACACTCAAACATGACCACAAACTGTCACTCCCAACTCATCATCCAAATGCGGCATTGGGTGTAGGAACATTGGTGTGTGGATCTCTTGAAGGAAACTTGAATGGTAACTGAAATGTAAATAGCAGCAGCCTGTAAACCACAGAAGATAGCTTTAGTCTATGCAACATGCAGGTGAGATTTCTGCTCAAACTGGCCATAACAGACAGCATCTCAGAAATCAAGATCAGCTCTCTTTCCAAAAGGAGTGCCCAACTCTGAGTACAAAGGACCACACAGTGGACATTTAAAATATTCACTCTTTCAGTACATTCAACATCACAAATTTCTACCTTACACATCACAAAACCTACTATTTTAAACCAAGACTGTGGTACAATTAATGCACTTATGCCAAAAGCCTTTAGAACAATGATAATGGCAGATTATTACATAAAAGACAATTGTTTTTTATGCATTTGGATTTTCTCCACACAAGGCAGGAAGCTAATTTAATAATTCATGAAATGATAAGCTGGCTCACAAATACTAGATAACTACCAGGAAAACCTATTAAAATATAACTGGAAAAAAGAGAATTTCTTTCACTTACCATTTTGATTGGAGACTGTGTGAGGTCCGATTCTGAAACTGGGACATCATCACTTTCCATGACATAAATGCCTTTGCGAGACAATGCTTGAATGACAGGTTGGTGACCCTGCAATGCAGCCACCTGATCCCCTTTCAAAATTAGGCTGCAGACACGGCAATACAGTTCACTTGACAGCAGCAACTTGATGACAGGTGGTTTGATGTGCTCCTGTTCATACTGGTCAGTGTAGAAAGCATCCCTCAAATCTTCAGGGATATTATCTGCAATGAAGCGCAAAAGAGATTAGAAGAATCTCCACACATTTACAGCCAATCATATTTACAGTTACTCAAGATCAATTTCTCATTTCTCCCAAACATAAATTTCTAATGAAACAGATGGTCAGTTCAGAGTCCCATTCCTTGAGCTTGACTGATACTGAAATCTGTAAACAAATACATTAAAATAGATAAAACTATTCCAGAGCATTCAGTTTTAAGGAAGTTATTTAAGAACTCACTAATACATGTTACAACAAAATAGCATTTTTATTTATTCTTTCATGAGAAGTGGACATCACTGGCAAAGCCAGCATTTGTTGTCCATCCCTAATTGCCCCTTGCACTGAGTGGCTTACGAGGTCATTTCAGAGGGCAGTTAAGAATCAACCATATTGCTGTGGGTCTGAAGTTAGATGTAGACCATACCGGCCAAGGATGGCAGATTTCCATCCCTAAAGGATATTAGTGGACCAGATGGATTTTTACAATCGATGACCGTTTCATGATTACCATCACATGGACTAGCTTTATATTCTAGATTTATTAATTGAACTTTTATTCCACCAGATGCCGTGGTGGGATTTGAAGCCATGGCCCCAGAGCATTAGCCTGGACCTCTGGATTACTAGACCAATGGCACTACCACTACACCACTCTCTCCTCCTTACTCTAACTCATGTGTAGCTAAAGGAAATATATTCAAAACTGCTCTACACAGGCCTCAGGAAATCAATTAAAGATTAAACAAAGCTCATGAGTCTTTAAAAATAATACGGCTAACAACTTGCATGGTGCCTTTCCACATTTGCGAAACAAAGCATTCCAAAGCTCTTAAAAGTCAAGGGAAAGTTACACGCAATCATACAAATTACCAAACTCCTTATACACCTATGTCTGTGTGGCCAAATTCCCCTCCAACTCTATTTTCAAGTTTGCTGATGGGTTTGATCTCAAATAATGACGAGAGAGTACGGAAATGAGAGAGAATCTGGTGAGCTGGTGCGACGACAATAATCTCTCCCTCAATGTCAACAAAACGAAGGAGATTGCCATCGACTTCAGGAAGTGTGGTGGAGAACATGCCCCTGTCTACATCAATGGGGACAAAGTAGAAATGGTTGAGAGATTCAGGTTTTTGGGTATTCAGATCACCAATAACCTGTTCTGGTCCCCCCAGGCCGACACTATAGTTAAGAAAGCCCACCAATGCCTCTACTTTCTCAGAAGACTAAGGAAATTTGGCTTGTCAGCAACGACTCACCATGATTTTACAGATGCACCATAGAAAGCATTCTTTCTGGTTGTATCGCATCTTTAGTGGCTCCTGCTTTGCCCAAGATCGCAAAAAGCTACAAAGGGTCGTGCATGCAGCCCAATCCATCACACAATCCAGCCTCCCACCCATTGACTCTGTCAATCCTTCCCACTGCCTTGGAAAAACAGCCAGCATAATTAAGGACCCCACGCACCCCGGATATTCTCTCTTCCACCTTCTTCCATCGGGAACAAGATACAAAAGTCTGATGACATGTACCAACCGACTCAAGAACAGCTCCTGCTGCTATCAGACTTTTGAATGGACCTACCTCGCACTAAGTTGATCTTTTTCTACACCCTAGCTATGACTGTAACGCTACATTCTGCACTCTCTCCCTTCCTTCATTACAACTGTATGCTTTGTCTGTATTTCTCGCAAGAAATGATACTTTTTATTGCATACTAAAGCATGTGACAATAATAAATTAAATCAAAATTAGGAGCAGGACAGCACACTCCTCCCTACCCGCGATAACCTTTCATCCCCTTGTTAATCAAGAATCTATCTCCCTCTGCCTTGAAAACACTGCCTTTTGAGGAAGAGTGTCCCAGAGACTCAACACCATCTGAGAGAAAAACATTCTCCTCAGCTCGCCTTAAATGACAGACCCCTTATTTTTAAACTGGGGCCTTTAGCTCTAGATTCATTGACAAGAGGAAACATCCTTTCCATATCCACCCTCTCAACACCCCTCAAGATCGGGCTTCGATCAAGTTGCCTCTTACTCTTCTAAACTCTAGTGGGTACAAACAGACCTCTCCAACTTTTCCTCACAAAACAACCCACCCATTCCTGGTATTTCTCTAGTAAACCTTCTCTGAACTGCTTCTAACACATTTACATATTTCCTTAAATATGGATACCAATACTGTACACATTACTCCTGATATGGCCTCACCAATGTCCAGTACAACTCTGAAGCAAAACCTCCCTACTGTTGTAATCAATTCACCTCACAATATAGGGGATTTTCACAGTAACTTCATTGCCGTGTGTATGTAAGCCTACTTGTGACACTAATAAATTTAAAAACTTAAACAATAACATTCTATTAGCGTTCCCAATTACTTGCTGCACCTATATACTAATTTTTGTGATTCATGCACTTGGTCCCTCAGATCCTCTACATCTCAAAGCTCTGCAATCTCTCACCAGTTAGATAATAAGCTCCTTTTTTATTCTTCCTGCCAAAATGGACAATTTTATATTTGCCCACATAATACTCCATATTCCAGACTTTTGCCCACTCACGTAACTGATGCCCCTTTGTCCTCTTCACAATTTACTTTCCTACATAGCTTTGTGTCGTCAGCACATTTAGCAACCATAGCTTTAGTCCTTTCATCCAAATCTTTTATCCGCTACGACTCTCTCCAACTTTTACGGATGCACCATAGAAAGCATTCTTTCTGGTTGTATCACAGCTTGGTACGGCTCCTGCTCTGTTCAAGACTGCAAGAAACTACAAAGGGTCGTGAACAAAGCCCAGTGCATCACTCAACCCAGCCTCCCATCCATTGACACTTCCTGCTGCTTCAGAAAAGCAGCCAGCATAATCAAGGACCCCACGCACCCCAGAAATGCTCTTTTCCACCTTCTTCCATTGGGTAGAAGATACAGAAGTCTGAGGACACGTACCAACCGACTCAAGAACAAGCTTCTTCCCTGCTGCCGTCAGACCTTTGAATGGGCCTACCTTATATTAAGTTGATCTTTCTCTACACCCTAGCTATGACTGTACACTACATTCTGCACACTCTCTCCTTTCCTTCTCTACATACCGATATGCTTTGTCTGTGTAGAGCACAAGAAACAATTCTTTTCACTGTATACGAATACACATGACAATAATAAATCAAATCAAAAAGTTGAGCACTGATCCCTGTAGCTTGTCATACCTGCCAACCAGAAAAATACCTATTTATGCCAACTCTTTCCTGTTAGCTAGCCAAGCTTCAATCATGCCAATATGTTACCCCCTACACATGAACTTTTCCACAATAGCTTTCGATGTGGCACCCTTCAAAAAAAAACCATGTGACTCTGTCCAATTGCTTTGAGTTTTTCCAAGACCCCTGCCATAGCATCTTTAATAATGGCTTCTAGCATTTTCCCTATGACAGATGTTACATTAACTGGCCTGTAGTTTCCTTTCTGTCTCCTTTTTTGAATAAAGGAGTTACATTTGCTATCTTTCAACCCAAAGGAACCTTCCTCGAATCTAGACAATTATGGAAAATTAAAATCAATGCATCAACTTTCTCATTGGCCACTTATTTCAACACCTTAGGGTGAAGTCCATCCAGACATGGGATTTGTCAGCCCACAGGTCCAACAATTTCTTCAATACCACTTTCCTGGTGATTGTCATTTTCCCAGAATTCCTCCTATTTCCTGATTTACAGCTATTTCTGGGATGTTACTTGTGATCTCTATCGTGAAGACCGATGCAAAATACTTGTTTAATTCATCCGCCATAGTCCTACTTTCCATTACCAATTCTCCAGGCACACTTTCTACAGGACCAACAATCACTTTAACTCTTTCCTTATTTAAACATCTATAGAAAATCTTGCTATCCATCTTTATATTACTAGCTAGCTTTCACTTGTACTCTAGTATTTCCCTCCAAGGGCCCTCCTCTTGGAATTTTTATCTCACTGGAATGAGTCTATTCTGTGCATTTTGAGATATTCATCTAAATATCTGCCACTGAATCTTGACTTGATCTATCCCCAAGCACATTTGCCAATTCACTTTAGCTAGCTCAGTTTTTATGGGCTCATAATTGCACTTATTTAAGTTTTAAATACTGGTCTTGGATGCACTCTTCTCTCCCTCAACCTAATGTAAAATTCAATCATATAATGATCACTGCTACCTAGGTGTACCTTCACTATGAGGTTACTAATTAATCCTATCTCATTGCACAAAACCAGGTCTGGTATAGCCTGCCCTTTGGCTGGCTTCGGAACATGCTATCCTGAGAAACTATCCCGAAAACATTCTATGAACTCATCTACGCAACCTTTGCCCACCTGATTTTTCCAATCTATAAGTAGATTAAAATCCCCCATCCCCAGGATTATTGCAGTACCTTTCTGACAAGCTCCCATTATCTCTTCTTTTATACTCTGCCCTACCATGTTGTTTCACAATGACTTCCTGCCTTCACCATTTCATATCTCAACCCAAACTGCCTCTACATCCTGGTTTCCTGAACTTAGGTCATCCCTCTCTAATGTGCTAATACCATCACTAATTAACAGTCATCCCTCCACCTTTTCTCATATCCTTTACTATTCAGGCCCCAATCTATGTCAAATCCTGCAGCTACACATCTGTATGGCTATCAGATACTATTTATTAATTTCTATTTGTTCATCTGTTTGGGTTTGAATGCTACAAATGTTTATAGTTTTAATGTTGTCATTTCATTATTTTTGTAGCTTCTAGCCTTACCTGCTGATTTATTCTTAGATTTGTACTCTTTCCCTTCCTGCCTTTCCCATACTAGTACCTTTCTCTTTCGCCTTGTCTCTATACTTTAGTGCACCACATCTCCCAGATTTGATCCCTTGCACCCGCTCTTCAGTTTAAAACTCTCTACTTCCCTGGTTATGCGGCTCGCATGGTTCAGACGTAGACTAAAGGTACAGATCCCATTTTCCTCAGCACTGATGCCAGTGCCCCACTAACCAGAACGCACTTCTCCCACATCCACTCTTTGAGCCATGTATTCACTTCTCTAATCTTATTTGTCCTGTGCTAATATGCACAGAGATCAGGTAATAATCTAGACATTAGCACCTTTGAAGTTCTACTTCTTAATTTGGTGCCTAGCTCCTCATGCCAATTTATACAGAACCTCTTTCCTCATCATACCTATGTCATTGGTACCTACATGGATCACAACCACTGGATCCTCCCCCTTCCACTGTAAGTTCCTCTCCAACGCTGAGCAGATATCCCAAACCCTGGCACTGGACTCTCGCACTTTGCTACAGAAAACGGTGTCAATATTCTCACTAAAAACGGTCATGTACTACCGCTGCATTCTTATGTGCTCCCCCCATTGAATCGCTTCCTGTACCACAGTGCCATAGTCAGTCAGCTCATGCATCCTATAGCCGTCTCATCCAAACAAGCTGAAAGAATCTCAAACTTGTTGGACAATGATGTAAAGATGCTGGTGTTGGACTGAGGTGGACACAGTAAGAAGTCTCACAACACCAGGTTAAAGTCCAACAGGTTTATTTGGAGCACTCCAAAAGCTTGTGATTCCAAATAAACCTGCTGGACTTTAACCTGGTGTTGTGAGACTTCTTATTGTTGGACAATTGCAGAGGCCGGCATTCGTGCCCTGACCGAAGAGGTGCGTCTGCCTCCTGGTACCAAGTATCCAGTTTGAGCCTCTAGGTTGCAGCTCAGTAAAGGAGACACGATTTCTGCTTCTACATAAACTACCTTTATTTCTTTGATCCAACTCCACATACAATTCTCCACCAACAACCCAGAGCCACCTGTAGCCCATTTATATATCAGTGACTTCTATTGACATCAAATTAGGACTTAATTGGAAGATCTATTAACCCATTCCAACAGTCTCTCCTTCCTTGGAGAAAAAAATATTTTGATGAATACTGATTCCACAGAAAAACAACTTTCCCCCCTCCCTGATAATGTCGCAGTGTGCAGCCCAGCCCCCAGCTTAATGACTCTGAGCCAAAGTTCCTCGAGCCACAAACACTTATTGAAGACGTGTTTGCCCTGAATCAGTGCTAAACAGAAGCTCTCACATGCTGCAGCTTTGACACATCATCTGCCCTGCCATCCTTAGTGTTTACCATCAAGGTGGGTACTGTTTCAAACCTTATGGATAGAGTAAAACCTATCCACTTACCAGGTCCTCATCAAACAGCTAGTCCCTTTCCCTGTAGTACAACAATAACCAATGCTAAAGGGTGAGAAAGATTGTAAAAGCAATGGAAAAACAAACAACTTCTCCCGCTTCACCAAACTCCCCACTTACCAAACCCCAAGCTTGCACACAGCTTTCTTAATGCATGCCATTTGCTTGGGCTTCACCACATGAACTGAATTTATAAGAAACTGAACTGGGACTACAGCTAATGGCATTTGCTACCAAATAAACCTGTTGGACTTTAACCTGGTGTTGTTAAAACTCTTACTGGGACTACATAACCAGATTAAAGCAGTTAGCTAATTAACTACTCAGCTCCCACAGCTAAGAGTGAGTTTATCCTGCCTAACATTTGAGCTTCATTTGAAGCAATTTTTAAAAGCGGCATCTCGGCCTTTTGGCTAAGATGCAAATGAGATCAAGCCTTGGAGGAGGTGAGTCTGCACCTACTCCAATCAGCTTGGCTCATGTAGATCAGGCCCAAGACAGGAGTGTACGCCCTGTCTTATCAGCTTGGATCGGAAATGTCTCAACTTGTTGAGACTCTGAATTGGACTTGATTTGATTGAATTGGAAAAGTATTTTTTTTTAGACTGCTAGAAAGAAAGAACTTAACCTGCTTATACAGTACTTTACAGTTACTGCTAATTACAGACTAGA
This sequence comes from Mustelus asterias, assembly GCF_964213995.1. Lineage (NCBI taxonomy): Eukaryota > Metazoa > Chordata > Chondrichthyes > Carcharhiniformes > Triakidae > Mustelus > Mustelus asterias. The sequence continues at coordinate 8,117,744 of NC_135813.1, read as the reverse complement.
TTAGATTTTAAGAACAAGATTAGCACTTTAAACGCCCCTATTTACCAAACTCCAAGCTTTCGCTCAGTTTGGGAAGTCTAGTTTATAGGGAATTGAGACTGGAGGCTCTTTAGAAACACCATGGGTGGGATTCTCCGGCTTTCCAGTCGCATGTTTCTCAGCTGATGGCGGCGGTGTGCCATTCACTGGCAACGGGATTTTCCGGTCCCGCCGCTGTCAATGGCATTTCCCACTGATGTCACCCTACGCTGCCAGGAAACCCGCAGGGGAGGTGCACTGCCGGCAGGAACAAAGAATCCTGCCAATGCCAATGGCTGGAGGATTCCAGCCCATGAACTGGAAAGACTATAATAGATGAGAAAGCACATGCTGGTATGTGGAGCTCGAGAAGACAACAAAGGAAAGCCAAAATAAAAATATGAAAATAAGGAATGAATATGTGAAGTGCATACACTGTGGTAAGAAAAGCCATGAGAGTTCAGAGAGCACCGGGACATATGTGCAGGATTTGGTCATGAAATAGGATACAGCAGCAGAGATTTGGATCAGTAGAAATCATGTAGGGTGCAAAAGAAAGCTGGAGGAAATTTGAGAGAATGAGATGTAAATTAGGGATGAGATAGCAATGAAGCCAGGCAATATTCCAAATGAAATGAAGTATTGTGGTAACTGACTGAATGCACCATTTAAAACTCAGCTCAAAGCTTTTCTCAGGTTGTTTATTGTGCTGCCAGCAGGGAGGAGGTGGGATCAGCAACTAAGGTGTAAAGTTGTCCAGAGAAACGGAATAGGTTTAGGCCCAAGGAAAATTCTAACTTATCCAGGAATGGACATAGTAACACAGGAGCAGGAGGAGACCATCCAGCCCCTTGAGCCTAATCCACCATTCATCTAGATCATGGTTGATTATCTATTTCAACAGCATGTTCCCACTCTTCCTCCAGGTCCCTTTACATCAGTGTTTAGAAATCTATCAATTTCTGTATTGAACACGCTCAACAATCAAGCTTCCACAGCCCTCTGGGATATAGAATTCCAAAGATTCAGCACCCAAGTGAAGAAATTACTCTTCATCTCAGTCCTAAGTGGCTTGTCCCTAATTGTTAGATAGTGTCCCCTGGTTCTAGGCCCCTTGATGTGGAGATGCCGGCGTTGGACTGGGGGTAAGCGCAGTAAGATGTCACACAACACCAGGTTAAAGTCCAACAGGTTTATTTGGTAGCAAAAGCCACTAGCTTTCGGAACGCTGCCCCTTCATCAGGTGAGTGGGAGTTCTGTTCACAAACAGGGCATATAAAGACACAAACTCAATTTACAAGATTGCGAGTTGGAATGCGAGTCTTTACAGGTAATCAAGTCTTAAAGGTTCAGACAATGTAAGTGGAGAGAGGGCCAAGCACAGGTTAAAGAGATGTGTATTGTCTCCAGCCAGGACAGTTAGTGAGATTTTGCAAGCCCAGGCAAGTCGTGGGGGTTACCAATAGTGTGATATGAACCCAGGATCCCGGTTGAGGCTGTCCTCATGTGTGCGGAACTTGGCTATCAGTTTCAGCTCAGCGATTCTGTGTCTTGAAGGCCGCCTTGGAGAACGCTTACTCGAAGATCAGCAGCTGAATGCCCGTGACTGCTGAAGTATTCCCCAAAGGAAGAGAACACTCCTGCCTGGTGATTGTCAAGCGGTGTTCATTCATCCGTTGTCGTAGCGTCTGCATGGTCTCCCCAATGTACGATGCCTCGGGACATCCTCTCCTGCAGCGTATCAGTTAGACAACGTTGGCCAATGTCAAGGCCCCCTGCCAGGGGAACCATTGTTTCTTCTGCCATCCTGAGTTTTAATAGTGAAGACAGATCCAGTCTCCTCATTATTTCCTCATAGGACAGTTCTGCCATCTCAGGTGGTCTGGTGAACCTCTCCTGTACCCCCTCTCTGGGGGTGGGGGTGGGGACAAGGACACTCGGGTCCCTTTGGACATCAAAATTCCTCAATCTCTCACTATTTAAAAATATTCTGCATCTCTGTTCCTCCAACCAAAAGTGAATAAATTCACACGAATCCACATTAAATTTCATCTATCATGTTCCTGTCCACTCACTGCTGGACAGATAATCACACCTCAGACACAACCACGAAGTCAAAGGTAAGCGAGAGGGAAAGTTGGATGTCAGTGGCATATATTAACCTATCTTGTGAATAGTGTTGAAGAGCAACATTTAATTAAAAATGAAAGGAAATATACAAGACAATAGAGGAAGACCATGCTTAAATTAATCATTTAATCCTACAAGTCATTTTCATTTAGGCAACCCCACAAGCCTCAAGTTATTTTCAATTTCAACTGAAATTAATGAATCTACTGTTACTTAGGCCTGAGTGACACCTATTTTATACACAGGCACCACATTAGCCTTCTTCCAATTCTACAGATACCTCAAGTGGTATTCTCACAAAGCTCCCCAGCTAGGATAAGCCTGGGGAATTCTTCATTGGGCTCAAGTGCACTTTTCTAGAATTTACATCACATTTACATAAAAGTCATTAATTTCACAAAGTATTATGAGGTTTTTACAGTACAGAAATAGCTTATTCTTCCCAACAGTTCCATGCTCGACACAAGTCAGGGTTTCTCTATCTGGAGAAGGCATGTTGCTTATGAATGATTGGAGAAAGTACTCTTTCAGAATACTGATCACTTGTGACCATCTTCAGTTCAAAGTCCATTCCAATCTTTTATGGTTTGTGCTCTTTCTGCCTTCTTGCAGTAATAGTGTCGAAAATCTTTCTTAATGTTACATTTTCCCAATGCAGGGGGAATTTACAGCACAGAAACAGCTGGACCATGCAGCTGTTTACCCTCCATACAAATGTTTTGTTTTCCCCTAATCTCTCTTTACCTATGTTTAGGGGGAGATTATGGCCTAGTGGTATTATCGCTAGATTATTAAACCAGAAACTCAGCTAATGTTCTGGGGACCCGGATTTGAATCCCGCCACTGCAGATTTTTTTTTTTAAATTCATTCACGGGACATGCGCATCGCTGGCTGGCTAGCTAGCATTTATTGCCCCTCCCTAGTTGCCCGAGGGCAGTTGAGGGTCAACCACATTGCTGTGACTCTGCAGTCACTTGTGGGCCAGTCCAGGTAAGGATGGTAGATTTCCTTCCCAAAAGGACATTAATGAACTTGATAGATTTTTCCAGCAATCGACAATGATTTCATGGTCATCGGTGGATTCTTAATTCCAGATATTTTTTATTGAATTCAAATTCCACCACCTGCTGCGGTGCGGTTTGAACCCGGGTTGCTAGAATGTTAGCTGAGCTTTTGGATTAATAATCTAGCAATGATACCACTAAGCCACAGCCTCCCCTGGTTCAATTTGAATTCAATAAAACAACATCTGGAATTAAGAATCTACTGATCTAGTAAGCCACCCTAGGGTTTGGCAATAAATGCTGGCCAGCCAGTGACACCCATGTCCCACGAATGAATAAAAAAATCACCCTGTTTAATACATGTTTCTGCAAGTTCATGATGAATAAATTTGCTTTGTTGACATTGTATCTTTCGGTGGAATTTTGGGTGTGTAGGAATATTTTTATTGTATAACAAAAGTATGGTAAGTGGATGTGGTACAGACAGCACAACTCTTCCCTTTAGATGCATCTAAATCATACATTAAGCATAGAGGAGGCCATTTTGCCCATTGTGCCTGCATTGGCTGTTTGAAGGAGCTATCCAATTAATCCCACACCACTGCTTTCCCATAGCCCTGCAATTTTTTCCCTTTAAGTATTTATCCAATTTCCATTTGAAAGTTAACACCAAATCTGCTTCCAACATCCTCCCAGGCAGTGCATTCGATTTCATAACAGCTCATTGCATAAGAAAGTATTTTCGTCTCCTCACTGATTCTTTTGCCAACTACTTTAAGTCTGTGTGCTCTTGTTATCCACCCTTTTGCCAACAGAAACAATTTCTCCCTATTTACTCGGTCAAAGCCCTCATTTGTCTTTTGTATATGTGGCTCAGTGCTGGGCAACACATTCCAGGTTGATTGTGATAAACAGTAAAAATAGTAACAAATTCCTTGCATTCTTTTGCGGCATGTAACACTGGAATATTACCATTTATAGAAAAAATAGAATACTAAAGACTAACATCTGCTTCTATCAAATTAAGAAACCTGAAGCATTCAGCAGACTGAATAAATTACAGGATCAAAATATATCTATAATGCTAAGATTTTAAATAGAGTAGGCTTCACTAAGAAAGATATATTATAGATACCATACATAAAAGTGGAAATGTAAGTAGGTGACAGCTTTAAGAATGAACAAACAAATCCTTGGCTTTGTGTCCTAAGGCATAGTATATGGAAGGAAGGAATAACGTTGAACTACTTCTGCTGGAATACTGTGGAAATCTCTTTGGACCCTATTATATGGAGGGTGGAAAGCGAGTGGAAAAGGAACCACATAAATTCACAAGGTATCACCATGGATGAGGGGCTACTGTTATGGAAAACCTTAACTTGGGGTATTTACCCACTAAAGCTGAAAAGGTGAAGAAGTGACCTGGTGAGAGAATAGTGAATAATTAACCAGAATTCACAGCCTTTTCAATCAGTTTAGAAAAAACAAAGAAAAAAACAGATATAGATCAAAACAAAATAAAATTCTGCTCATGCAGGTCACGTGGAGACAAACAAAATCTTAACAAGGTTCCTAAATCAGAAAGCTAAAAACTAATTATATTACACACATTAGCAAGGAACCAGATTTGAAGGGAATTGATTGCAGAATCAGGTAAAGTTAGTACACAACACTCGTGTCACAATCACCAAAACATTCTTGGTTAATAAATTTGTTGACTAACATTAACTCACTATTTGATGCATGAAATTCCAGAATAGCTTCCTGATGTTATTAATGTAAGTATACACATTCTACCCTCCAGAAATACCTTTGGAACAATTGATTTTACTGATGACATTCCTTCCAATTCCCAGCTATTTCTAAAAAGCCATAGAAACAGTTGTAATCATGCAAGAATGACTGGAACAGCACTTACAACTCCATCGACATTGTTAGTTTGTAAAACTGCAAATCACCTGCACTCAAGCCATTGGTGTTGCAGAATTTATTAGCCAATCATTGCAATTTACCTTAAACTGTTCTCGATCACCCATGCTTTATTTTATATTAAACCAAAAGACAAAATGCTGGATAAACTCAGCAGGTCTGGCAGTATCTGTAAGGAGAGAAAAGAACTGACGTGGAGTCCAGATGACCCTTCCTTTGTCAAAGCTGGTCATCTGGACTCGAAACAGATGCTGCCAGACCTGCTGAGTTTATCCGGCATTTTCTCTTTTGGTTTCAGATTCCAAAATCTGAATTTTGGGAGGGGTTGGAAAGAGAGAATTTGATTGAGGAAGGCTGGCAAGAGGAAGGAGAGAACAGCTGGGCTTGCTGTTTGTAATGAGGCAATGGATGTCTCAAAGAGCACTTCAGAAAATGCCACAGTACAGAAAATATCTCAGGGCACGTTCAAGGGATATTCAAATCTGGATGACATAAAGAAGCAAGGATATAGATGGAGGACAGGCCTTCTATAGCAGCCATGGTGGGTTCATTTAATTACCCAGCACATCAGCTGCCACAGGAGGCGTTGAGCGAAGGCCTTCAGTGGGAGTTTAGTTGAAGGGTTATTCCTCTTTAATGCGACTCCCATCATATGGGGAGAGAGCGGGTAAATGGAGTTGAAATCAACCATGATTGAATGGTGGAGTGGACTCGATGGGCCGAATGGCCTTACTTCCGCTCCTATGTCTTATGGTCTTATGGTCTTATTCCAGATGCTAGAATGACAGTCATGCTGTATACTGCTGGAGTTTTCTGCAAGAATCAAGCTGGGAGAAGCCATGAAGGTATAATGCTCTCATACACAGTAAACTGCAAGATCAGAGCGGGTCCGATGTCCTCCAGGCACGGAAAGATCATAGAACATAGAAAGCCACAGCACAAACAGGCCCTTCGGCCCACATGTTGCGCCGATCACATCCCCACCTCTAGGCCTATCTATAGCCCTCAATCCCATTAAATCCCATGTACTCATCCAGAAGTCTCTTAAAAGACCCCAACGAGTTTGCCTCCACCACCACCGACGTCAGCCGATTCCACTCACCCACCACCCTCTGAGTGAAAAACTTACCCCTGACATCTCCTCTGTACCTACCCCCCAGCACCTTAAACCTGTGTCCTCTCGTAGCAACCATTTCAGCCCTTGGAAATAGCCTCTGAGAGTCTACCCTATCCAGACCTCTCAACATCTTGTAAACCTCTATCAGGTCACCTCTCATCCTTCGTCTCTCCAGGGAGAAGAGACCAAGCTCCCTCAACCTATCCTCATAAGGCATGCCCCCCAATCCAGGCAACATCCTTGTAAATCTCCTCTGCACCCTTTCAATGGCTTCAACATCTTTCCTGTAATGAGGTGACCAGAACTGCGCGCAGTACTCCAAGTGGGGTCTAACCAGGGTCCTATAAAGGAGAAAAGTCAGCCCACATTTCACTGAACATGCTGTAGATTATTGATTTTGCCTTCAGTTATCAGTTCTGTTTTGCATTCTGATCAGATGTTGAACTAGCTGAACTAATATCACTAAATCTAATACCATGCTTGGAATTCAAACCATGCTCAGCCCTTGAATTTTATCAGATCTCTCAAATTGGCAAAGAATCAAACCAACTGTGATGTGTTAAAGCTCTGATATTAAACCTACAAAGAAGACCCCCAACCACTCCTGACTTTGCTGTCAGTTCTCAGAGCTGTATTTTTTTCCCTACATTAGAAGTGACTTAGAGAAACACATGAAAATTTCACAGAACCAAATTACAAGTTGCATGTTCGATCTCTCATTGCTCTCCTCACAATGCAAATTGCATCCAAGACTTAATCCCACTGTAGTCTACTTCATGCCCACCTTCCAAATGTCGATAATTTACACAGCCATCATTAAATTATGAGAAGAGCTTTATTTCACCTCATTTTCAATGTGGCATCTCACAATCATTCATCTTTGTAAAAAGGACTACAGTTACATAACTTGCACGGTAAATACAATGTGTGTTAATGAAATACAACTGCAAGGACTTATTCATGTTAATAATTTGACTTTTAAAATTACCCCACTTGTGATTAGATTTATTACCAGGAGACATTCTTGACTAACTCAGATTACATAGCAGACAAATGGAGAATTAGTAAATATAACATGCTTAACAATTCTACAAAGCTGATAAGAATGCCAATTTTTTAAAAATACATTAAAATATTGAAATAATTTATCCCATGTTCATTTTACTTATTTAGATAAAGGTAAAGCTAACAGGTCCTTTACAGATTACTGGATATAGAGGTGCATCTCATCATCATGAAGAGTGAGAAAGCCGTTGGTGACTACAAACAGCCATTCAGATTTATGATCAAAAGAAATTTGATTACTATTACTCGGCTAACAAGATTACGATTGCTCACTCGAAGGCATCCGAATAGCAGCAGAATTATAAATTTGATAGGAAAAGAATCAGCTTACAATCATTCCTGTAGGGTGCAATTTAAATTCAAACCTATTAAAATGGTCAAAATCGGTCTCGGTTTGCCCAAGAGCTAACATTTCATTCACACCATGGGACAAAATTAATTTAACTTGGGCAAGTGTTCACTTTTCTAGTTGAACCATTTTAGATTTCTATCGACTATTGAGTCACAAGACATCTTCATACAATAAAACTCAATGGGTCACACTGTACCAAAATGGCTATCAGGTACCTCCAACTCATCACCACCTTTCTCTACACATCTAGGTTTAATTTGCTACTTCAAAAATGCTGCAAGTAAAATTGACATTTTTGTGGTTAAATTCTCCTGCAAAGCAAGCATAACTTGCTTTCCTTGAAATATGCTTGCTAAATCTTTGCCCTTATTAAATGCGCATCCCTCATTTTTTTTAAAATAACCAATTAAGTATCCTACAGCATCAGAATGTCCAATATTCCAGGCACTTTGATTCCATGACATATTTCAATAGAATTCAAAAAAAGATGTTTTTAAATTATTAGGTGTGGTTTGCTCTCACTACACACAAAAAAAATACACAACTTCGATTGAATACTGGTGTAGCTTGTTATTCTAGTTCCAAAGTCAATCCTGATCTAAATTGCCAGAGTTCTGAATTTAGAAAACATTGCCAATATTTTAATAAGTTTTGTCAAGCAAAGCATTATAGTCCTTCAAGTTGTTACGAATGTGAGACTTTATATTTGGTTATGTTTTTAACTCTTAATTCAACATCAAACAAAATGTCCTGGAAAGGGGGGATAGTGAAATTGTACTACATTTGGTCAAGACAGGCCCATGTGATTCAGTTTTAATGGGGACAGAAGCCCTGGTAAAATCCAATAGAGATTCAAGTGCCAGTTATTGCACCTTGACACAAAAGGGGCAGCTAGTCTTGCTGGAGATACAGACTCAGACAAAGAAAGAGACCTGGGAGGAAGACCATGGTGGTAAATGTGACTCCAAGATAGTTCTATTGCCTTGCTGGTTCCAGGGTCAAATTCCTTGTGGGACATTTTGCTAGTGCCGTTGGGAGGGCTTTAAACTAACTTGACAGGGGTGTGGGAATCGATATGAAACATGAGGGGAATACCAGGAAGCATAAAATACTGGGAAGGACAGAAAGCACCAATAAAAAGAACAGTAAGTTAATAGGCAAAGTCCAAAGAATGAAGAAAGTAACAATGTCCAACAGGGTTACCATGCATGTATGTGAATGCACAGAGTATAGTCAGTAAGAGTGGAGAGTTACAGGCATAGATTGCGTTGTGAAAATATGATGTTGTGACAATAACAGTCACCTGACTCACGGAAGGGCAGGACTGAATGTGAAAGATTCCTAGGTACAAGTTGTTCGGAAAAGATAGAAAAGGAAGGAAAGGGGGAGGGTGACTGTATTGGTTAAGGAGAGCATTGCAATACTGGAGAAAGAGGATTTCCCAGAGGGTTCAAGGACAGAATCAATTTGGCGAAAGCTAAGGAACAAAAGGTGCAATTCATTGCTCGTGTACTCTATAAACCTCCAACTAATGAGATGATGTAGAAGAACAATTCTGCAGGGAAATTACAAAGAAATGCAAACACTATAAGAGTAGTTAAAATGGGGAACTTCAATTACACTACCTCTATCCAGTCTACACTCGGGTAAAAGTCAGAGAGGGGCAAAAGTTCTTAGATTGTGATCAGGAAAATTTTCGAAAACAGTTATCTGTCCAGTCCAACAGAAAGGAAGCACTGGTTCTTGGAAATGAGATGGATCAAGCAGATAAGTGTCAGTGGGGGATCATTTAGGAGACAGTGATCATTGTATCGTTAAGTTTAGGATGATGATAGAAAAGGATGGATAATAGGCAATCCAGAGTAAATATAATTAAATCATAGAAATCATAGAAACCCTACAGTGCAGAAAGAGGCCATTTGGCCCATCGAGTCTGCACCGACCACAATACCACCCAAGCCCTACCCCCATATCACTACATATTTATCCACTAATCCCTCTAACCTACGCATCTCAGGACACTAAGGGCAATTTTAGCATGGCCAATCAACCTAACCCGCACATCTTTGGACTGTGGGAGGAAACCGGAGCACCCGGAGGAAACCCACGCAGACATGAGGAGAATGTGCAAACTCCACACAGACAGTGACCCAATCTGGGAATCGAACCCAGGTCCCTGGAGCTGTGAAGCAACAGTGCTAACCACTGTGCCACCGTGCCACCCAACTGTGCTACCGTGCCACCCTAAACTGTGGGAAAGCCGACTTCAATGGGCAAGAGAGGAGCTGGACTGGTTAGATTGGAACAAAACATTAACCAAGAAAAACTACAGCTGAACAATGGCTACTTTCAAAACAGAAATGGTCCGCCTTCCAAACAGAAATGGTCCAGACACAGTCAATGTATGCTCCCTTAAAAAGGAAAAGTAGGGCAAATAAATCCAAAACTTCCTGGATAAAAAGAGAGAAGGAAATTAAGATAAGGAAGAAAAAGGTGTGCTTATGACAGACGTCAGGTCGAAAATATAGTTGAGAACCAAGGAATATAGAAGATTCTGGCAGGAGATGAAAAAGCACATTAGAGAGGCAAAGAGGGATTATGAGAAAAAGACTGGCAGCCAAAATAAAGGGGAATCCCAAAGTCTTCTGTAGGCATATCAGTAGTAAAAGGGTGGTAAACTGGTGAAGGACCTAAAAGGGAATTTACACATGGAGGCTGGCAACATGGCTGAGGTACTAAAAAAATATTTGGCATCTGACTTTACCAAGGAGATAGTTGCCATCCAGGCAATGGCATCAGACAAGGAAACTCTGCTCCTAGAAGAGTTCAAAATTGATAAGGAGGAAGTGATGAATAGACTGGCGCTACTGAAAGTTGACAAGGCACCAGGACCGGATGAGAAGCATCAAGAATATTGAAGGAAGTGAGAATGGAAATTGCAGGTGCACTGGCCATAAGCTTTCGGTCTTCTCTAGACTCAGCAGAAGTTCCAGAGGATTGGAACATTGCAAATGTTATGCCCTTGTTCAAAAAAGGTTATGTGAGATGATACAATGTGGTAGAGAGACAAAACAAAATAAGAGGTAAAATTTTGAAGCAGATGCGGGAGTAGAGGGATCTGAATTCTCCCAAGGGTGCAATAAAGAATGCACCCTGTATGTACTAGGTTATTCAGACGTAGAGACCTGCAAAGGTTCCACGTTTGACCCACGTGTGCAGAGTTCGAAAATCTAAACTAGAATGATCATAAATGGAAAGCAAACGTGTTTGACCCTGGTTGCTAACCACTGCTGGAAGTGGATATGTGGGTGTAAAACAAAGATAGAATTGAGCTCAAAGTAATGTTTCCTGAATTAATAATCTGCCAACAATATCTATCCAGGCTTGCATTTAAAGAACAATCATTCTACAAAGTACATAACAGATGCTGACACAAATTTCGGTGTGAGCAACTGCTTTCTGCAAGAGGTGGGCATGGGAGCAAAAAATGAATCAGCCCATTATTTTACATTTTGAAGCAGTCCAAAAATGCTTGAAATTTGCTGAATTACTTTACATTTCTAAAATCTGATTATTTCCTACTGCCCTAGTTTCAAATGGAATCATCGGACTTCTGCAAGGGATTTATGAAAAGACCCCAAAGGATTAAATGAACGCTCATGAGATTTCCAAGTGTTGCTTTCTTCAATGACAAGTATTTTTCCTTGTGTGGGGAATACTGCCTTTTGGAAGTTAATATGGTGGTAACAAGGATGATCGATATTTTTAGGAAGTTTGTGGAATTTACCAATACTTGTTAAGCTTCCCCATACAGAATTGCTGGAAAACTATTGTTCTGCTTTAACGTGAAGCCCATCATTCACATTATCTCAAGTAATGTAAGTTAATATATCCATTATATTGACTATTTTTCTAAGAATTCAGAAGGCAGTAACACAATGACATGGTAAAACTGTCAATTCAGAGGCTTTTTATAGACTGCAATAGCAACTTTTATATTTACCAACAGGAAATGCACATAATTACTAGGAATTCTTGAGAGTTCGCAGGACTCTTCAAATTGCTCAAGTGGATTTTTCAGGGTGTGGCAACTACTGGTTCTGTCAGTCAAGGTTTCAAACATATTACTGAAAATCCAGATTTTAAAAACACAATGAATACTGATTTGCTCAGTTTCAAATTACTTGCATCTTCAAGTCACTTCATGCAATTCCTTTTCCACCACTCGACCAGAAACCTGATCACCGTACTCCACAATAATGCTCCATCACTAACCATATGCCAGAGCAAGCACGGCAATGTCCCTTCAAACTTTCCTTCCTCTCGGGATCTGCCATCCATCACTTAAAATGAACAGAGATTGGAAACTTCACCACATTGAGAACCACCGATACAAATCTAGATTTGACTATTCCATGGCACAGCATACAGGACAGATCATAGTTAAATTAGCTCAGCAAAGATATATTGTCCATCTTGTACAACACAAGTTATTCCATTCTAAAGGATACAGGCATGTAAAGGCAAATCCTACAAGCCAAATTTTATGCCAATATATTTTGACAATGGACATATGGACCAAATTGCCTCCTTTGTGGTAATCATTCCACGAACTACAATAATATATCTGACAAGAATATTAACCCACAGCTATTGTTGACTAACTACCATGCTCTAATTTTAATACAGGTAAATATATTTCACATGCATGCATATAACGCTCCTGCCCAAGACCGCAAGAAACTACAAAAGGTCGTGAATGTAGCCCAATCCATCACGCAAACCAGCCTCCCATCCATTGACTCTGTCTACACTTCCCGCTGCCTCGACAAAGCAGCCAGTATAATTAAGGAACCCATGCACCCTGGACATTCACTCTTCCACCAGGAAAAAGATACAAAATTCTGAGGTCACGTACCAACCGACTCAAGAACAGCTTCTGCTGGGGCGGCATGGTGGCACAGTGGTTAGCACAGCTACCTCAAAGCACCAGGGACCCAGGTTGGGTCACTGTGCGGAGTTTGCACCTTCTCCCTGTGTCTGCATGGGTTTCCTCCCAGTGCTCTGGTTTCCTCTCACAGTCCAAAGATATGTGGGTTAGATGGATTGGCCATGACAAATTGCCCCTTAGTGTCATGGGGGGCTAGCTAGGGTAAAAGCATGGGGTTATGGGGATAGAGCCTGGATGGGATTGTGGTCGTTGCAGACTTGATGGATCGAATGGCCTCCTTCTGCTCTGTAGGGTTCTATGATTCTTCCCTGCTGCCGTCAGACTTCTGAATGGACCTACCTTGTATTAAGTTGATCTTTCTCTACACCCTAGCTATGGCTGTAACACTACAATTCTGTACTCTCGTTTCCTTCTCTATGAATGGCATGCTTTGTCTGTATAGCACGCCAAGAAACAATGCTTTTCACTGGATGCTAATTGATGTGACAATAATAAATCAAATCAAAATGTGTTTACTTAAACATTTACCACTATACAGTAGCCGAGCTAAAGCATTCAACAATCAAAAACACTTGTATATTCTTTGCATCTCAATTTTACTAACAAATGAACAACTGGTTAAAGTACTGATGCGACATGTAAATAAGATCACATGTCCACAGATGTCTATTACTCATTTTTCATTCAATCAGAAATGCAATTAGCCACATCTGGATTTGTAATTGGTCACACATGGCTTCTGGTTAACATATTGGACAACAATATTATAACAACAACAATACTATAACAGTCGGTTATTTCATTTGACAGACAACATTAAGAAAGGATTAGAATTTTTCTGGCACTAACTTTTACAGGACATGGAAATATTTTGAAGAGCATATTCTCCAAATAAGTTAATGCATCAGCTTTTTTAAAAAAAAAGTGGATGTAATGTAAACCTTCTTTACTTTGGTTTCTACACTTCCAAATCTTAATCCTCTACTTGATTACTTAAACGTAATCAAACTTCTCCACCCGGCACCTTGGATGAACACCTAACTTTCATTCAGCACAATGAAAATTGGAAACATGGGGGGTGGGGTTGATCTATATTTTTAAAAATCATCTCTGGCCACGGAATACTGATGCATTTGCACGCTGCACTAGTTAACAAATGTACCATATAAATTGAAAGTAGCATGTACCTTCTGCAATTTAGCAGCAGCATTAAGAGCTTCAATAGTTTGGGGGCAAAACAGGAAGAAGTACATCTCAAAAAACTACAGTCTGCTAAGCAATTGCTTTTCTGGAAAATTATTCAGAAATTCAAATCCATACCAATTCCTTCTGTCCCAGGAAAATCTAAATTCAACAGAACTGTCAATTCAGGAAGTCCGAAAGTAAACAGAGCTCACTTTTAAAGATTTTTAGGTGAATGCAAGATATCGTCACTTCAATAATGGGACTTCCCAGTTTACTGCAAACCAAAGAATGTGCAAGTTATTCTGCTGTCTTATGTAAAGCATACAAAAGATACAGAAACAAAATTAGACCCAACAATTCTGTTACTATCAAAATGCGACATGAAATTCAAAAGCTGCCCTGTTTGAGAGCAGATTTCCACTCCATCTGACCAAGGAGCAGCACTCTGAAAGCTAGTGGCGTTTGCTAAAAGTAAACCTGTTGGACTTTAACCTGGTGTTGTTAGACTCCTTACTAAAAAAAAAGTGCAGTCATACAAACAAATATCGGACCCGAATCATCCTTTTCCCATTTAACGTCCTAGCAATTAGTTTGAGTGTTGCTGTGAGGAGCATCAGTGTGGCCACTTTTGACTGGCAAATTAAAACAAAGTACCCATCCCTTGTTTATACAAGTATAGTGGATGAAGAGGATGTCTGAGATATAAACACAGAAAACAAAATACTTTTTCTGGTACTCATGTCACCACCAACAACTTTGTATTAAATATTTCCAGCCATCTATTTTGTGGTCACTCAATAACATCTACAAGTTGTTAAATTTTGCAAGCTATATTATACATAGCTCATACGAATGTTATATGGAGTATGGCAGTACAGTGGTTATACTACTGGATTAATAACCAAGAGGCTGGGATAATGCAAAGAACAAATAAACTTCCACCAATTGAATCCAGTTTAAAAAGCTGACATTAGCAAAAGTCACCATGCGGCTGTCAGACTATCATAAAAGTCCAACTGGTTCACGACTGTTCTCCATGGAACGAAATCAGTCCTCCTTACTGCTTTACGAGGGTTCCACACTGAGGCTGACCCAGCACTACCCTCTGAAATGGCCTCAGAAGTCTCAGTTGCACCATACCATTACACGAAAGCAGCTAAAAAGCATGGCCCACCACCACCTCAAAGCAGCAAGAGATGAGCAATAAACGCTACTCTTGCCAGCAATGCCCATATCACAAGAATGCATAACATTTTTTTAAGTGCAACAGGTAAGGATGAAAACAAATAATTCTATTGAGGTCAAAACAAAGGAAATTATTAAAACAAAAGCAAATACTGCAGATGCTGGAAATCTGAAATAAACACCAAGTTTAAGTTTATTAGTTTATTTATTAGTGTCATAAGTAGGCTTACATTAACGCTGCAATAAAGTTACTGTGAAAATATCCTAGTCGTCACACTCCAGCGTCTACTCAAGTACACAGAGGGAGAATTTAGCATGGCCAATGCACCTAACATGCACAGCTTTCAGACTGTGGGAGGAATCCCACACAGAGACGGAGAGAACGTGCAGACTCCGCACAGACAGTGACCCAAGCCGGGAATCAAACCCGCGTCCCTGGCGCTGAGAGGCAGCAGTGCTAATCACCATTGCCACTGTACCACCCAAGTGCTGGAAAGACACAGCAGGTCTGGCAGCATCTGTGGACATGATGTGGAGATGCCGGCGTTGGACTGGGGTGAACACAGTAAGAAGTCTCACAACACCTGTTGGACTTTAACCTGGTGTTGTGAGACTTCTTACAGCATCTGTGGAGACAGAAATAGAATGAAGGTAGAGATGTGATAGATTTCAAGCTGTTGATAGGGAGGGAGATGGTGGGAAGGTGGGGGAGACCAAAGCCTGTCCATCATCTACAAGAGTACAACAGAAGGCTAGCTAGAATTATAAAGACAGATTGCAAGATTTTCTGTAGATTTTTTTTAAAGATATAACAAAGTAAATGCTAGTCTTATAAAGTGAGCCTGGCGAACTAATGATGGAAAATATGGAGATGGCAGATTGATTGAAAAAGTATTTTGCTCTGTGGTGCTGTTTTAAAAAAAATGTGGGATGTTGTGTTTGTAGCGGACATTTTGTAGAATGTGGTCTGACAACGGGGACTTCTCAGAAGATTAAAATTACCAGTATGAGGACTTTTGACGTGGAGGAGAAGCTTAGTAGTGTCTGATACAATTCAAGTTAGGTGCATTTAATGAAAGGAAAAGATAAGAATTAGGAGAGAGGTGTATTTTTAAATGTACAGTAAATCCCATTTAGAGTGTGACTTTAGCAGCAGTACTGCAGCTTGACTGGTCAGTGGACTCTGCCTGAGTCTCGAATTTCCCGCCGTGAAGGCAGGCTATAACTTCAGAGTTTGACAAGTATCATCATTAGCTCACAATTCAACTCATTTTTCCTGTGTGCATAAAAATATTTCACTGTTGAATCAATTTCAAAATGAGAGGAGGCCTGAAAAACAGAAAAACCATGAAGGTGTTTTCAGCTGTATGTGAGAAAGGATAATAGACATTAAACGCAGACTTCGACACATTAACCACAGAATGCAGCAAAATATAGTTATTGAAGCGACACATCCCACCTACCAGGGTTTATTGATGGAATGGTAACAGATAGAGATAAATAGTGACTGCCTATTAAGTTTCCACCTATAAAAACAGCACGTTGATCTGGTGAGCTCTGCATTCCAAAGGTACATCTTAAATGAGAAATGTCATAAATATATGGCTGATGCACAGTAAATGAGTGTATTGTCTGATAGCGGACATTTATTTTGAATGTATATGTTGACGAGAGGAGTTTGCAAAATACTGACACCAATTTCCTTTGTGCCGGAACATGGCCTGAATAAATTGGAAAATGAATCAGAAGCAGACCCCTGATGTTTAAAATACTGTATAACGTTTGTACAAAGTGGAAAGATTGTATTTCATTACAGGTCCCACATGACGTGGGCCATTTGGTAAAAGTGGGTTGCCGGAAAAAAAGTTTGAAAATCATTGGTGTCGGGGGTAACATATTGGCATGGATTGAAGATTGGCTGGCTAACAGGAAATAGAGGGTAGGCATAAGAATCTTTTTCTGGTTGGCAAGATGTAACAAGTGGTGTGCCACAGGGATCAGTGCTGGGGCCTCAGCTTTTTATAATTTATATAAACGACTCGGATGAAGACACTGAAGGTACGGTTGCTAAATTTGTCAATGATACAAAGATAGGTAGGATAGCAAGATGTGAAGAGGACACAAGGAGGCTACAAATGGATATAGATAAGTTAAGTGAATGGGCAAAGACCTGGCAAATGGAGTATAATGTGGAAAAGTGGGTAATTGCCCATTTTGGCTGGAGAAATAAAAATGGTTACAAGGATAAGGCAGGGTAGTGGAACTGGGAAGAATATTCTTTCAAAGAGCCAGTACAGACTCAATAGGCCAAATGGCCTCCTTCTGCACTGTAAAGAAACTGTGATTCTAATAGAATATCATTTATTATGAAGGGAATTGAATACAAAGGTAGGAAGGTTATGCTTCAGTTATACAGTGCATTGAGACCACATCTGGAGTACTGTGTACGGTATTGGTCCCCTTAGTTAAGGAAGGATGGGAACGCATTGGAAACAGCTCAGAGAAGGTTTACTCAACTAATACCTGGAATGTGGGCTATCTTATGAGGAAAAGTTGAACAGGTGAGGCTTGTAGCCATGTGGAGTTTAAAGTTTATTTTATTAGTGATACAAGTAGGTGTACATTAATACTGCAATGACGTTACTGTGAAAATCTTCTAGTCGCCACACTCCAACGCCTGTGTACACGGAGGGAGAATTTAGCATGGCCAATGCACCTAACCCGCACATCTTTCAGACTTGCGGGAGGAAACTGGAACACCAGAGGAAACCCACGCTGACACAGGGAGAATGTGCAGACTCCACCCAGGCAGTCACCCAAGCCGGGAATCGAACCTGGGTCCCTGGTGCTGTAAGGCAGCAGTGCTACCCCTGTAAGAGGTGACTCCACTGAAATATACAAAGGTCCTGACAGGGTTGATGCAGAGAGGATGTTTCCTCTTGTAAGAGAATCTTGTACTAGGGGGTCACTGTTTAAAAATAAGGGGTCACCCATTTAGGACAGTGATAAGGAGAAATCTTTTCTCAAAGGGTTGTGTGTCCCTGAAATTCTCTTCCTCAAAAGGTGGTGGAAGCAGAGTCTATAAATATATTTAAGGCAGAGATAGATTCTTGATAAGAAGGGGATAGGCAGGAACATGAGGTTGAGGTTACAATCAGAACAGCCACAATTCTATTGAATGGCAGACTCAAAGGGTTGAGTGGTCTACTCCTAATACATATTTTCATGTGTGGAAAACTGCCCAGGTATATCCAGTCCAGGACAAATCCAATACGGCCAACTACCGCCCATCAATCTTCTCTCGATCATTAAGTGATGAAGGGGTCATTGACAATACTATCAAGTGGCACTTACTGAGCAATAATCAGCTCACTGACGCTCAACTTGGATTTTGCCAGGGCCACTTGGCTCCTGACTTCATTGTAGCCTTGGTCCAAACGTGGACAGAAGAGCTGAACTCCAGAGGTGAGGTGTGAATGATGTCCTGAACATCAAGGCAGCATTTGACCGAATGTGGCAACAAGGAGCCCTAGTAAAACTAAAGTCAATGGGAATCGGGGCAAAACTCTCCACTGATTGGAGTCACACCTAGCACAAAGGAAGTTGGTTGTTGGCAGTCAATTATCTCAGCCTCACGTCATCACTGCAGGAGTACTTTAGGATAGTGTTCTAGGCCCAACCATCCTCAAAAGCTTTATCAATGATGTTCCTCCCATCACAAGGTCAGATGTGGGGATGTTTGCTACTGACTACACAATGTTAAGCACCATTCACGATTTCAGATACTAAGCAGTCCATGTCCATCTGCAGCAAGACCTCAACAATATTCAGACTTGGGCTGTTAAGTGGCAAGTAACATTTGTGCCACACAAGTGCGAGGCACTGATCATCTCCTACAAGAAAGAATCTAACCACCTCCCCTTCCCATCATTGGCCAGCACAGACACAATGGGCCAAAAGGCTTCTTTCTGTGCTATAAAACCCCGACATTGAATTCCCCCACTATCAACATCCTACGGGTTTCTATCGACCAGAAACTAAACTGGACCTGCCACTTAAATACTATGGCTAGAAGACTGGGTCAGAGGAGCTTTGTGGAGCGTAACTCACCTCCTGATTCCTCAAAGCCTGTCCATAGAATCCTACAATGCAGGAGGCCATTTGGCCCATCAAATCTGCACTGACCACAGTCCCATCCAGGCCCCATGCATTTACGCTAGCTAGTTCCCCTGACACTAGTATCAATTTAGTATGGCCAATCCACCTATTCTGCACATCTTTGGACTGTGGGAGGAAAACAGAGCACCCAGAGGAAACCCACGCAGACACAGGGAGAATGTGCAAACTCCGCACAGTGACCCGAGGCCGGAATTGAACCTGGGTCTCTGGTGCTGTGAGGCAGCAGTGCTAACCACTGTGCTACCGTGCTGCCCACCATCTACAAGGTACAAGTCAGGAGTTTGATAGAATACTCTCCACTTGCCTGGGTGAGTTCAGTTCAGTTCCATTAACACTAAAGAAACTCAACACCATCATCAATAAAGAAGCCGCTTGATTGGCACTCCATCCATCACTTTAAACATCCACTCCTGCCACCACTGACACTCAGTGGCAGCTGTGTACACCATCTAACAAGAGGCACTGCAGAACTCACCAAGATTCCTTAAGCAGCACCATCCAAACCCATGACTTCAACCAACTATATGGACAAAGGCAGCAGACACTTGGGAATCATAGCACCTGCAGGTTCCCCTCCAAGTCACTCGCCATCCTGATTTGGAAATACATTGATGTCCCTTCACTGTCGCTGGGTGAAAATCATGGAACACCCTCCTTAGCAGCACTGTTGTTGCACCTGCACCACATGGGCTGCAGCGGTTCACCGCCTCCTTCTCAAGGGCAACAAAAATGCTAACCTGCCAGCAAGGCCCACGTCGATGAAAAATAATATTTTTAGAAGCAGTTTGGTAACTCCCAAAACCACACTCCCTGGACTAATAGGAATTTATCGAGGAGCAGGTTGTTAATCCAGCCTGGCAATGCATGCATTAACAGGCAATTTCATTTTATGTTTAAATTGGTGCAGCCTGGTGAATTTCTCTTCCTCAGTAGAATCTCAGATGAAGCGTTGCCATGTAGACAATAATTATCTGCTCATATTTTTCTCAGCATGAGTCATGTTAAGCAATCTAAATCTCTTCACTCAGTACTTTTTATATTCCTCTTTTTCATCCCATTATCTTTTAAAACAATTCATGGCATCTGCTACAGTGGTATCAGATAGAGAAATGCACATTACAGGATGACAAACTGTCCTGTATTTAAGGGATTTTTTCCTTACTTTGACTGTATGCCTTTTGTCCCTTATTTATAGGAAAGCCTGTGGGAGATTGAACCTGGGAGTCTCCCTTTGCCTTTGCCTCTTTGAGAGCATGCACACTGCGTATGCTAGGCACTATGGGAAGTTACGATGGCCAGCAACCCCCAACCAGAACCAACCACCACACCCACCACCCCACCCCCAGAACAAGTGTCCCTTATTTTTATAAGGATTGTCCCCCTGCACAATCATAATTGTTAGAGGGAGACAATTAACTTTTAAAGAGAAATTTAAACTCTTATTACCCAAAGTAAATTTCACAAGAATTTACATATTAAACAAAAAATTCTGCACAAGGGTTAAACAAAGAAAGTACTAATACCACACTACACACTAACACATACATTAAGCCTGAAAATCTCAATAGGGCACTCCCTGTTCTATTTTTATTTCCACTCAAGAGTTTCCGCATACATTATGGAATCTAGAGGGCTCCTTCACTTCTCCTGAGACCCAACTAAGATGTCCCATAGTTATCAGAAATTCACTTTTATACTCCTCAGTGTTCCCACTATGACTGGAATAGCTTTAGCATTGCCTTTTTGCTTTATATACTATGCCTCTAGATAGTCAGAATCACAGAATGGCTATGCCACAGAAGGAAGCCATTCGGTCCATTGTGTCTGCACTGGCTCTCCAAATGGGCATTATAACTTAGTGCCATTCTCCTGCCTTTTCTCTGTACTCCTAAACATTGTTTATTGGAATAGAAACATCAAACACCCTTTTGAATTCTTCGATTGAACCTGGCTGCGTATTTTAGACCCGAGCCACTCGTGTGTGAAAATGTTTTTTTCTGATATCACATTTGTTTCCGTGCTCTCCCATTCTCAATCCTTTTGTGACAGGGAACAGTTTTTCCCTATCTACTCTGTCCAGACCTCTCATGATTTTGAGCACCTCGATCAAATCTCCTCTCAAACTTAACTTCTCCAAGGAGAAGAATATCAACTTCTCTAATCTATCTTCATAACCGAAGTTCCTCATCCCTGGAACCATTCTTGTAAACGAAAATAATGTGAGTTAATTGACTATTTTATTTTATTCACCTTTCTAATTTGGTTGCTTTTTCTCAGGATTTCGTATTTATATTTAGGCAAACATTACTAAACCCTTTGATGAAATATTCCTGTGCCTAGACAGGACACCATCACAATCTTATTTACAGGATAGCAGATGTACATCTCTTTTCCTGTCCATGTGCTGCTATTGCCCCCCTTTCTCAGTAATCCTGTCTCAATGCAGCTGGTATGTTCTTTCTCATTCCAACAATCTCTACATAGTTCAACCACCTTTTCAAGATTATAAAGTTAAACCGGAACATGCTCATATGGCTAGGCACAGAGACTCCTCAAATAAAGGGCCTTTTTTTTTGGCCGAATTTTCAAATGCCTTAAGCTAGTCCAAGTGAAATCCCTTGCATTATTCAAAATGGACTTGTACACATTAAAAGCCATAAAGCAAAATGGGCCGCATAAAATAGCCCTTTTAAAAACTTGAACTCAACGCTGCAGTTCAACAAACTAACAATTTCAGTAACAGCTAAAAATACCCTTACACAACTGAATGCCATCCAATTTCCTCATGAAGCTGCTTCTTAAGCAGTTACAATCTTCAGTTTCCCAAGTGAGCATTATGTTTCACCAAATACCACAATGAGAAAATTGTGTCTAAACAGCTCCATATTCATGATGCATGATGCATCATAACCAGACACTTGCTACACCCCCCAGCAGGCATGCAATATTTTGGGACAGACAAACAACAAGATCATTTTTTTTAAATTATCTGTGCTAGGCACATGGGCAGCGTTGACTCACTGTTTATTGCCTGTGAACAGCTAAATGGCTTGCTAGATCACTGCACAGGGAACAAAGGGTGTAATATGGACTGGTGGTTAGCAGGTGCAGAAGATGACTTATGGTTAATGTTACAAAACTAGCAAATCAGAGGCTGAAGTTAAAAATTCAACTATGATAAGTCATGACGCTGAATTTAATAAATCTGGTACCTTGCTGGCTAGCAGCACAAAAAAAATGACAATGAAAGTGTCCTTTGGGTCATACAAATCAAAATGATTTGCTAATGTCAAACAAAGAAGGGAACCTGTCAATCTAGTTTGAAAACATTTGACTGTATTTTCACACTCGTGACTGCTTCTTTTTGCCCTCAGGGGTGGATAATAAATACCATCTTCTCAAGAACCAATAATAGTTGAAGCAGAAACTAAGCTGACATTTAAAATAGGCTAGATATCAACAACCTTTCGTAATATAGCACCTTTAATATAACAAAAACATTCCAAAGCACTTCACATGAGCAGTAGCAAAATTAGACACCAGTCACATCAGGAGATATTAAGGAAGATGGCCAAAATCCTGGTCATAGAGGATGTTGTTAAGGAGCATCACCTTAAGAGGAGGAGAGATTTTGGGAAGGAATTTCAAAACATTGGGCCCAGGCAGCTGAAGGGGTGATTAAAATTGGGAATGCTCAGGAGGCCAGCACTGGAGGAATAATTGGCTGGCGAAGGAAAATGAATTGAAGGGACATCAAAACAGGGTAGGTAAACATAAATAGAAGTATTTGCTCATGTAAAGGGTAAAAAGCAACATACAGGGATTCAGTCACATGCCCCGTTTCCAGGTTATAATTGCTGCATATTGTTTGGTAGATTTGGGAGAACATGAATAGGATTGTGAAATGCAAAACTAAGATCCCAAATTGGAGGCACGTACCTCCGAGTCAAAAGTAAACTGGCTATACATGCTAGTGCAGATTATTCCCAATTTCTACAAACGCATTCAGTAACAACCAGAGTTCTCAAAACTTCTTCAGAGACATGGCCTAACCTGCTGAGTGCAACACATTTTGTTTATATTTCAGATGTCCAGCACCTAAATATCTGTTTTAATATTTTAACATATGAACGTGAATAGGCCATTAACCCCACAAGCCTATTCTGCCATTCAATGACTGATTTGGGCCTCCATATTCCCACCTTTGTCCCATATTTCTTAGTATCTCTGATTAGTAAAACTCTATCAATCTCAAATTTAAAATTAATTAATCCAGCATCACTTGCAGTTTGCAGAACAGAGTTCCAAACTTCTACCACCCCTGGCTCGGACAAATGTTTCCTAATTTTACTCCCAAAAGGTCCGTCTCCAAATTTTATGACTTGTCCTACAATCCCCAAATAATGGAAATAGTTTCTCTCTAACTACTCTATATGTTCTAATTTCTTGAAAACTTTGATCAAATCACCGCTTAACTCTCTACGTTCCAGGGAACATAATAGCAATTTGCATCATCTCTCCTTTCAATTAAACCTTTGATGCCAAATACCATTCTGGTAAATCTCCACTGCATTCTCTTAGGCCCAATATATCCATTCTAAGGCGTGTGTCCAGAGCTGTTCACAGAACTCCAGCTGTGATTCAACCGGGGCTTTGTGCAGCTGTAGTAGGAATTCTATCGCCTTATATTCTAATCCTCTAGACCAGCATTCCATTAACCTTTTTTGATTATTTCCTGCGTTTCTTCATCAAATTTGAATGATGTATCATTTATTTAGACATCCACTGCTTCAAGCTTTTCACCAGTTTAAAAGTTAGGCCCAAAATGGATAACTGGCCCATTCATTTAACCTACTAGCATATTTTTATAATTTTATGCCATCGACACTGCTTACAATGCCACCTATCTTTGCCTCATCAGCAAACTTGGATATGTCACTTTTTTAACTTACCATCTAAATCAGTGGTTCCCAAACTTTTTTCACTGGGCTGCACTTTCGGAATAAAAATTTGCTCGCGCCACACCAAATTTTTTATTGATAAGAAATACATTCAAAAACAAAAAAAAACTCCTAGCAGTGCTTGATTCATAACATAGAACACAACTACTTTATAATATGATCATGGGACATCGTCCTCAGCATCACTTGATGCTCTTGCTCTCACTTTGGAAAAATATCTATCCATGTTTAAATGTTTCTTCGATTGTCCTTGAATCTTCCTGCCACACTTGCCATCCTCTCTTGCCGCACCAGTGTGGCGTGCCGCACCCTTTGGGAACCACTGATCTAAATCATCGAGACAAAGCCCCAAATTCTAATATTTTGTCAGTGACATTGGATTGGATTATGTTTTTTCTGCTATGCCATTAATTTTGTTGCAAAATCCAACAAACCCTTAATATTGTTCTAGTCTTATTTTGAATTCTCACTCTTTATTGGAAGTAATAATTTTATCATATTGTCTTAGTAAAACTTTAAATTTAAAAACTGTCAAATCAAAGATACTCTGAATATTGATTTTTTTTTCCACTTTGGGAAATCAGCCAGGCTGATTAGGCCGCACTTATTTATTTTGTCAACAAGTCAACCATTCAGGCCCAAACAGTTCAGGCACACTTACTGCTGTTGCTGAATTTCAGAAAATCAATAATGTATATTCCTGCAAACAGATACCAATGAAGCAGCAACAATTAAATGCAGAAACGCATCCTTCCACTGCTACCCTCTGTCTTCTTTGACTGAGCCAGTTTTGTATCCACCTTGCCAGCTCACCTCTGATCCCATGCGACTTCACATTCTGCAAAAGTCTGCCATGAGGGACCTCGTCAAAGGCCTTACTAAAGTCCATGTAGACAACATCCACTGCCCTACCAATCATCTTCGTCACTTCCTCGAAAAATTCGATCAAGTTCGTGAGACACAACCTCCTTTCACAAAACCATGTTGCCTCTCACTAATAAGTCCACTTATTTCTAAGGAGGAGTAAATCCTGTCTCGAAGAATCCTCTCCAATAATGCAACATGCAAACGATGGTAAGACTTTGGCAAAAAATAACAACTTTGCTAAGTATATTACCATGATATCAGGCCAACAAACGAAAAACTTTGTTGGGCTTAGTTTCCTGTATTGCTGTGCCTATATTAGCTACAAGACAGTCCATGCTGGTGACTGCCATTATTTGGACTTGATCTATTTTGACATTCTGTGCAAGTTTACCAAAAGAAAATCTCAATGGGAATGTGACTACTGTCACACAGATGCAATTGATTAAGCTTTACTTTACCTACTTGTTCTGTGGAACTGAACAAATTTGGTTAAATTTAGGAAAAAAGTACATGCATCGACAAATTCTAAATCCACTTAATAATTCAAAACTATAATATTCTAATTTCCATTTTACACACATAATTAAAGTGGCATTTCAAATGTCTAGTTTTGTTTGTACAGAAACAGCCTCTCATACAAAAAGGAACTGGTCTTCTAATTTTTGCCCTCCAGTTTTATTTTGAAGCTGGAAACCCATTGAAGGCGAGAAATTAAAATATTCAGACTTAGCTTAAAAATCATTGGTTCTTTGCAACAATAGTATCCAACTGTTTCCTATTATTAGAAAGTAAACTCATGTCTTTACAGAAAATTGGGGTTGCAGCATATTTGTAATTTAATACAAAGATAATTTTTAAATTCAATTTTTAAAACTGGCACTGAGTAAATACTACTATAGTGCTTTGAGTCTATTTTATAATCACTAAATCTTTAGTTGCAGTACCAAATCATTTTTTAAATAATAGCTGATCCTCTTCTCTCACAGCTTTAAAGCATTCCAAATTTATTCTGCATGTTTCTGAAGTTTCCATAAAAATATAATGTGAACGGTTTTGGCTCAAGTATAAATTGGAAGCAGTAAACCAGAATCTGAAGGAAATGTACACATCACTGGAAAAAAGTACCACAAGACACACTAAACTTATTTTTGTCATTCTGGTCAAAACGATCTCCCCAACTTACTCCCCAGCAATAAAAACCCTTCAACCATGATTTTCAAATTTCCTTCAAGCTCAGGTCTGACCTCAAACCGTGAACTCCTTAGGTTGCTTTGATAGGTTAAGGGTACAGTAAAATTCCAGTGAGTCACCAACGCAGGAGATCCGCCCCTAAGCCTGTATTTAGGTGGAGCTTTGTGACAGCCAAGGAGGCCCCGTTCCAGATGAATGCTTCTCTTTGTAACCTGATGTGCCTATAAACATGGTCTATCAAAAACAGCAGATTCAAATGCCAAATGAAAACAGTAAAGCAAAATTTGTGAAAGTCTTTTTTTTTTAAATTTGTTCACAACTTATAATACAGAGAAAAGGGCTTGCATTCAAAATCTTCAGGAGTTAACTCTGGAAAAACTCTAATCTTTCTCTACTTATGCAGTCTTTGGACCTTTATATGATATGATATAGTCCACCATGTCGTCAATGCAGTCAGAAAAGTTTTTGGTGTTTTCACGCTGCAGTGCAAAATTCTGGAGCATCTTGGCCTTTGTGGCATCAGCCAGGGAACCGTACAGCATCGCTCAACTCCACTTAGTTTCCATGGTCGTCTCTACTGGAATTTCCATGCTGACATTCCACAGGTGAGCAGAAAGTGCCTCCATCAGGTTGGTTGGCCTCACCCTGTTCCTCCTCGTTAACATCTTGAGCAATAATATAACCAGCATGGTGCAAGCAGTTGGCAACCATGGCTTCCGTCACCATCTTCCACATCTATCATGAACACAGCCTCTAGAGCAATGAGTTTCAGGTTCCTAGTCACCCACATTGGCTGGAGCTTGGCTGTGTCATTCAGAGGCAAGAACATCAACTAGATGCTCAAAGCCAGCAACGTCAGGCTGCACAGGTCAGTTGGCTGTAATGATGAAAATCTTCCTTTTCTTTCACTGATATATTGTGTCTACTTTTCTGATCCACGCCTCAAAAACACTCGAGGTCATCCAGATGGTTCTGCGCATCTCATATTGCGTAGGTAGTGTCTTGACATTTGCAAGGAAACACAACTCCTTGAACTTTCCTATCCTATCAGCAATGCTGGCCTCTTCCTGAATCAGTCCAACCATTCGTTGCTGCAGATGAACTTTATGTTGTCCAGTTTCTTTGCCAGGGGACTACCCTTACCTGCAGGATTGAACCAGAAATGGGAATGTCCTCTGCTCAACTGCCTTGAACCACATTAGCAGAGCTTCTTCAACAACAGGATAGATAGCCGTTCGCATCTTCCTTGCCGGAGAGGATGCCAGCTTGTCAAACTTTTCCAAAAATTGTGTCTTTGTTTCCATAATGGTGGACAAACTCAATGGTGGAATCACCCACTCCATCAGGATGTTCACTTCCTGCTTTGTGCCACAGTTTTCCATTTACTATATCAACTTCACCTTCTGTCCAATCGACAACACTTAAAACTTTGTCACACTTACAGGTTTTGCATATCCTTTCACAGGGAGATTTCAATGTCAAAAGACAGAAATCACAGCATTCGATGATTTTGTGCTCGTGTGGTCTAACTCTGCTCTGATCGGTCAGTGCAGTCATAAGCCAAGTTTGGCTAATCCAAAGTCATGATGTGGAGATGCCAGTGTTGGACTGGGGTAAACACAGTAAGAGTTTTAACAACACCAGGTTAAAGTCTAACAGGTTTATTTGGTAGCAAATGCCATTAGCTTTCGGAGCGCTGCTCCTTCGTCAGATGGAGTGGAAATCTGCTCTCAAACAGGGCACAGAGACACAAAATCAAGTTACAGAATACTGATTAGAATGAGAATCTCTACAGCCAACCAGGCCTTAATCCAAAGTCACCAATGCGGAATTTTCAGTGCACCAATGCGGCCATTTCAGTGTAAATGGCCTCCTTCTGCACTGTAGGATTCTATGATTCTATCTAACCAGAGTAACTGCAAGTGGATATCAAATATCTACAAGATTCTGTTCTGGTGCCGATCCAGTTAGTGTGTACAATTTGTAAATAAGGCAAATAGGAGTCGAATTTCAGTGCTATTCTACCAGCGGGAATGATTGACAACTTTGATATAACTGGCCCAAATTAGCTGATTAGAGCACTGAACTAAACAGCCAATCACGTTACTGAAAGAATTACCAGAGCTGCGAAAAGCTGTCCCACTGACAAATTGTTTGGGCGGAAAAATTCATATTACAATCAGAGTCCCTGCTCAACAGCCACTACAACTGCCCTCTTTTTAGGAAAAATTGAATTCAAATTCCACCATCTGCCGTGGTGGGATTCAAACCCAGGTCCCCAGAACATTAGTTGAGTTTCTGGATTAATAGTTTAGCGATAATACCACTAGGCCATCTCCTCCTCCTTTTCAGAGCACGAGACCCCAAATAATTGATCCATAATCCAATGTAGTTTGCGACCAATGGTTTGAGAACCCTTTACTTAATAGGTGCTTCTTAACAGTATTTACAAAAGAGGATACTGGGGAGAATGTAAATACTGCAGTGCATAAAAGAGAAGTTTTACAAAATTTATACAAGCTGAAAGAGGACAAAGTGCTGAGATTTGGCAGGACTCGTGCTGAGATATGGCAAAATAAATAGCAACGAACCTTGGAACTATATTTGAAGATTTTATTAAGTGAACACCAGAGCACTGGAGAACACTACCCTTATTCAAAAGGCAGACAGAGCTAGCCCAATTAATTATAGGGCAGTTAGCATTCGCAGTAGAAACATTTTTAAATCCTTAATTAAAGATAAAATTACCTAGGTGTTGAGATAATAATTAGAGACAACCAGCGTATTTCAAAAAAGGAGATCCCACTTTACAAACCTGATATAGCTCTTTGAGGTGGTGACAGACCTGGTGAATGGGGGCAATACAGACAGCGTGATCTGTTTAAACAGAGGACTTTTTGGAAATGATCGAGTATGCAACCAGAAGCATAGTAATTTCATCAAAAACTCTTTCCTCCCATCTCCCATGGGCAGCACGGTGGCATAGTGGTTAGCACTGCTGCCTCACAGTGCCAGGGGCCTGGGTTTGATTCCTGGCTTGGGCCACTGTCTGTGTGGAGTATGCACATTCTCCCCGTGTCTGCGTGGATTTCGTCCAGGTGCTCCGGTTTCCTCCCACAGTCCAAAGATGTGCAGATTAGGTGGATTGACCATGCTAAATTGCTCCTTAGTGTCAGGGGAACTAGCTAGGGTAAATGCATGGGGTTATGGGGATAGAGTAGGATTGTGGTCAGTACAGAATCAATGGGCCAAATGGCCTCCTTCTGCACGATAGGATTCTATGATTCTATCTAACCAGAGTAACTGCAAGTGGATATCAAATATCTACAAGATTCTGTTCTGGTGCCGATCCAGTTCGTGTGTACAATTTGTAAATAGGGCAAATAGGAGTAGAATCCAAATTTGATTTGTCACATGTATTAGCATACAGTGAAAAGTAGTGTTTCTTGTGTGCTATACAGACAAAGCATACCGTTCAGAGAAGGAAATGAGAGGATGCAGAATGTCGTGGTACACAGTCAGAGGGTGTAGAGAAAGATCAACTTAATGCGAGGTAAGTCCATTCAAAAGACTGATGGCAGCAGGGAAGAAGCTGTTCTTGAGACAAAGGACATTCTGTATGTATGGTAAGCTTTGTCTGTATAGCAAATGTACACATCTTTTTCCCGACGGAAAAAGGTGAAAGAGTATGTCTAGGATGCGTTGGGTCCTTGATTATGCTGGCTGCTTTCTGAGGCAGTGGCAAGTGTTGACAGAGTCAATGGATGGAAGGCTGGTTTGCGGGAAGGACTGGGCTTCATTCACGACCCTTTGTAGTTTCTTGCAGTCTTGGATAGAGCAGGATACCAAGCTGGGATACAACGAGAAAGGATGCTTTCTATGGTACATCTGTAAACGTTGGTGAGAGTCGAAACAGACATGCTGAATTTCCTTAGCCTCCTGAGAAAGTAGAGGCCTTGATGGGGTTTCTTAACTATAGCATCAGCATGGAGGGACCAGGACAGGTTGTTGGTGATCTGGACATCTGGAAACTTGAAGCTCTCCACCATTTTCACTTCACCCCCGTTGCTGTAGACAGGGGCGTGTCCTCCTCTATGCTTTCTCGAGTCGATGACTATCTCTTTCATTTTACTGACAGTGAGGGGGAGATTATTGTTATCATACCAGTTCACCAGATTCTCTGTTTCCTGTACTCCGTCTCATCATTGTCTGAGATCCGATCCGCTACGGTGGTGTCATCAGCAAACTTGAAAATCGAGTTGAAGGGGAATTTGGCCACACAGTCATAGATGTATAAGGAGTATAGTAAGGGGCTGAGGACACAGCCTTGTGGATAATTGTGGAGGTGGTGTTGTTGCCTATCCTTACTGATTGCAGCCTGTGGATTAAGAAGTCTAGGGTCCAGTTGCAGAGGGAGGCTCCGAGCCCTAGGCCACGGAGTTTCGGGATGAATTTTGTAGGAATAATGGTGTTGAAAATTTACAACAATACTAAAATAGAAGGTAAACAATTTGGAGAACTAAAGGACATTTAAAAGGAAAAGTATCACCTGAAAATCAACAATTAATGCAGGGTGATTTTTTGTTTCAATAAATATAAAAATATATGGAAGGCTGGGTGATGTGGAACAGCAAATGGATTTAAGGCTGCTGGGAGCAGATCTATGTCCATAAGGCATGAATAATATTGTTTCAAGTGGAAGGAGCAATAAAAAAAGCTCATGGAATATTCGGTTTTATGGTATGGGCAATAAATAGGAGAGTCCAATCATTATGGTGAATTGCTAAAATAAAATTAAAACCACAGTTAGTATTGGTGTGTACTTCTGAGCTTCACATTAATGATAGGATGTCAAACCAATAGGTGCGGCACAGGTTTTCTAAGATAGCATTTGGCGTGAGGAAATGCAAATAGGAAGGATAACTTGAAAAATTGGCCTGTTTTTGTCAGAAAAGCACGATTAGCAAAATAAAAGTGTTTAAATTTATAAAGTGACCAGAGAGAACAGCCAGAATCCAGTTATTGAGGGTCAAGAATGAGGAGACACAAATATTTTTTAAAATAAGAAATTCAGGTCAAAGTGGAAGAATTTTTTAAAACAGTGTGAAGTTGTGGAATCCACTACCAGAAATGGTGACTGAAGCAAAGATTGTGTCAACAGTTGAGAATAGGTGATTGAGGGAAGGGGGTTAAAGAAAAGCATTTGGGGAATTAGAGTTTGAAATGAAACACTACTGTTTGTGTAATGAATGAACAGCAATATGGGTTAGCTAAAGGGCCAATTTCCACATTGTGACTTCAATGTCAACTCAGAGGTTTTCAAATCAATATTTTTCCAGAGCCCTGGGCACTCGATCACATGCAAAATAGCACGGACAATTCTCAGTTCTATCTTACCTCCAGCTTTGAGTGAACCACCTACACTCGATCCAACACCATTCCAAACAGGCACATCTGTAACATAATTGATTACATGAAGAGTCTTGAATCCTGCTGCAATTCAACAGTGCAACTGGTTCCTAATATGTTGTTCAACCGCTGTTTACTTCATCTGCATTTTCTTGGCAATACACCCGTTTTGGTGTTCTGGAATTTTTGTAATAGACTGTTACCAAGACAGGAAAACTTTACCAACCAAGTTCAGAGCATTTTTGATTTTGATTTGATTTATTGTCACATGTATCAGTATATATAAAGTATTGTTCCTTGTGTGCTATACAGACAAAGCCTCTTGCACACAGGGAAGGAAAGGAGAGGGTGCAGAATGTAGTGTTACAGTCATAGCTAGGGTGTAGAGAAAGATCAACTTAGTGCAAGGTAAAATTCAAAAATCAGATGGCAGCAGGAAAGAAGCTGTTCTTGAGTCAATTGGTACGCGACCTCAGACTTTTGTATCTTTTCCCGACGGAAAGAGAGGGAAGAGAGTATGTCTAGGATGCATGGGGTCCTTGATTATGCTGGCTGCCTTTCCAAGGCAGCGGGAAGTGTAAACAGAGTCAAGCATGGGAGGCTGGTTTGCGTGATGGATTGGGCTTCATCATGACCTTTGAAATTTCTTGCTGTCTTGGACAGACCAGGAGCCATACCAAGCTGTGATACAACCATGGTGCATCTGTAAATGTTGGAGAGAGTTGTAGCGGACATGCCAAATTTATTTAGCCTCCTGAGAAAGTAGAGGCGTTAGTGGGCTTTCTTAACCAAAGCGTCGGCGTTGAGGGACCAGGATAGGTTGGTGATCTGGACATCTAGAAACTTGGGTGATCTGAACTCCTAGAAACATGAAGCTCTCAACTATTCCCACTTCATCATGCATACACATATAAAGGGGTCTAAATATTTTTCCATGCAAGTAGATGCAATACAATACACTAGGGTAGGAGTGATTGCTTCTCTAATTGTTCATATCTGGTGCATTGTTTATGATTCAAGCAGCAAAACTATGGCAAACAGACTTCAGCTCCTAACTTAATAGGACTATAAGACATAGGAGCAGAATTAGGCCACTCGGCCCATCGAGTCTGCTCCTCCATTCAATCATGGCTGATATTTTTCTCATCCCCATTCTCCTGCCTTTTCCCCAAAACCCTTCATCCTCTTGTTAATCAAGAACCTATCTCTATCTTGACACTCAATGACCTGGCCTCCACAGCCTTCTGCGGCAAAGAGTTCCAAAGATTCACCACTCTCTGGCGGAAGAAATTCCTCCTCATCTCTGTTTTAAAGGATCATCCCTTTAGCCTGAGGCTGTGCCCTCTGGTTCTAGCTTTTCCTCCTAGTGGATGTAGACAGGGACATGTCCTCCACTATGTTCCCTGAAGTTGATGACTATCTCTTTTGTATTGCTGACATTGAGGGAGAGAATATTCTCATTGCACAGTTCACCAGATTCTCTATCTCATTCCTGTACTCCAACTCATCATTGTTTGAGATCCAACCCACTACAGTGGTATCATCAGCAAATTTAGGGGGCTGAGGACACAGCCTTGTGGGGCACCGGTGTTAAGGATGATCATGGAGGTGTTGTTGTTGCCTATCCTTAATGATTGCATTGATTGGCATTAGAAGAACATAAACAAGACAATAATTTATTATATGCACATCACAATGAATCTTACAAGGTTTATTACAAATTATTTCCAAACACAGTAAACCTCAAAGTATCAGTACTATCAAAATGATAAGGTGTTGGAATTAAACAATGCCAACGCGCAAGTGTCAATGGTACGTGCCAAAAACATGCATAGAATAAACGCTATGGATATAGCTCAACAACATCTGGAAGGGACATACAGTATTTCTTTGTGTCATAATTGTGTGGCAGAACTAGCTAAGTTCTATACTAATCTTGCAGTCAAATGATTAACTGATTAACCCCCAAAAATTGAACTACTGTACAAATCACTCACCAAGGCACTGCTGTGTATAACAGTATTTCAATATTGAATGTGAACAGTGACACTTGTATGTTATGTATTCTTCCAATGTGCAGTTGCTATGCTAGAATTTAAGGTGGCGTCAAACTTTAAATTAGCTCTTCATTCCCTTCCATTACATAACCTATTCAAATACATGGCAGAAAATAAGGTGAAAGCTGTCGTCTATTTTTAATTTCTCCATTAGCAGAACATGTATACATATTACATGATCAGTGGCTTCACTGCTACTTATGTCACTTTCCTTTTTCTAGTGAAAAGTGCTCAAAAGGTAGAACATGTTTGCCAACACATGCCCAAATCATGCTTAGCAATCAAAACAAATTATAAAAAACACCGAAAACTCTCCTTTTATCACAACAGATGATTAAAGGTAATAGTTAACAGGCCTAAAAGTTCACTTGCCCGGACAGCCAAATATTTATTTATTCTTGATCCACAGAAATGAAGAACCTCCTGAAATATACTTGTGTATCATGCATACACATATAAAGGGGTCTAAGTATTTTTCCATGCAAGTAGATGTAATACAATACACTAGGGTAGGAGTGATTGCTTCTCTAATTGTTCATATCTGGTGCATTGTTTATGATTCAAGCAGCAAAACTATGGCAAACAGACTTCAGCTCCTAACTTAATAAGACCATAAGACATGGGAGCAAAATTAGGCCACTCGGCCCATCGAGTCTGCTCCTCCATTCAATCATGGCTGATATTTTTCTCATCCCCATAACCCTTCATCCCCTTGTTAATCAAGAACCTATCTATCTCTGTATTAAAGACACTCAATGACCTGGCTTCCACAGCCTTCTGCAGCAGAGTTCCAAAGATTCACCACTCTGGCTGAAGAAATTCCTCCTCATCCTCATCTCTGTTTTAAAGGATTGTCCCTTTAGCCTGAGGTTGTAGTTTTTCCTACTAGTGGAAACATCCTCTCCACGTCCACTCTATCCAGGCAGTATCCTGTAAGTTTCAATAAGATCCCCCCCCCCCCCCCAATCCTTCTAAACTCTAATGAATACAGACCCAGAGTCCTCAACTGTTCCTCATACGAGAAGCTCTTCATTCCAGGGATCATTCTTGTGAAGCTCCTCTGGACCTTTTCCAAGGCTAGCACATCCTTCCTTAGATATATGAGGCCCAAAACTGCTCACAATACTCAAAATGGGGTGTGACCAGAGCCTTTTACAGCCTCAGAAGTATATCCCTGCTCTTGTATTCTAGCCCTCTCAACATGAATGTTAACATTGCATTTGCCTAACTGCCAACTGAACCTGCACATTAACCTTAAGAGAATCTTGAACAATGACTTCCAAGTCCCTTTGTGTTTTTGATTTCCTAAGCATTTTCCCATTTAGAAAAGTCTATGCCTCCATTCCACCTTCCAAAGTGCATAACTTCACACTTTTCCACATTGTATTCCACCTGCCACTTCTTTGCCCACTCTCCTAACCTGTCCAAGTCCTTCTGCAGCCCCCCGCTTCCTCAATACTACCTGTCCCTCAACATATCTTTGTATCATCTGCAAACTTAGCAACAGTGCCTACAGTTCCTTCCTCACAAATCACTCAAAACAATGGTGAGAGCAAATCATTTCAAGCATCTGAAGCTTGCAGTAATTGAGAAAACAGCTGTCATCAATGAAATACCTTCAAGACTCAGCAATTGAATCGCAGACTAGGAAGATCCTTGGTTTAATATCTGGTTTGGACATTAGCAAACAATCCCAGTCGTGGTGTTGGTAATCATCACTACTAACCTTAGAGCTACAGGGTTCAGCAGGGAAGGTGGGAGGGTTTGGAGGAACTATGATTTTTAAAATAAGAAAAACTTGTCTTGATTTTAATTTTGAACAATGTGCCATAACCTAACCTCAGAAGAGTGCCTCCCACTCTCGGCGTCCTCAACACCATTATGACTACAGCTCGGCCTTCAACACAATTATTCCGACAAAACTCATCTCCAAACCCCATGGCCTGGGGCTCAGCTCCTCCCTCGGTGACTGGATCCTAGACTTCCTAACCCACAGACCACAATCAGTAAGGATATTAACAAAACCCCCTCCACATTTATTCTCAACACCAGTGCCCCAAAAGGCTATGTCTTCAGCCCCTTACTATTCTCCTTATACATCTATGACTGTGGCCAAATTCCCCTCCAACCCAATTTTCAAGTTTGCTGATGACACCATCGTCGTGGGTCGGATCTTAAACAACAATGAGACAGAGTACAGGAATGAGATGAATGTGGTGAACTGGTGCAATGACAATAATCTCTCCCTCAATGTCAGCAAACTGAAGGAGATCGCCATCGACTTCAGGAAACGTAGTAGAGAAAATGCCCACGTCTATATCAATGGGGATGAAGTGGAAATGGTCGAGAGCTTCAAGTTTCTAGGTGTCCAGATCACCAAAAAATCTGACCTGGTTTCTCAACACTGATACTGTAGTTAAGAAACCCTACCAACGCCTCTACTTCCTCAGGAGGCTAAGGAAATTTGGCATGTCCACTACAACCCTCACTAACTTTTACAGATGCACCATAGAAAGCATCCTTTCTGGCTATCTCACAGCTTAGTAAGACTCCTGCTTTGTCCAAGACCACAAATAACTACAAAGAATTGTGAACAAAGCTCAGTCCATCATACAAACCAGCATGCATTGACTGTCTACACTTCCCACCATCTTCGAAAAGCAGCCAGCATAATCAAGGACCCTACACACCCCAGACGTACTCTCTTCCACCAGGAACAAGATACAAAAGTCTGAAATCACGTACCAACCGACTCAAGAACAGCTTCTTCCCTGCTGCCATCAGACTTTTGAATGGATCTACCCTGCATTAAGTTGATCTTTCTCTACACCCTAGCTATGACTGTAACACTACATTCTGCACTCTCTCCTTTCCTTCTCTATGTACGGTGTGCTTTTTCTGTATAGCACACAAGAAACAATATTTTTCACTATATCCCAAAACATGTGACAATAATAAATCAAAGCACAGGTCCAACATAACATTTTTCACCCTGTTCATCCATTGAACTGCCTAAGTAACATTGTCAGTTGATGTCCTATTAGGGTTAACTTTGTGCTGTCAGCCAATATCAATTAGAAAATGGATTGACACTGCACAAATCATTCAGAGTGGTGCAATAGAAATTGCTGACAAGGCATAGGTGTGACTACAATTTTAGCCACTTGCACCATTGTTAATGGAAAACGCCTTGAACACCATACGTCAGGTGCATATCTACTTAGTAAACATCTAGCACCATTCCGTGCGAAGCTTTATAGTCTTTCACTTTCAAAGTTTAGAATTCTGGCATGAATTTATCAGATAAAACAGTTTGTTACATTTTTGTCCAGTTGTTACATGCATTACTTTGACTTCATCAGATTGGTTACTGAGAAAGTGGACAGGAGACAGGTCAGACCTTCACCACTCTCCATTCAGAACAAGCTTAGATTTTCCTTGTTCTCATTGGTGGCTATGCCTTCAACTGCTTGGTCCCTGCATGCTCGACTTCCCTCCCCAAATTCTTACACCTCTCCAAAGCCTTCTACTCAAAAAAATCCACAACTATGACCAAGCATTAAATGACCTTTGCTTATATATTTTTATTTTATTTTAAATCCTGTTGTCAGGATTAAGCCTTCAGTGTGTCTTGGGCATTTTTTTTACATTAAAGACAGACTGTCAACACAAACTATTGTTCCTGAACAACCTTTTGACCTCAGTTGTTGGGGTGTATATTTTAAACTTGAATTCAAAAACTGACCAAGTGTTACCTTTAAACTGTAAAATTAAACATGATTACAATATTAAGAATATTGTCATGGCTATGCATCTTGTTCATGAGTTACAATTTTAGTGAAACTGCTCTAGAATACATTTTTAAAACTGAAAATAGTGGAGATACTTGTGAACTTTCTCTAAACATATTCAAAATACTTCACAGGAAATAGAGGAGATTCAGCCGTTAACGCAGGTGCGATGTACAAGCAGATGTCCTATGCCCAACCAACTTCAGCTGCTTCATCAATGACCTTCCTTCCACCATAAGGTCAGAAGTGGGAATGTTCATTGAGGACTGTACAATGTTCAGTATCATTCAGGCCTCCTCAGAAACTAAAGCAGTCCATGTCCAAA
The DNA here is from genome assembly GCF_964213995.1 of Mustelus asterias. Taxonomy (NCBI): domain Eukaryota; kingdom Metazoa; phylum Chordata; class Chondrichthyes; order Carcharhiniformes; family Triakidae; genus Mustelus; species Mustelus asterias. The sequence continues at coordinate 8,080,027 of NC_135813.1, read as the reverse complement.
TGCAGCAAGACCTGGACAATAGGCAGGCTTGGGCTGACAATGGGCAAGTAACATTCGTCCCACAAATGTGCCAGGCAATAGCCATCTCCAATAAGAGAGGATCCAACCATCACCCCATGACATTACATCACTGAAGCCCCCGCTATCAACATCATGGGGATTACTATTGACCAGAAACTGAACGGGACTAGCCATATAAATACTGTGGCTATGAGAGCAGGTCAGAGGCTAAGAATCCTGTGGTGAATAACTCACCTCCTGACTCCCCAAAGGCTGTCTACCATCTACAAGGCAAAAGTGCAGGAGTGCAATGGAGTACTCTCCACTTGCCTGGATGAGTGCAGCTCCAACAACACTCAAAAAAATATGACACCAATCAGGACAAAGCAGCCCACTTGATTGCTACCCCTTCTACAAACATTCACTTCCTCCACCACCGAACAGTGGCAGCCATGTGTACCGTCTACAAGATACACTGCAGGAGCTCACCAAGGTTCCTTCGGCTGCACCTTCCAAACCCACGACCACTACCATTTAGAAGAACAAGGGCAGTAGATTCGTGGGAACACCACCATCTGAAGGGTCCCCCTCCAAGACATGGTGAATACATCACCATTCCTTCACTGTTACTGGGTCAAAATCCTGGGACTCCCTTCCGAACAACACTGTGGGTATCCCTGCACCTCGGACTGCAGCGGTTCAAGAATGCAGCTCACCACCACCAAGGCCAACTAGGAATGGGCAATAAATACTGGCCTAACCAGCGTCACCCACATCCCATAAATGCATGTGAAAAATTCAAAGATTTTTGAAGTGTATGTTATTGTTGTCTGATACCAGTAAAAATGTTTATATTTGACAAGATCCAAGCAGATTAGAACAGCTCCTGTTATCCAAATAAAAAAAATGTAACCAGTGTATGTAATATTTGCTATGGCTAAGTGTCATGTTACATTAGTAATTTCAAATTATAAAAGGTCTCCATTTGACCGGGGCACTGGAGAATTACATCTGGTAATGACACAAAGTCAAGTGGTACAGTGGGTGCTGGCACTAAAATCCAAGCAATGAACTGTGACAGGATCACTGATTTATCTTTCCACTACAATCCCCTTGCTTCTCCCAACAGATACAACATAAATAATTTAAACAAAATTACATCACTGCAGCCTTATTCACAAATGAAAGAGTCAAACGTTTCATTCAGATTTGATTTCAGATTGTCATCAACTTAAATTCAATGAAGTTAACAGCCAAATACATTGTCTAATTATTTATAACTTACCACTCACCAAACCCCTAAATAAAAGAATACTCGAGCAATTGACCATATCCATATCAAGTGTACATTTGTTTCCAACACTCAACTGCTCTTCAACTCCTCCACTCTGTAACGATAAGATACAAGCGGCAGAACTTCGGACCAGCTGGAGTTTAGACAGTAAAGGATGGGACTTGCAGAGTCTGGAAGTCACAAAGGCGTACAGGAGGGTTTTTAACAGTGTTACGGGCAGGGGTAGACAATATTATGGTGGGAAAAGGATGCTTTTGTGATGAAAAGGATATGGAAGAAGATTATTCAAAAGCTTCATACTTTATCCTTTTCGCCTATGTAGTTTATGAACGGTATGTTTTGACTGGACAGCACACAAGAAACAATACTTTTCACTGTATCCCAATACATGTGACAATAATAAAATTAAGCAAATCTCATCATTCAACTTTTAACAGCAAGTCAAATAAAAATTGAGACATACACATTGGATTACAGTGGAAGCTGAATTATTATATACAACTGTTTCTGCATGCTATACAGGTAAAACACACCGCTCATGATGTACATCGGGGAAAAGGAAAAGGTGCAGAATATAGTGTTGCAGCTACAAGTAGGGTGAAGAAAAAGATCAGTTTAATATATGATACGACCGTTCAAAAGTCTGATGACAGCAGGGAAGAAACTGTTCTCGAGTCTGTTGGTACGTGTTTTCAGACTTCAGGGGAATTCTTTCCAGTATCCTGCCCAATACTTATCCCTCAGCCAATATCTAACAGACGAACAAATCTGATAATTATTGCATTGCTGTTAGTGGAATCTTACTGTGCACGCACTGGCTGATGCATTTACAACGTTACAAACGTAACCACACTTCAAACATACTCCATTGGTTGTAATGCATTTTGAGATGTCCCAATGTTGTAAAGGCTCAACAGAAATGCAAGTTCCCTCTTTGTCCTTCTCATTTCTTCTCCTACCCAAGACAAGTGTAGTATCGGCATGCTGGGCTTGGTTGAAGTCATTAGGTTACATTTTAGCTTCATTTGAAGCAATTTTTAAAAGCGGCATCCCGGCCTTTTGGCTAAGATGCAAATGAGATCAAGCTTTGGAGGAGGAGCTATTCCTACTCCAATCAGCTTGGATCATGTAGATCAAGCCCAAGACAGGAGGTGAGAGCCCTGTCTTGTCAGCTTGGATCGGGAATGTCTCAACTTGTTGAGACTCTGAATTGGACTTGATTTGCTTGAATTGGAATGAAAATACAAAAAAGCAATTTGGCACAGCACAGAAAATGTAACATTCCCTGATGGGTACATTTCTGACAATACTACAAATAGAAGAACACTTGTTTTTATACAGTGTCTTTCATAAACTCAAGATATCTCAAAGCACTTTACAGCCTATGAAGTATTTGCAGTGTATTTAATGTTTTGATGCAAGAAATGCAGCAGCCCGTTTGAGCACATATGGTCCCATTGGTCAAAATGCGATATTGAGCAGATAATCTTTTAGTTTAAACGTTGGTTAAGGGACCAATATTGGTTAGACACGAAGGAGATTTCACCTACGTTTTTTTCAAAACATTGTCATGGGAGTGAATATGCAATTTAATGTCTCACTTGGAAGACAGCACTTCCATAGTACTGCACTAGAGAGTCAGCCTGGAATATTTGCTTGGGTCTTTTGCATGGAACATAAGACAGTGCCTTCTGATACAGAGACAAAAATGTTGCCCGCTGGGTTACAGCTGACACATTGTGTTGCTTTAAGAGGTTTTTTTTAAAGATTTACTTTTGAAAAACCTATTTTAAAACATAAATTCCCACATCAAGTTTTAGATTGTTTAGCTCATTGTTTATAATCTGCAACAAGGTGAAAACTGTCAACGATTCTTCAATCACTGAAACAACGACTTGTTTGCTAAACAGTTCATGTGAATCGTTTATCCAGAACGGATTTAACATAAAAAGATTCCAGTTACTGTATTCCACCGTACAAAATAAATCTCCATCACAAATGAATGTTAAATAATTTATAATTCATCTAAAACTATTACATTAAATCTAGGCCATTATTGAAGAATTTATTTCCATTACTGACCTGGAGGACGACGGTTGTAGAAGTGCTAATAATTGGTTAATGATTCTGACCTAGGAAGGGAATAAACAATCATTCTGTGACAGCCCTGCTGTAAAGTCAGGTGTGCTAGCAAGATTCATGTCAGGCTAAGATAGAATATTCTGCTTCATTGATGGAGGGAAACAACTGGAATAAAAAAATTGTAGAAATAATGGTCTGGGTTCATGCTGGCAACTTAATATAGATTCATATCTCAAGTTCATTTGTATTTCAACTTTGCCCAATAAGCTGCCAATTTCAGAGATATTGTCAGGTAAAGCAAATGAGTCACAGTAAGATGCTTAAGCCAAGTATGGATGGGGAGGAAATAAGACAGGACAGAATGGATTCCAAAAGGAAACGACCAACAATGCCTTACAAGCTTTTAAGGCTGCAGTATTAACCAAGGTATAGTGGTTAAACATTATCCTCTCAGTCACGATGCATGATCCAGTTAGTGTAATGATGAAAGCAAAGATTGATGCAACTATTTGAGGACTGTTTTTGTTATATTACATACTTTCATATTTTATCATTTTAGTTGGTACATTTATTTTTGTATCCAGAAAATTTAGAAATTGTTTTGCTTTGCCATTTTTTTTTGTTGACAATACAAATGGCAGTAGTTTCGAAAAACATAACCTAACAGGTACTGCTTACGCCCAGATTATCTTGTGTTAAATACTGTACACAGCAGATTAGAGGAATTAACATTTCTGGTGCAGAAGTAGAAATTTGAACTATGTTGTTTCATAGATCTTTCGAAGTCTAACACTGACAAGAATTCTTTCAGTAAATGCAATACTATAGTGGATTCCTTTCCAAGTTAACTTATCCTGCAAGTCCAAAATGTTCACATTAGTGACCCTTTCCTCAAGTAAAACATCAATATTGCAATGACCCCAAAAGACTTTTAAAGGGATCAAGAAAACCAGGAGTGGTTGATTTTTATTTGTTCTTAAGAATGTGGGTGACACTGACAAAGGCAGTAATTATTATCCACCCTAATTACCCTGAAGGCATTAACAGTCAGAGAGTGTGGGACTGAAATCACAGAGCAACTCATAGCTGGTTTCCTTCCCAAAAGGAGATTAACAAAGCAGTTGGATTTTAACAATAAATTGGCAGTTTTGCAGCCATTTTACTCCCGTTGTCAGTCCACAAACTACCAGGTTAATTGAACTCCACTTCACAACTTCTGCACTTGTACATGCTAATGGATAACAATAGAGTGCCAGTGGATGCGCAGATAGCAAATGCTATTCCTATGTTAAAATGGGAGCTAGAACAAATCCAGGAAACTATACATTAACAAACTTGAGATTTGTGGTAGGAAGGAGAATGAAAATTTACCAAGCAATGTAATAGGAAAACATCCAGAAACAAAAATTAGAAAAAAATCTAGTTAGCACAGATTCCAAACAAAAAAATGTTGATCCACTTTATAGATTATAGATGGGCGGCACGGTGGCACAGTGGTTAGCACTGCTGCTTCACAGCTCCAGGGACCTGGTTTCGATTCCCGGCTTGGGTCACTGTCTGTGTGGAGTTTGCACATTCTCCCCGTGTCTGTGTGGGTTTCCTCCGAGTGCTCCGGTTTCCTCCCACAGTCCAAAGATGTGTGCGGGTTAGGTTGATTGGCTATGCTAAAAAAATTGCCCCTTAGAGTCCTGAGATGCGTAGGTTAGAGAGATTAGTGGGCAAAATATGTAGGGATATGGGGGTAGGGCCTGGGTGGGATTGTGGTGGGTGCAGACTCGATGGGCCGAATGGCCTCTTTCTGTACTGTAGGGTTTCTATGATGATTTCTATGATTTAATTGTGGAAGTATCGGAACGAGTTGGCTATGGTCATGGTTTACCCAGGTTGCAGTGATCCCCTCATTCCTATACACTTCAGAGACTTGGACAGCCTACAGCAGGCACATCAAAACACTGGAGAAGTACCATCAGAGGTGCCTTTGTAAGATCCTCCACATATGGTAACAAGAAAGATTGTCCAACAACATCCCCTCCCAAGTCAACATGACCAGCATCAAGGTGCTAATCAATCAAAACCAGCTCCACTGGGCAGGACATGTCATTTGTATAGGTGTGTGTGTATATATCTGCAACTGTACAGGTCCTTAGTGAAACCACATCTGGAATACAATGTTTGGTCTCCTTATTTTGAAAAAGGATATAATTGCATTAGGAGCAGGATAGAGCAAGTTCACGTGACTCATTCCTGGGGATAAAAGGGCTCATCATATGAAAGAAAGTCGAACAGATTGGGCTTATACCCATTGGAATTTAGAAGAACTAGAGGTGATCTTATTGAAACACAAAGATCCTGAGGGGAATTGATAGGGTGGATACCAGGAGAGATGAGAACTAGGGGACACAGTTTCAAAACAAGAGGTCTCCCTTTTCAGATGAGATTAAATTAGAATTTATTACCTTGGAGTATTGTTAGTTTGTGGAATTTTCTTCCCCAGAAAGCCGCGGAGGCCTGGTTATTGAATTCATTCAAGGCTCGGTTAGATAATTTTTTAAAAGACAAGGGAATCGAGGATTATAATCAAGGGGGGGGGAGCAGACAGGGGGCAAATCACCCTCAATCCTGAGGGACTGCCCAAGAAGACTTCAGCAAAACTTTGAGTTACATCCAGTCATCGTCTCGTGTTTGCTGACCTACATTTGCTCCTGGTTAAGCAACTCCTCGATTATAAAACTTTCTTTTCAAATGCCTCTTCTCTCCCGATCTTTGTAATCTTGCCAGTCTTACAGCCCTCCAAGATCTCTACACTCCCCCAATTCTGGCCTCCTGCTCATACCCAATTTTAATTGCTCCAACAGTATCCGAGCCCAAGGTTCTGAAATTCTCTCATTATCCACCACTCTTTCTTTCTTCCTTTAGGTATACTTTAAGACCCATCTTAACTGCCCTAACATCTACCATAACTAACTGCCAAATCTTATTGGACAATGCGTCTATGAAGCACCTTTGATTGTTTTGCTGCAAGTTGTTGTTCAGGCAAGTTGTTGTTCAGGCAAATTGCAAAGCTGTACTTAAGAGGAAGCTAGACAAGTTCTGATGGGGAAAGGAATCGAAAGATATGCTGAAATGGTTAAAGTCAAGGTAGCATGACAGGAACCTCCTTTAAACAAAAGGGCAAAAGTTTGCAGTATCTTAATTTTCCAGTGGCTTGTAGAGTATAAAACAGACTTAGTCGGCTGAATGTTTCGGTTATAAATTCCATGCAACTCTCCACTGTGGAATGTGAACTATGATCTCTCTAGGTTTGAAAGTCCAGTACCATAATAACACTTCCATAGTCGTTCTTCCCCTGCATAAAAATCTAGCTGTGTGTTTATACATGTATGCATCCCCATTTGAAAAGGAAGTCAGCCTTGCTATCGCCTTAATAGTTCTACATTTTTTAAACCATTCCTCATGTCCAAACTGAAGTAGGCAAATGCGTTTGCTCACCTATGGTTCACATCTCTTTCTAGACACTGAATATTTCCCTTTAAAAATACACCTATTTGGCCAAATATGACCTCGAGCTGCGCCAGTATGGAATAGGTAGAAAAACAAAGTGTCTAAAGGAAGTCTGATTACTGTAGATATGAATTCTACTGGAAGGCTTGCCAAGTACTATAGTCAAATGTTCCAACTCAATAGCTTCCCTTAAATCAAAAATCTATTCACATGGATAGCACAGCTCTGATGCTAATCCCCAAATCCTGGTGCTGTTTTAAATGCTGAGAGGGATCCATTCATACTTTCTGCTGCTTTGAAATATCCCATTTACAGTCCTCCTTCACGCCGTGCGTTTTTTGTTTAAAGACGATAGCCAAATGCCTATGTCACTGCAAATGTATGCACACACAAGAATCGTGTCTCTCCAAACCCACAAACCTGGTTTTCCCCCGCCCCCAATTCATTTGTCCATGGCTATAGCTGGATATGTCCCTGAAGAGACTCTAGACGTTATACATTTATTTATTCATTCATTCAAACACATCGAAGTCATCAACGTTTAGAAAATGCCCATTTTACCTATTCCATATGCTTTGGAAAAGATCCACGCCAGATTGGCGGCTATTTTGGCCCTGGATGAATCGTACAGCTCCAGAGGTACAATCTCAGCGCAGTCAGAGTCAGACAGCTCCAGCATCTTTCTACCGCTGCTGCTGCTATCTCCAGATGCACCGCAGCCACTGAAATCCACATCCACCATCTCCATATATATATATTTATAAACAGCTGAATTTTCCGAGAGAATAAATATCCAACGGGTGATCTTCTTTCCCCGCAGAGGGTGGTTCTCCTCTTACTCCTCCTCCGCCGCACTTCAGCCCAGTCTGTCCGAAGGCTGCATTAATCGAGCTCGGTGGCCGCCTCCCTCAGGCGCGGCCTACAGCCTCCCCCTCCCACCCCGGGCGCTCCCAATGAATGGGAGTTTACCTCACAACACAATAAAATGGCCGGCTCGGTCCGGAGCAATCCCCCCCCTTCAGTCAGTCAGTCAGCAATCTTTTTAAAGAGGAACGTGTCATGATGGCTCAGCCGCTGCTGTCAAAGCTGGCTGGTTTGCTGGCCTTTTGTGTGCAACCTGCTCCTCCTGCTGCTGCTGTTCCTTTCCCTCCCCGGCCACCGACTGCTGTTCGCCTCTCTCTCTCTCACTGACAGGCGGCACCGCCGCGGCCGTTAGAAACGCCCCTCCCCCCTCATCCTACACTGCGCATGCGTCGGATGCCCGCCTCACTTCGAGCGCTTCAGCCTCCGGACACCCGACTCCCCCCTCTATACTGCGCACGCGTGTCAGATACCCGGCTCCGCTCCACTGCGCACGCGTCGGTCGGCACACCTTCCAAGGCGTCCGCTTCAGAAACCCAGCTCCTCTCTACTGCGCACGCGCCAGATTGTCTGTTCGCCTGCCCTGCGGACGCTTCAGACGTCCGGCTCACTTCTGCCGCGCACGCGTCAGACGTCGGGCTGATTTGACGTCAGGCTCTCTTCCGACTGTGCACGCCTCAGACGTCCGATTCTCTCCTACTGCGCAGGCGTCAGACGTCCGGCTCACTTGAAGTCCGGCTCTCTCCCAATGCGCACGCGTCAAACAGTCCGGTTCCAGTCTGACATCCGCCTCTGTCCGACTGCGCACGCGTGACTCGTCCGGCTCACTGCTGACAACCATCTCTCTGCTACTGCGCACGCGTTGGACACCCTGCCCCACCGTTCTATCCTACTGCGCACGCGTCGGCCGCCGGCTCTGTTCTACGACGCGCGCGTCAAATCCCCGCGACCCTCCCCTTGGCTGCGGCCGCCTCAGACGCCGGGTTCCCCTCTACTGCGCACGCGTCTCGCCCCTCGCCTGGCTCGGGGATCGCCCTCCCCTCCAATGCGCACGCGCGAATGCCGGCACCACCCACCGCGCCTTTGCGTCGTCACCATGGAAACAGTCAGTTATTGTTGTGGAGGGAAATCCAAATAGTGAAAAAATAATCTTCCTCTTCTGAACAGCGACTGGTTTCAACATTTTAAACTTTAATTTTTATAAGCTGGTAGCGGTTGTTTCCTCTGAGAACAAATTTTGAAAACTGTTTTTGTCAATTTATTTGTCACTGGCCCAATGGGTTCAACAAATACATTCTGAGCTCATTCTTCATGTTATCTTGCTGCTCTTTATAAAAGCTGCCTTTACTTTATTCCAACGTTTCATATTTGTGGTTCCTACAGGATTTCTTTCATCTCCTATGTCAACCATGACCAAAAGCTCACCAATGCCTCTACTTTCTGAGGAGCCAAAGGAAATTTGACATGTCCGCCGCTATGGCTCTCACCAATTTTTACAGATGCACCATAGAAAGCATCCTTTCAGGATGTATCACAGCTTGATATGGCCCCTGCTGTGAACACGACCACAAGAAACTACAAAGTGTTGTGAATGAAGCCCAGTCCATCAAGCAAACCAGCCTCCAATCCATTGACTCTGCCTCGGAAAAGCAGCCAGCATAATCAAGGACCCCACGCACCTCAGGCATACTCTCTTCCACCGTCTTCCGTCAGGAAAAAGATACAAAAGTCTGAGATCACGAGCCAACCGACTCAAGAATAGCTTCTTCCTCGCTGCCACCAGACTGTTGAATGGACTTATCTTACATCAAGTTGATCTTTCTTTAACTCTAATACTATATTCTGCACCTTCTCCCCTATGTATACTCTATGAACAGAATGCTTTGTCTGTATAGTGTGCAAAAAACAATACATTTCACTGTATACCAATACATATGACAATAATAAATCAAATCAAATTTGGGAGATTCCTGGTCAAAATATTGTGTCCTTCCAGCCCCATGGTGTTTGATCTGCATTAAAGCAGGAAACTTTGAGATGTGGTGATGTCGTTGTAATGTCACTGGACTAGAAATCCAGAGGCCCAGGCTAATGTTCAAATCCCACCCTGTCAACTGGTGCAACTTACATTCAATTAATAAATCTGGAATATAAAGCTGACATTAAACTATCATCAATTGTTGCAAAAACTGATTTGGTTCACGAATGCCTTTTAGGAAAGGAAATCAGGCATCATTATGTGGTCTGGCCTGGTTAGCACTGCTGCCTCACAGCACCAGGGATCCGGGTTTGATTCCCAGCTAGAGTGACCATGCGGAGTCTGCACATTCTCCCCGTGTCAGCATGGGTTTCCTCCGAGTGCTGCAGTTTCCTCTCACAGTCCAAAACACGTGCGGGTTATGTGCATTGGCCATGCTAAATTCTCCCTCAGTGTACCCAAACAAGCACTGGAGTGTGGCGACTCGGGGATTTTCACAGTAACCTCATTGCAGTGTTGATGTAAGCCTACTTGTGACACTAATAAATAAACTTTACAAGAAACAAGCTTCCTGATAGGATGTTGGAGGTAGGTTCTATCGAGGTATTCAAAAGGGAATTGGATAGTTATCTGAAAATAAATAATGTGTAAGGTTACAGGGATAAGCCAGTGGACGGGGATCCAGTGCAGACTCGATGGGACAAATGGCCTCCTCCTATGATGTGACTCCAGACCCACAGGAATGTAGTTGGACCCTTCACTGCCCTCCGAAATGGCCTAACCAGTCACTCAGTTCAAGGGCAATTAGGGATAGGCAACAAATGCTTGGCTTGCCAGTGAAACCCACCTCCCATGAAAGAATAACTTCAGGAACTAGGTGGGTGTTGTCAATATCAAAATGCACTGATGAAATAAAACATCACTGTACAGGAGTATGCCGCAGTTGTGAATTATTCACCAAAGGAAGAAAACACTTGTTAGGTCCATTCATTCGTTTGAATAGACGAAGGAACAGCACTGACACGAGTTTTAAAATGGTTTTCATTTATTGAACAGAACTTAAAAAGATTAACATGACAAAAGCGGAAAGAAAAAGCGAACTTGGAGATTGGCTTCTGCAGCCAACCCCTGAACTTGAACACGCTGAACGGATCTCGAAAACAAACTGGAAAAACACACACTAATTCCAAACTATATTTCAACCGTTATCTCATTATTAGAAATGTTTTTCGCAGTCTGTCTTAGAAAAACAATCCTTGCAGCTGCAGTTATGAAAAACTTGTTTGCCTGCATTGTGTACCCTTCAGGAATGTAGTAAATGTTTAGCTAATTTTTAGCCTTCTGATTCTACATGTAGTCAAGTTAGCAGTCAATGTTTAAGATTAACAGGGTTAGTTGCGTAGGCAGAAATATCTTAAAACGAAATCTTTGCATAGACTGACGCAAACAGAGCTAAGCATACACAGGATCCCTCACACCAAAGAAAATTGATTGTTCAAATAAATTCAGCTTTGGCTTCATAAAAGTATTTCGCACTTTCTTGTGGTTGGACTGAATGTGGTGTCATTTTTAACTTTTTGCATATTTGCGATGAAGACATTCTCTGGATTCTTCTGTTTTGAATTTTGCGGTAACCTTCACAACCACAACAGCAGGTCTTAAGCAGGCAACATAGTAAATGCCACCCTTGCAAACTCAAAGAGTCACAACCTAGAGACATTGCTGCAGGCATTTAAAAAGTCAACAGCCCCACTGTTAGAGGCTAAAGCTGTCTGCTGTGTTGGTGGAAGCTGAGAAGTGATGGTTTACAAGGATCGGTGCTGAAACCACAGTGTTCACTATTTATAATAAACAATTTTGGACTTGCAAGTTTTAGAGAAGAGACCGTTGTCCACCTGCTTGTGGAATGTGCCTTTGCAAAGAAGGTCTGGAAAGAGATGAGATGGCTTTTGTCAAGGTTCATCCCAAGCAGTTCTATGATGCAGGACTCTGCTCTCTGAGCTGTTCCCAAACACACACACCGAGACAAACATCAGCTGTTGCTGGAGGATCATCAACTCGGTGAAAGACGCTCTTTGGTCTGCCAGGAACTTGTTGATCTTCCCGTGCAAAGAGCTTCCCTGACTGAGTGTTGCAGACTGGCACATTCCAAAGCCCAGAACTACATGCTGAGGGATGCACTAAAGCTTGGGACAGCCACTGCGGAGGCGCAATAGGGTGGTCACTGCCAAAAACCTTTCACAGTAAGAAGTTTAACAACACCAGGTTAAAGTCTAACAGGTTTATTTGGTAGCAAAAGCCACACAAGCTTTCGGAGCCCCAAGCCCCTTCTTCAGGTGAGTGAAGAAGGGGCTTGGTGCTCCGAAAGCTTGTGTGGCTTTTGCTACCAAATAAACCTGTTGGACTTTAACCTGGTGTTGTTAAACTTCTTACTGTGTTTACCCCAGTCCAACGCCGGCATCTCCACATAAAGACCTTTCAGCCACAGTAAACCGAGGGGAGGATAATTGTATAGAATCTCCTCGGGTTGTATGATTCACATTGAATGTGTACTGTAAATATTCCATATATCAAAATTGTATTGAAGTACCCCAATGTGCAATTTGTTCTATGTAGACAACTTACAAAGAACAGTACAGCACAGGAAGAGGCCCTTCAGTCCACCAAGTCTGAGCCAACACAGATCCCTCTCTAATCTAAAATTTTCTTGCCTCTTCTTACCTACCATAGCACTTTCTGTGATGGTCATTCTGAACGTCTGCAATGTTCTTTGGAATATTAAAGCACCTCAGAGTGTAACATGATCAATGTAGAAAACTTGAATATCATTGCACTGTCAGTGATAGCCATTTTGAAATGTTTGACGTGGTGTTTCAGTTTTCAGGCCTCCTGCTACCCCTTCTTTGAATGTATTATAGAATCATAGAATCCCTACAGTGCAGAAGCAGGCCATTTGGCCCATTGAGTCTGCATCGACCACAACTCCACCCAGGCCCTATTCCTGTAACCCCACATATTTACCCTGCTAATCCCCCTGACACTTGGGTCAATTTAGCATAGCCAATCAAACTAACCCCCACATCTTTGGGAGGAAGACCGGAGCACCCAGAGGAAACCCACGCAGGCACGGGGAGAATGTGCAACCTCCACGCAGACAGAGACCCGAGGCTGGGAACGGGGCGGCACGGTGGCACAGTGTTTAGCGTTTTTGCCTCACAGCTCCAGGGACCTGGGTTCGATTTCCGGCTTGGGTCACTGTCTGTGTGAAGTCTGCATGTTCCCCCCGTGTCTGCGTGGGTTTCCTCCGGGTGCTCCGGTTTCCTCCCACACTCCAAAGATGTGCGGCTTAGTTTGATTGGCCTTGTTAAATTGCCGCTTAATGTCAGGGGAAGCACCAGGGTAAATACATGAGGTTATGGGGATGGGGCCTGGGTGGGATTGTCATTGGTGCAGGCTCCATGGGCCGAATGGCTTCCTTCTGCACTGTAGGGTTTCTATAACCCGGGTCTCTGGCACTGTGAGACAGCTGTGCTAACCACTGTGCCACCGTGTCGTGAATAAAGAATATTTTTTCACAAATAATTACAATTTCAAAACTTGCAGATGACATTATATTGGGGAGTATGGTTAATACTGAGTAATATTACGACTCAGTACAAAAAAGGAATAAAGGAGCAGGAGTAAGCTATTCAGCCCATCTAGCTTGCTCTGCCACTCAAACAGATAGCGGCTGATCATTTATCTACACTCCAATTTTCCCAAATGTCCTGTATCCGGTGATGTTTAGTGACAAGGACAAATGAACCTTAAATATTGACAAGTATAATCAAGTGCATTTTGGTTTCAGAAACTGATGTTTAGAAGCCCAATTGTCTACTCTACAATGGCCTTGGCTGTGCGATAATTGTCATTGTAACTGCTCCCTGCGCCTGTCCTTGGAACCCACACTGACGTCAAGAGTAAATTCATCAAAGGGTAGCCCTTGTCACCCAGCAGCCATTCATCCAGGGCATCAGGTCCAGTAAACAGGTCCTGTCACATCAGGGATGCCGAGAATGTAGGAGTCGTGGCTGCTGCCAGGGTACCTAACACGGAGCTGCATAATTCTCCAATAGTGGTCACGTTTAGATATAGATAGCTCTTTCTGTTTGTTAATGTGCAGTACTGGTCTGTTGGAGTCTTTATGGTGATATGTGTGCAGTCTATCACTCCCTGAACTCCGGGGAAACCTGCCATCGCCGTGAACCTTCAACTCAATCAAATTGACTGCAGGGGTCCATGAAGAATTCAATAAACTGACCTACTGGAACATTGCACCAGTAAAGATCTTTAAGCCACTGAGATCACCACATGAGGCCTGAAAGGATCAAGCTGCAAAACATTTCTGGGCCTTCCCCGGGCAAATCTCACATAGAGAGGTCACCATGGCTCTTGGCAGCCTGAGTCTCCTCCGGTACTATGTCTCAGACAGTTGAAGGTAATTCATTCTCGCCCTGTATACTCGATGGGAGGATAAGGCCTTGTTCCACGCCTCCATGGTTACAGCATTCTCCCCTCAGCTGCTGCTTGCTCCTAGTTTATTTAAAGTTTCTTTATTGGTCACCAGTAGGCTTACATTAACACTGCAATGAAGTTACTATGAAAATCCGACAGTTGCCACATTCCGGCGCCTCTTCGGGTACACTGAGGGAGAATTTAGCATGGCCAATGCGCCTAACCAGCACGTCTTTCGGACTGTGGGAGGAAACCGGAGCACCCGGAGGAAACCCACATGGACATGGGGAGAACGTGCAGACTCCACACAGTCAGTGACCCAAGCCAGGAATCGAACCCAGGTCCCTGGCGCTGTGAGGCAGCAGTGCTAACCACTGTGCCACCATGCTGCCCCCCTGTGTAGGATAGGTACCTCATGTCTCCTCAGTGCCTCCTGCCACTGACCACCTAGCCTCTCCCTCTCCTCCTCCTCCTCCTCACTGGAGGATGAGTCTGCTAGGGAGACAACTATCCCCATGCTGATCTCAAGAGAAAGGCTGCAGTGCACGTGAGGCATCAGGGGTGCAAATCAGTGCCCAACTTCCAGAATTGAAATGTCTACAGATGACACTGAATACACACCATCCAGGAATAGCGACATAAGAACATCAGAACATAAGAACTAGGAGCAGGAGTAGGCTATCTGGCCCCTCGAGCCTGCTCCACCATGCAATAAGGTCACGGCTGATCTTTTCGTGGACTCAGCTCCACTTACCTGCCCACTCACCATAACCCTTAATTCCTTTATTGTTCAAAAATGTATCTATCCTTGCCTTTGATGCGCTACTCAAACACGAGGCTTGAAGCTCAGTAAATGAAAGGCTTTTATTTACTGTAATGAAGCTGCCAGAACTTATATACACTATCCCAGACTGAAGGGGTCCCGGCCAGAGCAGGGACTCTTATACCTCTCCCAGGAGGCGGAGCCCGACTGGGATGTGCCACAACACTACAGTACAAAGGTGTAACAACCCCACCCTAACCCCAACAGCAACAATAGCACAACCCAACAGTAACATATGTACATCCTTGTAGTACTGGCCAGCCCCTGGCTCAGTACTATCCAATGGGAACCAACGATGGTTCACCACAGCCTTAAAATCATTCAATGAGGTAGCCTCAGCTGCTTCACTGGGCAGGGAATTCCACAGATTCACATCCCTTTGGGTGAAGAAGTTACTCCTCAACTCAATCCTAAATATGCTCCCGCTTATTTTTGAGGCTATGCCCCTTGTTCTATCTTCGCACATGGCACACACATGACTCACATGGATTGCTGAAGTCGAACACTGAATCCAACTACAGCATTGCCCTGCCAGGCAACCATGGGAAAAATCTAGTCTCCCACCTGGTAGTTTCCCTCTGAAAGTATTATTCTGTTCAACACATAATATTACAGTCGATTGGACTGCTAAAAGTCCGAAAGACGTGCTGGTTAGGGTGCACTGGCTGTGCTAAATTCTCCCTCAGTGTATCCGGACAGGCGCTGGAGTGTGGCGACTAGGGGATTTTTACAGTAACTTCATTGCAGTGTTAATGCAAGCCTACTTGTGACACTAATTTAAAAAAACTTAATGAGCTCGAGTACCCATTAATTGACAACTTGAATATGGTGGGCTGCCCGCCCGCCATTATTATTGCCCCCTGGCGTGTTGACATTGGGAACGTGATCTGACATCATTGCCCCGGAAGTCATGTCACTGCAGACAGTCCAGTATTCGAAGCATGTTATTCAGCCCCACATTTCTGCAGTTGCATGTAGCTGATTAAGCTTAAAAACACACGGGCGCAAAAGAACTATTCTCTGACGTTGCTGGTTGCCATGGAAACGGGTAACATATGGCATAGCCATTTGTGGATCAGCTGGAGGCAAGCGGAAACAGGGAAATGAGAAGAGGAGTATTTACCAATGAGAGCATGGAGGAAATGGCTTGGAAGGTTATGTACACAGGACCACACAGGAAGAATATTCACACCACCCCTCCCCCCCAACCCAAAAATAAATCACAAGTGCCAAATAATACAGCAACAGAAGCAAATGCTGTCCGATGTGATAACCTGCACAGATTCTCAAAGCACTGATTTGTTCCAGTGAAGATGTCTGAGAGAGCTCATGTCTCTCTGGGCCTTACACTAAATCCCAGCTGAAGTGATGACAGTATTCACACTATGTCTGTAGCAGTGTTGTAGGCTGACAATTCAGTGCAATTTTTAAGGACTGCTACATTGTCGGAAATGCCATCCTTCAACTGATTCAAGAAACCAAGACCTTGTTCGCGTGACTTGTATCAGTAAGGATTACACAACCCTATTCGAAGAGCAATAGGAGGTTCTCTCAGTGTCCTGGTCAATATCCCTTCATCCATCATAGATTATCTGGTCATTCACCTCATAGCTCTTTGTGACATGGGCTTTACGGTGGCAATGAGTGTCATGGTGGCACAGTGGTTGGCACTGCTGCCTCCGGGTGAACATAAGAACTAGGAGCAGGAGTAGGCCATGTGGCCCCTCGAGCCTGCTCCACTATTCAATAAGATCATGGCTGATCTTTTCGTGGACTCAGCTTCACTTACCCACCCACTCACCATAACCCTTAATTTACTGTTCAAAAATTTATCTATCCTTGCCTTAAAAACATTCAATGAGGTAGCCTCAACTGCTTCACTGGGCAGGGAATTCCACAGATTGACAACCCTTTGTGTGAAGAAGTTCCTCCTCAACTCAGTCCTAAATCTGCTCCCCCTTATTTTGAGGCCATGTCCCCTAATTCTAGTTTCACCCGCCAGTGGAAACAACTTCCCTCCTTCTCTCTTATCTATTCCCTTCATAATCTTATATGTTTCTATAAGATTATGAATTCTTTTGAATTCCAATGAGTATAGTCCCAGTCTACTCAGTCTTTCCTCATAAGTCAATCCTCTCAACTCCGGAATCAACCTAGTGAATCTCCTCTGCACTCTCTTCAGTGCCAGTATATCCTTTCTCAAGTGAGGAGACCAAAACTGTACACAGTACACCAGGTGTGGTCTCACCAGCACCTTATACAGCTGCAACATAACCTCCCTGTTTTTAAACTCCATCCCTCTAGCAATGAAGGACAAAATTCCATTTGCCTTTTTAATTACCTGCAAACCAACTCCTTGTGATTCATGCACAAGGACACCCAGGTCCCTCTGCACAGCAGCATCCTGCAATTTTTTACCATTTAAATAATAGACCATTTTGCTGTTATTCCTACAAAATGGATGACCTCACATTTACCAACATTGTACTCCATCTGCCAGACCCTCACTCACTCACTTAGACTATCTATATCCCTTTGCAGACTTTCAGCATCCTCTGCACACTTTGCTCTGCCACTCATCTTAGTATCATCTGCAGATTTTGACACACTACACTTGGTCCCCAACTCCAAATCATCCATGTAAATTGTAAACAATTGTGGGCCCAACACTGATCCCTGAGGCACACCACTAGTCACTGATCACCAACCAGAAAAACACCCATTTACCCCCACTCTTTGCTTTCTGTTAGTTAACCAATCCTCTATCCATGCTAATACATTACCCGTAACACCGTGCACCTTTATCTTATGTAGCAGTCTTTGGTGCTCCGGTTTCCTCCCACAGTCCGAAAGACGTGCTGGTTAGGTGCACTGACCATGCTAATTTCTCCCTCAGTTACCTGAATAGGCACCAGAGTGTGGCGACTAGAGAATTACCACAGTAACTGAATTGTAGTGTTAATGTAAGCCTACTTGTGACACTAATAAATAAACTTTAAACTAAATACATGGGGTTACAGGGATAGGGCCTGTCGGAGTTTCGGTCCAGACTTGATGCGCTGAACGGCCTCCTTCTGCACTGTAGGGATTCTATGACTTTATGACAACAGTGTTTGCTCACATTACAATGCTTTCAGTAATTCATTACAAGAAAAGCCTTTAGGAGATGTGATGTGAGTGACACAAATCTTCCTCCGTCACTTTCCAATAAGCGTGAGGAAATTCTCTCGATGATAAATGACTTAATGTGGGGTGAGAAGTCCTCTTTTCATTGCTGTCTCAGTCGTGTACTGTTACCTAATCAGGAAGTATGTTCTCTCAGTTTCTGCCAACGTATCTGCCATCTGACAAGTCTGCCAGGCTAAAGCAGTGAGTCACACTCCCAGCATTCATCAGTGACTCCTGGAGAGGGAGGAAGAAAAGCAAAAAGACAAACAATTTGAACAGCAGAAGAATCCATGGTCTATTTATTTTTAAAAAGCATTTAAATTTGGGATCTGGGTGACACTTATTGCAAAGCCGTGTTTATTTAGATTATCGTGTCTCGTATAGGACAATCAGCCAATGGATTATTCACACTTTCTTGTTGCCCTCAGATGATGTTAGTAGACCTTTCCCTTAAACCATTTCAGTCCTTCTTGAGGTCCTATCATAGAATCATAGAATCATACAGGGCAGAAGGAGACCATTCGGCCCATCGAGTATGCATTACTACAATTACCCTAGCTAGTCTTCCTAACACTAAGGGGCAATTTATCATGGCCAGTCCACCTAACCAGCACATCTTTGGACTGCAGTTTGTGAACCCTTTCTCTGTATTTAATTTAACAAACTTGATTCATTTCTCTTAGGTTACAGTCCATCAAAGGGACCCCCTGCCAAATGTTCTGTTCACTCTCAGCCATAACCAGCATTTGTTGCCCACCCCTAAATTGCCCTTGAGAAAGCGATGGTGAGCTGTCTATTTGAACCGCTGCAGTCCAAGTGGTGTAGGTACACCCACAGCACTGTTTCGGAAGGGAGTTCCATGGTTTTGACCAAGCAGCTGCTTTATCCTGGTCGATGTAAAGCTTTTTGGCAGGTTGGTGGAGATGCAACCATCCAGGCAAATGGTTAGAGTTCCATTACACTCCTGGCACAGTTGGTCAGCACTGCTGCCTCACAGCGCCATGGGCGCGTGTTCGATTCGCGGCTTGAGTCACTGTCTGCGTGGAGTCTGCACGTTCTCCCCGTGTCTGCATGGGTTTCCTCCGGGTGCTCCCGTTTCCTTCCACAGTCTGAAAGACGTGCTGGTTAGGTGCATTGACCGTGCTAAATTCTCCCTCAGTGTGCTCGAACAGGCGGCAGAGTGTGCCAACTGGGGGATTTTCACAGTAACTTCATTGCAGTGTTAATGTAAGCCTACTTGTGACACTAATAAATAAACTTTAGGAAACTTTAGACCTGTCCCTTGTAGGCGGAGAGACTTTGGGAAGTCAGGAGATGAGCTGCATGTTAAAGGAAGTGCAGCCTCTGAGCTGCTCTGGTGGAATTTGTATGGTAGTTCAGTTGAATAGCTGATGGGTGATGACTATCCAGGAAGTTGCTGCTGGAGGTTTTGGTGATGCTAACGTATTTGAATGTCAAAGAGAGCTGCTTAGGCTCTGTCCTGTTGGAGATGACCATTGCCTGACTTCTAAATGGCATGGATTTTACATGCCACTCATCAGCCCGAGATGTTGTCCAGGTTTTGCCGTATCTGGGCACAGACTGGTTCATTTATCTGAGAAATTGCAGACGGGAGCTCAGCTGTACATATCCCAGCGTGCGCAGGTTGCATATTACGCAGTCGGATCGGAAAGTCCATTCCCCACTGAATCCAGCTAATTGCCTAACCCACCAGGAGTCAAGCCTGGTACCTTCCGAATTAAATTAGCAGCTAAAAGGCTTGTCCCCACTGGGCTCTCCTTGTACAGGAGCTATGGTGGGGTGTGGGCTGATTGACTGATGGAGATGTGAGACAGCAGGGCCTTCAATGTAGCTCTGCGTTTCTACTCATGGTGGACCCTGGCAGCCGGTCCCTCTGATAGGAATTTGCAGCTGCCAAAAGACAGAGAGAGAGATTGACTCCAGGCTTCCAACCCACATTCTGTGACTCATCGCAAACATGCTGCAGTTAGCAGGGTACGACACAAACAAAATGTGCCTGTCTGGAGCCCGAGTCTCCATGACAACTGCTGAAGGAATCATGGTCTGTAGCTCATACAGTGACATCACGGGAACAGAATGAACAAAAGACTTTGGATAAATAATTCCTCATTATATCACCATCATAATCCAGGCCTTACAAGCCTCCCCATTCAGACCTCCCATTGTAGATCCTATTTGACTTTAATTTGGTGATAATATTAACATTATAATGTCCTATTTCATTGTTTTACTATTCAAAAACTAAATGATGTCCATCAAGTCATATGATTCATTAAAATGCAACAATTACCATCTCAGCCTTTATATTAAAAGGAATTAATCTGCTGCAGTGAATGAACTGGCCTTTAGATCATTGTGTATTATAGGTCAATGAATGACTCACATGTTTGTGAACTATTCTATTCAGAATTTGTCGCTGTTACATGGGGAGGAGAAGAGCAAGACATTTTTTTCCTCCCTCTCTGAAAGGCACAAACCTTTTGCTGGAAGCCGTCACTAAAGAATGTAACAAATAGGAGCAGGAATAGACCATTCGACCCCTCGGGCCTGTTCTGGCCATTCTATAAGATCATGACTGATCTGACTGCAGCCCTAACGCCACTTCCCTGCCACCCCGCCATAACCCTCAACTCTCTTGTTGATCAAACTCCTGTCTAACTCTGCCTTAAGTATGTTTGAGTTGATATGTGAGCCAAGGAAGCTGTACAATACAAATACAGTTTGAATTTGTATAGCACCTTGAACCTTTACAGTTGCACCATAGAAAGCATTCTTTCTGGTTGTATCACAGCTTGGTATGGCTCCTGCTCTGTCCAAGACCGCAAGAAACTACAAAAAGGTCGTGAATGTAGCCCAATCCATCACGTAAACCAGCCTCCCATCCATTGACTCTGTCTACACTTCCTAATGCCTTGGCAAAGCAGCCAGCATAATTAAGGACCCCACGCACCCCGGACATTCTCTCTTCCACCTTCTTCCGTCGGGAAAAAAATACAAAAGTCTGAGGTCATGTACCAACCGATTCAAGAATAGCTTCTTCCCTGCTGCCGTCAGACTTTTGAATGGACTTACCTTGCATTAAGTTGAGCTTTCTCTTCACCCTAGCTATGACTGTAACACTACATTCTGCACTCGCTCTTTTCCTCCTCTATGAACGGTATGTTTTGTCTGTTTGGTCCGCAAAAAACAATACTTTTCACTGATAATACATGAGACAATAATAAATCAAATCAAATCAAACATAGTAAGATGTCCCAAGGTGTTCCTCAGACAAAACTGACATTCAGACCAAGAAGGAAACAGTAGACAAAAGCTTGGTGAAGAAAGTAGATTATAAGGTGCATCTTAGTGGAAGTGTGAGGTAGAAAGATAGAGGGAGGGAACTTCAGTGCTAATGGCTTATATGGCTCTAGACACAGCCACTAATGGAATAGGCAGACTATTCAATCATAAGAAGCATCACAACTGTGCTCAACCCACACTGATGCAGAACAGAAGGCGATGGCTTAGTGGTATTATCACTAAACTATTAATCCATAAATGCAGCTAATGTTCTGGGGACACGGGTTCAAATCCTGTCACGGCAGATGGTGGAATTTTAATTCAATTTTTAAAAATATGGAATTAAGAATCTACTGATGACCATGAAACCATTGTCGATTGTCGGAAAAACCCATCTGGTTCACTCATGTCCTTTAGGGAAGGAAATCTGCTTTTCTCACCTGGTCTGGCCTACATGTGACTCCAGATCCACAGCAATGTGGTTGACTCACAATTGCCCTCTGAACAAGGGCAATAGGGATGGGCAAAAAATGCTGGCCAGCCAGCGACTCCCATATTCCACGAAGGAATAATTTTTTAAAGGGAGGCCATTTGGAGAGGCACAGTGGTTAGCACTGCTGCCTCACAACGCCAGGGACCCGGGTTCAATCCCAGCCTTGAGTCACTGTTTGCGTGGAGTTTGCACATTCTCCCCGTGTCTGCGTGGGTTTCCTCTGGGTGCTACGGTTTCCTCCCACTGTCCCAAGATGTGTGGGTTAGACATGTTAAATTACCCCTTAGTGTCCCCAGATGTGCAGGTCAGATGGATTAGCCATGGGAAATCTGTGGGGTTAGGGGGATAGGGCGGGGTAGAGGACCTGGGTAAGATACTCTGTCAGAGTCGGTGCAGACTCAATGGGCCAAATGGCCTCTTCTGCTTAGAAATCAACACACTGTGCCTGTGTTGACACTTTGATAAAGTTGCCCAAGTAATCGCACTCCCCTTCTTTCTCACCATAATTTCTTTTTTCTTTCCCCATGTCCACATTTAAGGGGTTGGTTAGCTCAGTTGGATGGATGACTGGTTCATGATATGGAGCGGCACCAACAGCGCAGGTTCAATTCCTATACTGGCTGAGGTTATTTATGAAGGCCCCACCTCCTCAATCCTCAGGTGAAATCACCATCAATCAGCTGTCAAAGGGGAGAGCAGCCTATACCCACACATATGTCAAAAACAACTCTCCAACACACACACCACTTGGACATCCATCCCAGCCCCTGAAAACATGTAAATCCTCAACCTAGCAGCCCCCTGCTCCTAACACACACCACCTCAACAATCACCTTCCCCCCAATCAACTTAAATATGACATAAGCAGACTATCACCCTGTTTTCCTTTGTTCTTTCACCCCCCCCCCAACTTACTCCTTCTCTTCTGCCACATAGGGGTACCCCCATTCACCACCCCACACAAGAAAAAACTAACACGAATAATAATATATAATTTTTCAGAAGGAAAAGGCCCAGGAGGCAAGAAGACAACAAGCCACAAGACAAGAGCAATGCATCACAGGGAGCAACAAGGGTTGGATGTGAGCCCAAAGAAAAGTGGCAGAGCATGAAGAAAAGCGGATATGTCCTCTCTCTGTCCAACCCCAAAAAATTACTCCAATGTTGATGAGTGAGAGCTATGGGTTCCTTTTCACCTCTCCAGCTCAGGAGGACCAAGCCCAATTGTGACACCTACACCTTTGCCTTGGGTAAAATCAAACATCACAACACAGACCAAGGATTGAATTTAACATTTTTATAGAATTATAGAAAATTTACAACACAGAAAGAGGCCCTTTTCTCATTGTATCTGGACACCTAGAAACTTGAAGCTCTCGACCATTTCCATTTCATTGCTGTTGATGTAGTCAAGGGCATGTTCTCCACTACACTTCCTGAAGTCGATGACTATCTCCTCATTTTACTGACATTGAGGGAGAGATTATTGTCATCGCACCATTTCACCAGATTCTCTATCTCTTTCCTGTACTCTGTCTCATCATTGTTTGAGATCCGATCCATTATGGAGTTGGAGCGGAATTTGACCACACAGTCATAAGTGTATGATGAGTGTAATAAGAGGCTGAGGACACAACCTTGCGGGGACCAGTGTTGAGGATAAACGTGGAGGAGATGTTGTTGCCTATCCTTACTGACTGAGGTCTGTGGGTTAGGAAGTCTAGGATCCAGTTGCAAAGAGAGGAGCCAAGCCCTAGACCAAGAGTTTGGAGATGGGTTTTATTGGAATAATGGTGTTGAAGGCTGAGCTGCAGTCAATAAATAGGAGACTGATATAAGTGTCCTTGTTATCCAGGTGTTCTATGGTTGGGTGTAGGATCAGGGAGGTGGACTTATGGACCTATTGCGGCAATAGACGAACTGTAGTGGATCCAGGCAATCCGGGAGACCGGAGACATTTACAGGAAGGACAGGAAATTATTCAATCTTTTTGTTGCCTCCACTTCAAAACCAAGGTCTGTCCAACCTCAGTCATCAAGCTTCCTGATGCAGATAATGTTAGCGCTCATTCGGATGTTGAGCTCCAAGTCATTGTTGAATCCTTCTTCAAAACATATGCAAAAATGGGCTTTATTTTAAACAACTGAAAAACTCAGGGCCTCATTGAGCCCACTCCTGCAGCACAACATCACCCTCCCGCACCCCACCCCCCATCCATCAAGTTGAAAGGTGTCTCCCTGGAAAACATAGACACTTTCCATATCTTGGGAGTCTCCTGTCAATGAAGGCAGACATAGGTGACAAAATCTTCCTCTGCCTTCAATGTGCCAACTCAGAGAGCAGCCAACTGAGGAAAAGACTATTTGAGGACTGGGGCCTCATGTGTAGGACAAAGGTCAGAGTGCATAATCATAAAGGTCAGAGGGCAAAGATCTCTGCACTTCTATACACTTTGGAGACTTGGACAATCTACAACAGGCACCTAAAAGCATCGGAGAAATAGCACCAACCTTTTAGATTTGTTGGCAGGAAAGATGGCCTCATGTCAACATCCTCTCCCAAGCCAACATTCCCAGCATCCAGGTGCCAACCACCCCAAAACAAACCTTTCTGGGTGGGTCCCGTTGATCACATGCCTGGCACCAGGCACCCAAAATAGCTGATTTACTCCGAACATCTTTGCAACAAGAGGAGGACGGAATTAATGCTTCAGGGATGTTCTCAAAACATCCCTGAATTGATCAAATATCCTCACAGATTCAGGGAATCCCTGGCTCGCTCCCACCCAAAATGGAGAAGGAGCATTCGAGAAGGCACCGACTACGTCAAGAGACTTTGACGGAAGTGCTCGGCGACAGCGGTAGAAGAGTACAGCACCCCATGACCAATCAACCAGCCTCACATCCATTGACTCTGTCTAGGTGTATTCCCTGGAATTTAGAAGGTTGAAGATGATTTTAAGGGAACAGATCTGGCTGGGCTGTCCAGCACTGTGGGGGGGACACAGTTAAAAATTAGAACCAGATCATTCAGAAGTTCCTGAAATTCAACATGTAAAGAGTTTGGAACCCCCTTCAGCAACAGCAATCTATGCTAGATCAATGAGCTCGATATACTTTTGTTATCCAAAGATATAAAGGGAATTGGGACAAAAATGGGTGCATGGAGTTAGGTTGCATATCAACCATGATCTTATCCAGGGGGCTAAAAATGATTGGAGATCAACAGCATGTGACGCAGCATCTGACCAATGGTAAATCAGTGTGAGCTCAGGTGCATAAAATACAGTTTCTGTGGATATTTAGTCACAGGAAGCAACAAAGCATTCCTGCACTCCCCTCCTTTGTGCCTTTTACACTCTCTGTGCTGGTATATCTACAAGAAAACTGTCAACATGTCAGCCCTAGCTGTCACAGCTCTAGTGAGAGAAACAAACTACCCTTAAGTGTTGTAATTCAGGTCAGAAACTCCAGTGTTTTATGAAGCCTGCCTGGATCATAAGTTTTGCAATTTGTTTTTGGCTAAGGTGAGCATGAGATGTTTCACTTCAGGTATGATTCAACTGACACACCAGGCAACTTTTATCAAACAACGTTTATTTAAGTATACAGTTAACATATAGCAATAACTTTTACCAATTACAAACAAGAAAGAAAAACAACCATGAAATTGTATGACCACTAATAAATATATAAAATGTTCCAATCAAACAAACTTCCCTTTACAAAACCCTTGCCACAGATTTGGCACAGAAAATACGAATGGTCACGTGATGCTGGAACTTAGTCCTTTGGTTGGATGCTGCAGCTCTCTTGATGCACGCCCAGGCAAGTCAGCACAGCTTCCCAAAACACCAGGGAGAGAGAGAGAGAGAGAGACTCTAGATACTAACTAGCAACCCACCAACAGCAGATTTTTCACTCCAGGAAGGCCGGGTGACTTGCTCCCAGTTAGCCAGCAGAATCCATAATACTACAGAGATAGAGAGAGAAAAAAGCTGCCTGCCACTTGACACAGTAAGAAGTCTCACAACACCAGGTTAAAGTCCAACAGGTTTATTTGGTAGCAAATACCATAAGCTTTCGGAGCGCTGCTCCTTCGTCATGTGTCGATATGCGCGACCTTCTTGGAGATCCTCTCCACTTGGAGCCGGCAGTTTGCGGTGTCGATGGTAGTCATGATGTGGAGATGCCGGCGTTGGACTGGGGTGAACACAGTAAGAAGTCTCACAACACCAGGTTAAAGTCCAACAGGTTTATTTGGTAGCAAATACCATAAGCTTTCGGAGCACTGCTCCTTCGTCACTTGACAACCAGGGCAGCTTCTGACTCTAAAACCAAAGCTGAAAGTGAGTCCTTGAATTTTTCTGGGGGAGGAACCACCTGACTTTGTCTTGCCGATCAATCTTCCCCCTCACAATCCAGGGTCACAAAAGATCCCAGAAAGTCTCTGAGGCCCAGAGCAAAAATAAACAAAACCCCACTTGAATCATTGAAGCAGCAACAAAAGGACTTCTAACCAGACAGCCCGGCAACAATGAAACCAAAAGGCCTGTTTACAACTGCAGAGAACATGATTTTAAAAAAAATTCTTAAAGGCACAAAGCGTCACATTAAGTCTCCCTTCATAACTCACCCCTCACCCCACCATTAGACACTGCAGGATACACTGTGTAGCTTGCAGCATAGCTTTTTCATTCAATAGTTGTGACAATGATGCAATCGTCAGCTCTCCTTTAACAAAAGCAAAGGGATAATGTTAAGCACACACAAATCCTTGGTTAAGCCACATTCAGAATATTGTGTCTCGGTTTGGATGCCATGTTTGAGAGGGAAATCTCGAGATGATGGTAATAAAAGATGACGCTAATACTGGAAATCTGAAATGTAAACACAGCTGCTCCGACAGCGTCTTTGGAAAGAGAAACAGAGTTAACTGTTAACTTTCTGGTTTTATTACCAGAGTTGATGATGTTCCCTTTTATACAGTTGTTTCCAATGAA
The DNA here is from genome assembly GCF_964213995.1 of Mustelus asterias. Classification (NCBI taxonomy): domain Eukaryota; kingdom Metazoa; phylum Chordata; class Chondrichthyes; order Carcharhiniformes; family Triakidae; genus Mustelus; species Mustelus asterias. The sequence goes on along the minus strand of NC_135813.1, from coordinate 8,053,028 downwards.
ACCAATTACACAAATAGGTGCTGCTCGCCTGAGTGAGATGCACCACCTCCTGGTTCAGATGCACAATGACACCCCATATACACACACACACGCACACACACACACATGCACTCACACACACGCACGCACACACGAACACACACGCACACACACACGCACACACACACACGAACACACACGCACGCAGGTGCGCAGACATACACACAGGTGCGCAGACACACACGCACACATATACACACACACGCACAGGTGCGCAGACACACACACACACACATACACGCACACACTGCAAAGTCCAAGGTCATGGGGAGAGGAGAAGCCCAAGATTTTATTGATTTAGATAACCGTTGAGAAGTCGCTGCATAGGCGCCAGACACTCGATAATTCCTTCCACAAATAGCCATCCTTCACATGTCAGACAACACCAGCGACACGGACGGCACAGTGGCACAGTGGTTAGCACTGCTGCCTCACAGTGCCAGAGACCCAGGTTCGATTCCCGGCTTGGGTGACTGTCTGTGTGGAGTCTGCACGTTCTCCCTGTGTCTGTGTGGGTTTCCTCCGGGTGCTCAGGTTTCCTCCCACAATCCGAAAGACGTGCTGGTTAGGTGCATTGGCCATGCTAAATTCTCCCTCAGTGTACCGGAACAGGTGCCGGAGTGTGGCGACGAGGGGATTTTCACAGTAACTTCATTGCAGTGTTAATGTAAGCCTACTTGTGACACTAACAAATAAACTTAAAAACCTATTCCAGTGTGAAAGTCATGGTGCAGATTCTGTACAAAATGAGATTTTGTTCTCATTTGGCTTCCGCGGAGGTGCAGATTTATGGCGGGGTCACAAACCTTTACATTTTCAATGTCCAATTGTAACTCTGCCCACCGTTGCTGCTGCTTGTGGCAGGAGGTCTTCTCTCATGGCTAGTCACTGTTATCTGTGTTGCGCCATCCTCACACATCCACTGCAGCTCCTCTGTAAGCCCTCTGTAATATCCATCATCCAACTACACCTGAGTCGACCCCCTCCTCCTGCTGCCTCCTCTTTACCCTCCAGAAGAGATCTCTGTACCTTTTTGATTCTGATCAAACGGCTGAAATACTGACACTTCCTTTTCTGCGTGTCACTTTTGATAGTCCTGATTCAGGCTGATTCCAGGGATGGCGAGACTGATGTATGAGGAGAGATTGACTAGGTTAGGATTGTTTTCGCTGGAGTTCAGACAAATGAGGGGGATCTCACAGGGACTTATAAAATTCCAACGGGACTAGACAGGGTAGATGCAGGGAAGATGTTCCCGATGGTGGGGAGTCCAGAACCAGGGGTCACAGTCTTGAGGATTCAGGGTAGACCATTTAGGACGGAGATGAGGAGACATTTCTTCACCCAAAGAGTGGTGAGCCTGTGGAACTCATTACCACAGGAAGTAGTTGATGCCAAAACATTGAATGTATTCAAGAGGCAGCTAGATATAGCACTTGGGGCGAATGGGATCAAAGGTTATGGGGAGAAAGCAGGATTAGGCTATTGAGTTGGACGATCAGCCATGATCGTGATGAATGGCGGAGCAGGCTCGAAGGGCCGAATGGCCTCCTCCTGCTCCTATCCTCTATGTTTCTATGTTTCTTTCCTCTTGTGATTTCTTCATTGTTCTGATTGTCTGCATCGACATTTGATGGAATTTTAAATCTTAGCATCCACATTTCAGAGACCTCTATTTTTTTACACAGACCTTTACTTATTGTCCCGCTTTCTGAGACAAATGGGAAAGTGGATAGAATGCAGCATCTCAGGATTTTTTTTGCTTTTGTTACAAACTTGAGGTTTCTTGTTAGCCCAATTTATTATACTGCAGAAAGATTGGGTGAGATTTTTCTCCCCCTCCACGGCCCGCTTTGAGGCAGCTGGAGGAGGTGTGCTGCTCACTGGTGTTAGGAATGGGTTAACTGCAACTTCCCACTTCAGACCTCAGTTGTATGTTAATTGTTTAATAGTACTCACTGGGATATATAAAGGGGTGGCATTGAGTGTTAGGTATAGAGTTGTAAAAGAGAATAAAGTGAGCTTGTGAAGAAACTGGACTTGCATCATCTTCTATTATAGAGTCATAGAAGTTTACAGTATGGAAACAGGCCCTTCGGCCCAACTTGTCCATGCCACCATTTTTTAACCACTAAGCTATTCCCATTCTGAATGAGATAGAGAATCTGGTGAACTGGTGCGGTGACAATAATCTCTCCCTCAATGTCAATTGCCCACATTTGGCCCATAGCCCTCTATACCCATCGTACCCATGTAACTGTCTAAATGCTTTTTAAAAGACAAAATTGTACCCGCCTCTACTACTACCTCTGGCAGCTCGTTCCAGACACACCACCCTCTGTGTGAAACAATTGCCCCACTGGACACTTTTGTATCTCCCTCCTCTCACCTTAAACCTGTGCCCTCCAGTTTCAGGCTCCCCTACCTTTGGGAAAAGGTGTTGACCATCTAGCTGAGTACTGGACTGCAACTGAGAGGCTTAACAGCTGGCAACGGGATCTTATGATCCCACCGTTGTCAACCAGGTTTCCCGTTGAATGCACCCCTCGCCACTGGGAAACCCGCGGCAGGGGTTCCGCCATCAGCAGGACCACACGATCCCACCGGGGTGAACGGCAGCAAGATTTCCGCGATTGGTAGCAGAGATCATAGAAATCATAGAATCATAGAAACCCTACAGTGCAGAAGGAGGCCATTCGGCCCATCGAGTCTGCACCGACCACAATCCCACCCAGGCCCTATCCCCACATATTTACCCACTAATCCCTCTAACCTACGCATCCCAGGACTCTAAGGGGCAATTTTTAACCTGGCCAATCAACCTAACCCGCACATCTTTGGACTGTGGGAGGAAACCGGAGCACCCGGAGGAAACCCACGCAGACACGAGGAGAATGTGCAAACTCCACACAGACAGTGACCCGGGCCGGGAATCGAACCCAGGACCCTGGAGCTGTGAAGCAGCAGTGCTAACCACTGTGCTACCGTGCCGCCCATAAAGCACTTAAAGCAGTTCTAAAAAGAGTCATCCAGACTCGAAATGTTGGCTCTATTCTCTCTCCACAGATGCTGTCAAACCTGCTGAGATTTTCCAGCATTTTCTGTTTTTGTTTCAGATCCCAGCGTCCCCAGTATTTTGCTTTTATTGCCTAAAGGTTATATGGCTGGCTTGAAAGTGGAAAGTCACAGAGTAGTGTGAAGATTAAAAGAACAGCAGTATTTCTTTTCAGTCCTTCTCTGGGTGTAGGATTTGCAGGCATGGCCAAGATAATGTCTCGTTCCTCATGCCCTCGGGAAGGCGATGGTGAGTCTTCTTCTTGAAACCTCGCAATTCCCACATGGTGGAAGTGTTTTCATAATGTAACTCGATTTCATAGATTAGCTGCTGCTTCTGAACCATGATCAGTGTCCCTGGTTAGAAACAGTCAATTTACATTGTAAGACTGAGTGTCACGGCAAACAGTTTCAACCCATTAAAATTCCAGCAAGTTGTTTTATTACTGAATTGGCTTGCCCTGAAATTTAAAAAGAAATACACGGTTTTATTTGGTAAGGATTTCCAAGAATAATGTCCAAGTCAGGAATGGTGTGTGACTTTGAGGGGAACATGGAGGTCATAGAAACATAGAAACTAGAAGCAGGAGTAGGCCATTCGGCCCTTCGAGCCTGCTCCGCCATTCATTATGATCATGGCTGATCATCAAATTCAATATCCCGATCCCCCCTTCTTCCCATATCCCTTGATCCCTTTAGCCCCAAGAGCGATATCTAATTTTTTCTTGAAATCACACAACATTTTGGCCTCAACTACATTCTGTGGTAGTGAATTCCACACATTCACCACTCTCTGGGTGAAGAAATTTCTCCTCACCTCAGTTCTAAATGTTTACCCCTTATCCTCAAACTATGACTCCTAGTTCTGGACTCTCCCACCATTGGGAACATTCTTTCTGAATCTACCCTGTATAACTCTGTTAGAATTTTATAAATTTCTATGAGATCCCCTCTCACTCTTCTAAACTGCAGTGAATATAATCCTAACCGACTTAGTCTGTCTCCATATGACAGACATGCTATCCCAGGAATCAGGCTAGTAAACCTTTGCTGTGCTCCCTCTATAGCAAGGACATCCTTTCTCAGATAAGGAGACCAAAACTGCACACAATACTCCAGGTGTGACCTCACCAATGTCCTATACAATTGCAGCAAAACATTCCTATCCCTATACTCAAATCCTTTCACTGTGAAGGCCAACATACCATTTGTTATGTTGTTCCCATGCATCTGTTTCTCTTGTCCTCCTTGGTGGTGGAGGGTAGATTTCTGCTGATGAAACCTTGGCGGGTTCTTTGCCATTGTCGTCATTGCGTGCCGCTGCAGACTGAGCGGATGTCTACGCTGGCGCACAGAGTGCCAAGCCAACAAACTGCTTTATCCCGGATAGTGACCGAGAGTTATGCTTTGCTCAATGGCACAAAATTAAGAAGAACTGATATTTAATTTAATCCTGATAACTGTGACACTGTTGCTGCGTTCAGTATCACAGAGTGACTTCACTTGTTTCAACCAATTGCCTTTGCCACTTAGAAGGCAAAACAGCAAAATGGATGATGGGTCTCACAATAGAAGCATAGAAACATAGAGGATAGGAGCAGGAGGAGGCCATTTGGCCCTTCGAGCCTGCTCCACCATTCATCATGGCTGAATCATCCAACTCAATAGCCTGATCCTGCTTTCTCCCCATATCCTTTGATCCCGTTCACCCCAAGTGCAATATCCAGCCACCTCTTGAATGCATTCAATATTTTGGCATCAGCTACTTCCTGTGGTAATGAATTCCACAGACTCACTGCTCTTTGGGTGAAGAAATGTCTCCGCACCTCTGTCCTAAATGGTCTACCCTGAATCCTCAGACTGTGACCCCTGGTTCTGGACTCCCTCACCATCGGGAACATCCTCCCTACGTCTACCCTGTCAAGTCCTGTTAGAATTTTATAAGTCTCTATGAGATCCCCCCTCATTCGTCTGAACTCCAGCGAAAACAATCCTAACCTAGTCAATCTCTCCTCATACATCAGTCCCCGGAATCATCCTGGTTGAATAGGCCCTGCTAATGACTACATTTCCAAGAACCTCCATCTTAGTGCTAAAGGCACTACGTAAAGGAACTACATTTGTGGAGCGGCATAGTGGCAAGGTGCCAAGCACTGCTGCCTTCACTGCGCCAGGGACCCAGGTTCAATTCCCAGCTTGGGTCAACGTCTGTGCGGAGTTTGCATGTTCTCCCCGTGTCTACGTGGGTTTCCTCCGGGTACTCCGGTTTCCTCCCACAGTCCAAAAGATGTGCAGATTCGGTGAATTGGCCATGCTAAATTCTCCCTCAGTGTACCCAAACAGACACCGGAGTGTGGCGACTAGAGGATTTTCACAGTAACTTCATTGCAGTGTTAATATAAGCCTACCTGTGACACTAATAAATAAGCTTTAAAGTAAATAAACTTTTAAATGCAAGTTCTTCCCTGAATGTAACGAAAGGTCAGATTAATGGACAAAGTTCCCTCATAGTGATCAAAGTAGTGTGACCTTTTTTAACAGTAATAATCCACATTTACCTTGTCAAAGCAATTTGAAATAAGAAAGATTTAATCTTCCCACAGATGATGACATATTCTGTGGTAACGCTGATTGCTGCAGGCAAATTTCAACCTTCTGAAGCTGCCTCTGAATGTTCAGAGGGGAAAGTGAGTTGCTGACTACTGACACAGTCACGTTGCCTCCTTTACTGAACACGTTCTTCAGGCAACATTATGCCTGAACTCAGGATGGCATTGTTGCTATTGGAAACAGTGTGGTGATAATTTATTGCCTGCTGTCGGTGAGGGACTTGCTGAGATTCTCTGACTTAGATTGGAGAGTTTTGACAGTTCCATGTACATTACCAGTGATCACCGATGATCCCAAAGCAGTAACCTCGTCGAGTGATTGAAATAACATGAGGTGAACACACAGGGCTTCTTTCCATTTCACCAGCGGCCCAAATGTAAAGTAAAGTTTATTTATTAATCGCAAGTAGGCTTACATTAACACTGCAATGAAATCTCCTAGTCTCCGGGTGCTCCGGCTTCCCTCCACAGTCTGAAAAACGTGCTGGTTTGTGACCGTTGACCGTGCTAAATTGCCCTTAGTTTCCCAAGATTAAGGTTAGCTGCATTAACCATGGTAAATGGGTGGGGTTACGGGGAGAGGGCCTGGGTAAGATATTCTGTCAGAGAGTCGGTGCATACTTTATGGGCCAAATGGCCTCCTTCTGCTTTGTAGGGATTCCATTCTATGAACAGATATTTAATGGAATCACAGAATCCATACAGTGCAGAAGGAGGCCACTCGGCCCATCGAGTTTGCACCGGCCACAATCCCACCCAGGCCCTATCCCCATAACCCCATGCATTTACCCGAGCTGGTCCCCCTGACACTAAGGGGCAATTTAGCACGGCCAATCCACTTAACCAGCATGTCTTTCAGACTGTGGGAGCAAACCGGAGCACCCAGAAAAAGCCCACGCAGACACAGGGAGAACCTGCAGATTCCACACAGACAGTGACCCATGCCAGGAACCGAACCCGGGTCCCTGGCGCTGTGAGGCAGCAGTCCTAATCCTCGTGCTGTCTGTGTGCCACCATGCCGCCCGTTGTCTGGGTGAAGTTAAGAAACATTTCTACAGAAAAACGATGGTGGATGTTTGGGAGTCGATTCACAAAGAGCTCCAGCATCGTTTTCCATGCTCCCCCACAACTACAGCCAGCGTACCGAGATGGCCAGAGTTGTGGCCACAGGCTGCCCTATGGAGAGATTCTCCCTCTGCAGCTGTGTGCAATTTTAATGCAAACATTTGCAAAAGATCTTCAGAGGGAGTCTCCATCTTGAGGCACCCTCGTTCTCCTTCATATATCAGCAGCTCCTACCTCTGATCGTGGGGGTAACTGTCCTGTGAGTGCTGGAAGGCTCCGATTGAGCTTCCAGGACCCCCACCACCCCTTCCATTCATAACTGGATGGCCAGGGAGCTCCCTGACTACTGTGGCCAGGTCATAAAAAAACCAGGTTGAGCATAGAGCCCAGAAATGCAGCCAACGTCATGGTCCCAACCCCCGAACCAAAGGTCATAGAATAGAATAGAATAGAATCCCTACAGCACAGAAAGAGGCCATTCGGCCCATTCGATCACAATCCCACCCAGGCCCTACCCCCATACCCCTACATATTTTACCCACTAATCCCTCTAACCTACACATCTCAGGACACTATGGGCAATTTTAGCATGGCCAATCAACCTAACCCGCACATCTTTGGACTGTGGGAGGAAACCGGAGCACCCGGAGGAAACCCACGCAGACACGAGGAGAATGTGCAAACTCCACACAGACAGTGACCCAAGCCGGGAATCGAACCCAGGTCCCTGGAGCTGTGAAGCAGCAGTGCTAACCACTGTGCTACCTTGCCGCCCATGGAGTTTGATCACAGATCAGTCTTGGTCTCATCGAGTGGCAGAACTGGTTTGAGTTGCTAAATGGCCTCCTCATATAGCTGCTGGGTGCTTCCTTTTAAGCAGTCTTCACGAACAGCATCCTTTCTGGATGTATCACAGCTTGGTATGGGCTCCTGCTCTGACCAAGACCGCAAGAAACTACAAAGGGTCGTGAACGAAGCCCAGTCCATCATGCAAACAAGCCTCCCAGCCATTGACTCTGTCTACACTTCCCGCTGCCTCGGAAAAGCAGCCAGCATAATTGAGGACCCCACGCACCCCGGACATTCTCTCTTCCACCTTCTTCCGTCAGAAAAAAGATCCCAAGAGTCTGAGATCACGTACCGTCCGACTCAAGAACAGCTTCTTCCCTGCTGCCATCAGATTTTTGAATGGATCTACCTTGCATTAAGTTGATCTTTCTCTACACCCTAGCCATGACTGGAACACTACATTCTGCATTCTCCCCTTTCATTCTCTATGAACGGTATGCTTTGTCTGCATAACGTGCAAGAAACAATACTTTTCACTGTATGTCAATACATGTGACAACAGTAAATCAAATCAAAAACAGAACTGGTCATCAAAACTGAATTTTGTTCACTAAAAACAGAATGGCCGTGCAGCAATTCACTCAGAGCTGTGTTCTCAGGAAGGTACAAAGCCTTTAGGCACTCGGACAGTATTATGGAACTTGACATTTTGAATGGCACATCTTAAGATGCAGAGGAACAGCTAATTAACCAGCAGAAATAACAGAACTAACACTGAATCATAGAATCCCTACAGTGCAGAAGGAGGCCATTCAGCCCATCGAGTCTGCTCCCACCACAATCCCACCCAGGCCTATTCTCATAACACCAGATAATTCATCAAAGGGTCGTCTGGACTCGAAATGTCAATTCTTTTCTCTCCTTCCAGATGCTGCCAGACCTGCTGAGATTCTCCAGCATGTTCTCTTTTGGTTTCAGATTTGATTTGATTTATTATTGTCACATGTATAGTGAAAAGTATTGTTTCTTGCGTGCCATGCAAATAAAGCATTCCGTACATAGAGGAGGAAAGGAGAGGGCAGAAAGTAATGTTACAGTCATAGCTAGGATGTAGAGAAATATCAACTTAATACGAGGGAGGTCCATTCAAAATTCTGATGGCAGCAGGGAAGAAGGTGTTGAGTCAGTTGGTCCGTGAGACTTTTGTATCTTTTTCCCAACGGAAGAGAGAGAATGTCCGGGGTGCGTGGGGTCCGCAATTATACTGGCTGCTTTTCCGAGGCAGCGGAAAGTATAAGCAGAGTCAATGAGTGGGAGGCTTGATTGCGTGTTGGACTGGGCTTCATTCACAATCCTTTGTAGTTCCTTGCGGTCTTGGGCAGAGCAGGAGCCATACCAAGCTGTGATACAACCAGAAAGGATGCTGTTCATTGAGACTGTTTAAAAGAAAGCACCAAGCAGCTTTAGGAGGAGGCCATTTAGCATCTCAAAGCAGTATGTCCGGGGTGCGTGACTGTTTTTCCGAGGAAGTGGGAAGTGTAGACAGTGTCAATGGATGGGAGGCTGGTTTGAGTGATAGACTGGGCTTTGTTCACGACCCTTTGTAGTTTCTTGAGTTAATACAAATGGGAGTGCAGGAAACTCTGAAGTAGTCCACATGATCACCATGAGCTGGAGCCACTCAAAGTAGATCCACTGCAATTATAAAGATGTGGGGGGAGTGGGGGGGAGCAATTCTCCCAGCTTTAGCAGCGCAGTGGGCCAGGAGACTCAAGCGGAGGCCGTGTAGCGGGTTTCCCGCTGTGTGCCACACCTCCACGATTTTCCAGCCGCCGGTTTTCCGATGCCATCAGCTTTGCGCCAGAAATCGGTGCGGAGTTGTATAATTTATTTAAATTAGGGTTTCCATCTCATTTGCGGAGAACTGGCAGCTGCCCCGCTGGAGTGAAGGGGGAGCCAGGTCAGGGGTGAGGGGGGTACCCCCTGGGCAGTGCCAGCTTGGCAGTACCAGTGTGGCCCCCGGCACTGCCCCAAGGGGCAAAGTGGCAATGCCCAAGGGGGCACCTTGGCACTACCCATCGGGCCTTCGGCATGTCAAGGGGGTGGGGCTAGTGTGGGGGCAGGGCCTAATGGGGGCAGGGCCTCTTGGGGGGGGTGGAGCGATCGGTGGGTGTGGGGAGTCCCGCTGACACTCTGCACTCGGCAGTGACAGAGGGAGGGAGACCAGCGGGGTGGGAGGGGATGTTCGGCCTGCCGGGGGGGTCGGGGCTGTGGGTGGGGGTGGGGAATTGGGAGATTGAGACTGCTGGGGATGGAGGGAAGATCAAGGTGGGCCAGGGGGGCTTGGCAAGGCTGGCTCAGACATGTCCGGGGGGCGGTGGTGGGGTCAGAGGGGCAGCAATGCTGTGCTGGCCAGCGATCAGGAGACCAGCAGTGCGGGGTACTGTGTTTGCGCCGATCTCGGCGCTGACAGATCAGTGCATGTGCAGTGGCCCGCTCAGCGCTATGCTACCAGCCTCTCCAGCGCGAATAGGCCTCTTCCTCCCCACTGATTTTTCGCAAGATCCAGGCTCGTGCACTCTGCAGTGCACAGGATGAGGGAGATTCATTTTGAAAAAAATAGCGTGATTTACTCCAGTTTTTACGCAAATTCGACACTTAGAATTTTTTTGGGAGAATCCCACTCATGGTTGCCCCGTACCTTCCTGGGATCAAAATGCTGCGCGCGTCAGACACTTTCCAAGAAAAAAAGTCTTCAGAACATCCCAAAACATTCCACAGGCAATGAAATACTTTTGAAGTGTAGTCACTGTTGTCGGAATGTAGGCAACACAGCAGCCAACTCACATACAGCAATGTGATTAATGACCAGATAATCTAGGGTGTTTATAGGCATTGGTTGAGGAATAAATATTGAGCTGGGAGCACTTCCTTGCTCCTCTTCAATATAGTGGCATGATACTTTTTACATCAACCTGAGAGGACAAACAGTAGCTCAGTTGTACATTAAAAAGGCAGCACCTCTGACAGTGCAGCACTCTCATGGTACTGCAGTGGAGATTATGAGCTCATGTTTGAGGTGCAATTTGAATGCATGACTAGCTCAATCAGATGGTGGCTGAGGGATAATGTCACTGGGCAAGTAATTCACTAATAAATTCACATGTCAGCTCCAACTCTCACCAACTTTTACAGATGCACCACAGAAAGCAATCTTTCTGGTTGTATCACAGCTTGGTCTGGCTCCTGCTCTGCCCAAGACCACAAGGAACTACAAAAGGTCGTGAATGTAGCCCAATCCATCACACAAACTAGCCTCCCATCCATTGACTCTGTCTACACTTCCCACTACCTCGGCAAAGCAGCCAGCATAATTAAGGACCCCACGCACCCCGGACGTTCTCTCTTCCACCTTCTTCCGTCGGGAAAAGGATACAAAAGTCTGAGGTCACGTATCAACCGACTCAAGAACAGCTTCTTCCCTGCAGTTGTCAGACTTTTGAATGGACTTACCTTGCATTAAGTTGATCTTTCTCTACACCCTAGCTATGACGGTAACACTACATTCTGCACTCTCTCCTTTCCTTCTCTATGAACGGTATGCTTTGTCTGTATAGCGCGCAAGAAACAATACTTTTCACTGTATGTTAATACATGTGACAAGAATAAATCAAATCAAATAATATTCTGGGGACATAGCTTCAAATCCCACCATGGCAGCTGTTAGAATTTAAAACCAATTAATAGAATGTGGAGTTGAAAGTCATTCTTGATAATGGTGACCATGAAACCATCATCAATTGTCGGAAAAACCCATCTGATTCACTAATGTCCTTTAGGGGGGGGAAATCTGCCGTCCTTACCTGGTCTGGCCCATATGTGACTTGTGCCTGGGGAGACCTCCTGTGCCCCAGGCATGTGACCCCTCTTGTACCCATGTCATCCCAGCATCCATGTGACCACCCAGTTTACATCTTCCTCGTTTAATTTGGGACAACCAATAGTACTGAGGTGTGCGCAGCATGGTGGCACAGTGGTTAGCACTGCTGCTTCACAGCGCCAGGGACCTGGGTTCGATTCCAACCTCGGGTCACTGTCTGTGTGGAGTCTGCACGTTCTCCCCGTGACTGTGTGGGTTTCCTCCAGGTGCTCCGGTTTCCTCCCACCGTCCAAAGATGTGTGGGTCAGGTGGATTGGCCATGCTAAATTGCCCCTTTGTGTCAGGGGGCTAGCTAGGGTAAATAGGTGGGATTGAGGGGGTGTGGCTTGGTGGGATGGTGGTGGTGCAGGCTCGATGGGCCAAATGGCTTCCTCTGCACTGTAGGGATTCCATGATTCTATAACAATGTAAGAGAACAGTTACACAGGTGGCACGGTGGCACAGTGGTTAGCACTGCTGCCTCACAGCGCCAGGGATCCAGGTTCAATTCTGGCCTTGGGTCACTGTCTGTGTGGAGTTTGCACGTTCTCCCCGTGTCTGTGTGGGTTTCCTCTGGGTGCTCTGGTTTCCTCCTACAGTCCAAAGATGTGCAGGTTATGCGGATTGGCCGTGCTAAATTGCTCCTTAGTGTCCCAATATGTGTAGGGGGATTAGTGGGGTAAACATTTGGGGTAATAGGGATAGGGCCTTTGTAAGATGCTCTGTCAGAGAGTTGGTGCAGACTCGATGGTCTGAATGGCCTATTTCCGCACTGTAGGATTCTTTTTGTATAGGGGTAAATTATTTTCAACCCACAGCAATGTGGTTGACTCTTCACTGCCTTCTGAAATGGCCTTGCAAGCCACTCCGTTCAAGGACAATTAAGGATGGGCAATAAATGCTGGTTTTGCCAGTAATGCCTACATCACATGACAGAATAAAAATAAGCGTTACTCACTGAGCCACGGATAACACTGCAGTAGATGCACTGCTACCTTTAGCACATTGACTAATGGCTGAAGATGGACAGAATATTAAACGGCATAAATGAATGTTGCTAATTGTTGGAATTTACAGTGGAAGGATTGTAGATTAGGTATTTCTTTTGATACCAATCAAGTAAACGAACTCAAATTAACTTAGGGATAAATTAAAAGGGGCAGCTCCCCAAAAGAAAGGGGGAACAGCCCGAACCAAAAACAAAGTCGAAAGGAAACTTAAAACGTCAAACCAAAAGGTGATTATCGGGGTCAATAATACACCCCAGCCCCTGCGGTGCCCAGCGGTCGCGGAAGGCGTCAACCGCGCCCGTGGACACCTCATGCTCCCTCTCCAGAGACACCTGGCCGCGAATGTAGCTGCGGTAGAGGGGCAGACAGTCGGGATGGACGGCCTCGTCGATCGCCCGCTGCCTGGACCTATTGATGGCGCGTCTCGCCAGGCCCAGGAGCAGGTTCACGAGGAGGTCAGCATCCTGACCCGCCCCTCTCCGCACCAGGTGCCCGTAGATCAGGAGCGTGGGACTGAAGTGCAAACAAAACATCAGTAAAAGGTGTTTGAGGAAACCAAAAAGGGTGTGCAGCCTAAAACACAGAACGTAGACATGGTCCACGGACTCCACGAGGCCACAGAAAGGGCAGTCTCGGGAGCCCGTGTACCGGAAAAACCTACGGTTGTACGGCACTGCTGCGTGCAGCACCCTCCACCCCAGGTCCCCGAGATAATTGGGGGAGATCCCTCCGCAGAGGGACCTCCACTGGGGACCTTCGCCGCCCGGCGGCAGCAAGGCCCGCCATGGTGTATCCGGGCGACGGGCGAGGACGCGGTAGTGAAAGGTGTGCAGCAGCAGCCCGTACAGGAAACGCCTCCGCGCGGTGGAAAAGGGCACGGAGGACATTTCCGCGAGGCGGCACATGCAGTGGGGCACCTGACCCGGGGGGGGGGAGGTCTCGGCTTCGGGCCAATGTGAAATTCCGTCCGAGCAGGGGAACGCGCGGGCGGGATCCCACCGCACGCCTGCGCCGCCTCCAGACCGCGTGCGCACTCAGGGCCGAGCACGACCGTCCTAAGGTCTTGGATGGCTTTGGCCGAGATTAGGTATGTGGCATTGGCATTTCGTTTTACAATCCACAGTTAACAGGGTGTAACGATTTAATCAGGCAGTTGAGGTGGGCCTGCTTGAATATGAACTGCCTGATTAAGGGCCAAATCGATGGTCCAATCAGGGAGCCCCATTCTCTGTATTTAAACAGGTGTGTCAGTTCCTCTGGCACTCCGGATAGAGACTGCACACGGAGAACATTCTGTATAGTGTTGTCGGATCTTGTAAATAAAGGAATTCTGGTGAAGGGACTTGCGCCTCCGAGGACTTGTCACACAGGGGATTGGGATATATTCCATTAACTAAACCAAAGTCCGGTTGAAAAAAGATGGGCGATAAAAACACTAGCTTAGTCAGCGAAGCCCACATCCCATGAAAGAATAGAAAGATTCTTTATCTGGATAGGCATCAAGACTGTGAAATTACAGCGTAGGTCCTACTTTTACTATTTTTGTTTAAAATTAGCAGCATTTGTGGTTTACTGTTTTTTTCCTTCTAGTTGTGCATTTGTTTGTTCCTAACTATTATGGAGTTCTGACTGATGGATAGTCCGAGTAAGTGATGCATTTGTGTCTAGACAAGACTGATGGTTGACCACAAATGTTAAATTATCGAATGAAGTATTTCCCATTTGACTGTGGAAAGGATGTGTGGAGTTTGATACATAACTCTTCCCTGGCTTCAGACTCACTGATTACCCAGGTATTTGATGTTATGGTGAATGCTGTTAGCTCCCAGGGCCCACATTCATTGCCATGGGGTAAATATAGCAACAATTACAATCTCTCAGTCTCCCAAATCACAAATGGAATCACATCCCAACTCTAATATACTGAAAATGCAAGAAATCTGAAATAAAAACAGAAAATGCTGCAAATACTCAGCAGGCCTGACAGCGCCTGTGGAGAGAGGAACTGTGTTAAGGTTCCAGCTTGACGACCCTCCGTAAAGTAAAGCTTATTTATTTATTAGTGTCACAAGTAGGCTTACATTAACACTGCAATGAAGTTACTGTGCAAATCCCCTAGTCGCCACACTCCGGTGCCTGTTTGGGTACACTGAGGGAGAATTTAGCATGGTCAATGCACCCTAACCAGCATATTTTTCGGATTGTGAGAGGAAACCCACGTGGACACGGGGAGAATGTGCAAACTCCACACAAACAGTGACCCAAGATTCGAACCTGGGTCCCTGGCGTTATGAGGCAGCAGTGCTAACCGCTGTGCCACCGTGCCCTGCAGGAATTTATGTGTCCATCACAGCCATAGGGAATCCCAAAGCACTTTACAGCCAATGAAATACTTATTGAAATGTAGTTTTTTAAAATTAATTTATGGGATGTGGGTGTCACTGGTTAGATCAGCATTTATTGTTCATTCTTAATTGCCCCTTGAGAAGGTGGTGTTGAGCTGCCTTCTTGAACCGCTGCAGTCCCTGAGGTGTACATAAGAACATAAGAAATAGGAGCAGGAGTAGGCCATCTAGCCCCTCGAGCCTGCCCCGCCATTCAATAAGATCATGGCTGATCTGAAGTGGATCAGTGTCGGGAGACCCACAGTGCTGTTAGGGAGGGAGTTCCAGGATTTTGGCCCAGAGACAGTGAAGGAATGACGATATATTTCCAAGATGTGGAGGTGCCAGTGTTGGACTGGGGTAAGCACAGTAAGAAGTCTCACAACACCAGGTTGAAGTCCAACAGGTTTATTTGGCAGCACAAGCTTTCGGAGTCTCGCCCCGTTTTCAGGTGAGTGAAGAGTTGTGTTCACAAACAGGGCATATGTAGACACAAACTCAATTTACAAGATAATGGTTGGAATGCGAGTCTTTACAGGTAATCAAGTCTTAAAGGTACAGACAATGTGAGTGGAGAGAGGGTTAGGCACAGGTTAAAGAGATATGA
Source organism: Mustelus asterias (assembly GCF_964213995.1). NCBI lineage: Eukaryota > Metazoa > Chordata > Chondrichthyes > Carcharhiniformes > Triakidae > Mustelus > Mustelus asterias. The sequence goes on along the minus strand of NC_135813.1, from coordinate 8,037,552 downwards.
ATTGTCTCCAGCCAGGGCAGTTAGTGAGATTTTGCAAGCCCAGGCAAGTCGTGGGGGCTACAGATAGTGTGACATGAACCCAAGATCCCGGTTGAGGCCATCCTCATGTGTGCGGAACTTGGCTATCAGTTTCTGCTCAGCGATTCTGTGTTGTCGTGTGTTGTTCTCCAAGGCGGCCTTCAGGTGGTGTTCCCAGGTATATGCTGCACTTGTCCTTCTAGATGGTAGTGGTTGTGGATTTGGAAGGCACTGCCTGAGGAGCCTTGGTGAGTTCCTGCAGCCCATCTTGCAGATGGTACACACGGCTACCACTGTGCATCTGTGGTGGGGGGGGTGAATATTTGTGGATGGTGCACCAATCAAGCGGGCTGCTTTGTTTTGGATGGTATCAAGCTTCTTGAGTGTTGTTGGAGCTGTACTCATCCAGGTGAGTGGAGTGTATTCCATCACACTCCTGACTTGTGCCTTGCAGATGGTGGACAGGCTTTGGGGAGTCAGGAAGTGAGTCATTCCTTGCAAAAGAAACATTTAAAAACGTATGGGGTAAAAATTCTGGGAATGTGGCTATGACGGAGTCAGAATAAAGTGGTAAATGCGGGGTCACTTTTAACATTTAAGAAAAACTTGGACGGGTTCATGGATGAGAGGGGTGTGGAGGGATATGGTCCAAGTGCAGGTCAGTGGGACTAGGCATAAAATGGTTCGGCACAGACAAGAAGGGCCAAAAGGCCTGTTTCTGAGCTGTAATTTTCTACGGTTCGATGGTTCTAATAAGCAAGATGGGCCAATTGGCCTCTTTCTGTACTTTAAAATCCCAGGGTTCTAGATTGAATGATTCAATGCTTCATGGGGTGTAAAAGTTACCCCTTACTGTCATTGCTTTTAATCTTTTCTGCTTCTAAGATCAGACCAATTCACATAGCATTCCTGTGTTCTTATGTGTATGTTCTTGGATTTGTTGAGAGATAAATAAAAAATAGATATTTTAGAGTTTAAAATAACTCCCTTTACAGCGGCATTCGTGAAAATAAAAGCAAAATACTGCAGAATTCTGGAAAATTGAAATAAGAACAGAAAATGCTGGGAAGACTCAGCAGGTCTGGCAGCATCTGAGGAGAGAGAAACAACATTAATGTTTCGAGTTCAGAGTTCCGAAGAAGAGTCATAGGGACTTGAAATGTTAACTCTTTTTCTCACTCCTCAGATGCTGCTGGACCTGCTGAATTTTTCCAGCACTTTCTGTTTTTATTTATTAATACAGCAGTATTCTAGAGCTAATTTATAAACTCCATCTTGCAGACTGACTTCAATCTGGACCTGGCTGATTGCTTCATAGCCACATCAGACTAGCACTTACTGCTTTTAAGGGCACAATTCTGGCACACTATCTGATTTACAATTATAGGCTCTCTGGCCAAGAGGAACGCAATTGTTGCCGATGCCTCTATTAAAAGCTGCAATAGCCACTGTCGGCCTGCGAGCTTGCTGCACCTTGACTGATCCTGCAGCCTGCCGCCACAGGGTTATTTTAAAATTTGGAGAGCTGGCAGACATTTATTTTTAGCAGAGTTGTGCAGTGGTGATGTTGCCATGCCAGCAAAACGCTTCTGACTAAATACATGCGAACTGGGTGCTGCAATGGCTTTAGACACAGGCCTTGTACCTCAGGAACTTGGCCGACAGTCCAGCCGAGGCTGATGTGATGTATGTCGGTTATTTGCTGGGTTTTGGAGGTACCGGTGATACAAAGCCGGGGAATGTCAATTCAGATAATAGTGGGAGAGTTGTCCGCAACTTCAAAACTGCCTCCATATTGGCACCTAGCCAACAAATTGCAAATGCAACTTGGACATTTCCAAGAGTGACTCATGTGGGAAACGGGCCCAGAAGAAAGGTCATGAGATTGCAGGAGAGGGTGCTTTTCTAAGGAGGAAGCTTAAGGCACAGAGTAGAGGGAACTTTACTGGCATTTAATTGGGTTCTACTTGACCGGGAAATAGATGGAGAGGCAGATATGGCAAGAGAGAGACAGGCAGACAGACCATGATGGTCATCTCTTTCCTCTTAGTCTTGATTCCAAACTATCTTAATCGAGTGGGCGGCACGGTGGCACAATGGTTAGCACTGCTGCCTGCCAGGGACCCGGGTGCGATTCCTGCCTTGGGTCACTATCTGTGTGGAGTTTGCACATTCTCCTCATGTCTGCGTGGGTGCTCCAGTTTCCTCCAAAAGATGTGCAGGTTAGGTGAATTGGCCATGCTAAATTGCCCCTTAGTGTCAGGGGGACTAGCTAGGGTAAGTGCATGGGGTTATGGGGATAGGGCCTGGGTGGGATTGTGGTCAGTGCGCACTCAATGGGCCGAATGGCCTCCTTCTGCACTGTAGGGATTCTATGACTCATAAAATCATTTAAAAAGAGTTGGGGAAATGGGAGAAGGTGAAGATATTAGTGCAGCTTGATTGTATGTGTTATCTTGTAAGTGATGTTCCTTGTCTATTCCCAGAGCAAGTTTTCTGTATGTCATTTTTCTAACACCTCTAACACCTCCTCTCTGTTCTGTTACCATAGTTGCTCGGCTTAGATTTCATAAATAATATAGAAATGGAAGATTCCACAGTCAGCCTCTTCCAAGCCGACTTTTCTCTTGGAGACCTGTGACCATTCCCAAACTCCCCTTGCCCGGTTCAAGTGAGCACTGATCAATAGATGGGATGGGGCCGAGAGGGGAGCCACAAAATCTGTCTCAAGCTAACGAAGGAGAGAAATCTCTCTGGGATAGTGACAGCTAAACGGTGTTACATCTCAGGCTGTGTGGGATGCCTGAGGGATGACGTCTGCATCATCTATTACAGCTGTAAGCTTACAGCAAGGTGCTAACTAACAATCCAATCCAAATCTTGTTGTCCATCTGCATATTCATTACAGGAACATTGCTTGTCCATTAAAAATCACGTTGAAAAGAATAAGAGAAGAAAAACTACATTGTCACAAAAATTTCACTCTGATTAACTATATATTCAAAACTATTTCCATGCATTACAAATAATCAATGAGACATTAAAGCCTTAGAAATCACATGGATTAAAACATTCCTTAAAATTTCCAAAGATCAGAAAAGCAGTCAGCATAATCAAGGACCCCACGCACCCCGGATATTCTCTCTTCCACCTTCTCCTGTCGGGAAAAAGATACAAAAGTCTGAGGACACGTACCAACCGACTCAAGAACAGCTTCTTCCCTGCTGCCATTAAGCTTTTGAATGGACCTACCTCATATTAACTTGATCTTTCTCTGCACCCTAAATATGACTTCAACACTACATTCTGCACCCTCTCCTTTCCTTCTCCCCTATGTACTCTATGAATGGTATGCTTTGTCTGTATAGCGCACAAGAAACAATACTTTTGACCATATACCAATGCATGTGACAATAATAAATCAAATCAAATCAAATCATCCAGTCTTGGTGCTGGAGGACAGACAGCCTATCCAAAACGTCCTCGATTATGCTGGCTGGTTTTCCGAAGCAGCGGGAAGCGTAGACGGAGTCAATGGATGGGAGGCTGGTTTGCGTGATGGACTGGGCTAAGTTCACAACCCTTGGTAGTTTCTTGCAGTCTTGGTCAGAGCAGGAATCACACCAAGCTGCGATACATCAGAAAGGATGCTTTCTATGGTGCATCTGACATTCAGCCTGTCCAAATCATGCTGAAGCATCTCTGCATCCTCCTCACAGCTCACCCTCCCACCCAACTTTGTATCATCTGCAAATTTGGAGATAATACATTTAGTTCCCTCTTCCAAATCGTTAATATACAATGTGAATAGTTGGGGTCCTAACACAGATCCCTGCGGAACCCCACTAGTCACTGACTGCCAATCAGAAAAAGACCCATTTATGCTGACTCTTTGCTTCCTATCTGCTAACCATCTTTCTATCCATCTCAAGACATTACCTGCAATCCCATGTGCTTTAACTTTGCATAGTAGTCTGTTATGTGAGACCTTGTCGAAAGCCTTCTAAAAGTCTAAATAAACCACATCCACTGGTTCTCCTCGGTCAATTCTACTAGTTACATTCTCAAAAAATTCCAATAGATTCGTCAAGCATGATTTCCCTTTCATAAATCCATGCTGACTTTGTCTGATTATACCACTGCCTTCCAGATGCCGAGTTGTGAAACCCTTGACAATAGTGTCTAGCAAGGTTCCCCAGTACCAACAATAGGCTCACTGGTCTATAGTTCCCTGTTTTCTCTCTACCTCTCTTTTTGAATAGTGGTCTTACATTAATTACCCTAATCTGAAGGAACTATTCCAGAGTCCAAAGAATTTTTGAAAAATAACCACCAGTGAATCTAGTATTTCCAGGGCCACTACCTTATGTACTCTGGGGTGAAGATTATCAGGACCCGGAGATTTATCCACCTTCAATCCCATCAATTTCCCCCAAACAATCTCTCTACTAATGCTGATTTCCTTCAGCTCCTCACTAAAACATGTTTCTCTCAGAACTTCTGGTACATTATTCATGCCTTCCTTTGTGAAGACTGAAGCAAAGTACAAATTTAATTCCTCAATTATTTCTTTATTCCCCATTATGAATTTTCCTGTTTCTGACTGTAAGGGGCCTACATTTGTTTTCGTTAATCTTTTTCTGTTTACATATCTGTAGAAACTTTACAGTCAATTTTTATGTTCCCTGCTAACTTACTTTCACACTCTATTTTTCCCTTCTTAATCAATCCCTTGGTCCTCCTTTGCTGAATTTTAAACTGCTCCCAATCCTCAGGTCTATTGCTTTTTCTTGCCAATTTGTATGCTTCTTCCTTGAATCTGATACAGTCTCTAATTTCCCTTGTAAGCCATGGTTTGCCAAACAGGAATAAACAACTTCTGGAGTTCACCTATTTGTTCTTTAAATGCCTGCCATTGCCTGTCCACTCCCTTTCCTTTCAGTAATGTTTCCCAGTCCATCATGGCCAATTCATGCCTCATACCACCATAGTTACCTTTATTGAGGTTCAGGACCCTGGTCCAGGAATCAACTACATCATTATTCACCTTTACAAAGAATTCGACCATATTATGGTCACTCATCCCCAAGGGTTCTCTCATAACTAGATTGCCAACTAATCCCTCCTCATTGCACAACACCCAGTCCAAGATGGTCTGCTCCATCGTTGGTTCCTCAACGTATTGGTCCAGAAAACCATCCTGTATGCACTCCAGAGATTCCTCCTCTATTGTGCTGTGACTAATTTGACTCTCCCAATCTTTATGCAGATTCAAGTCACCCATAATCACAGATGTTCTTTTAACACATGCATCTCTGATTTCCTGTCTAATGTCTTTCCCAACATTACCACCACAGTTTGGTGGTCTGTATACCACCCCCACTAATGTTTTTTGTCCCTTGTTGTTTCTTAACTCGACCCATACAGATTCCACATCATGTATGCTAATATCTTTCCTTAATATCGTATCAATATCATCTTTAATCAACAATGCAACTCCACCACCTTTTCATTTCCATCTGTCCTTCCTAAACACTGAATAGCCCTCAATATTTAGTTTCCATCCTTTTTCATCTTGGAGCCACGACTCCGTAATGTCAACTATATCAGACCCCTTTAAAACATAGAACATAGAAAGCCACAGCACAAACAGGCCCTTCGGCCCACAAGTTGCGCCGATCACATCCCCACCTCTAGGCCTATCTATAGCCCTCAATCCCAATAGAACATACATCTATCTGTGCAATTAATTCATCCATTTTATTTTGAATGCACCAAGCATTCAGGTACAAAACCTTAAGGTGGGCATTTTTAACATTTCTTTTCCCTTTCCTACTATTTTTTACTCCGTCCTTATCTGACTCTGGCCCTTGATTTCTCTGCCTATCACTTTGCTTATTCTCCTTACTATCTTTTCCTCTTGTTCTTAATTCCCCCACTCTGAATCCTTGCAAAGGTTCCCATTCCCCTTCCATATTAGTTTAAACCCTCCCCAACCACTCTAGCAAGCACCTCCCCAAGGACATCAGTCCAATCCTGCCCAGGTGTAACCCGTCCAGTTTGTACAGGTCCCACCTTCCCCAGAACCGGTCCCAATGCCCTAGGAATCTGAAACCCTCCCCCTCACACCATCTTTTCAGCCACATATTCATCCTATGAATCCTGCTGTTTCTACTGAATAGCATGTGGCACAGGGCAATAATCCTGTGATCGCCACCTTTGAGGTCCTACTTTTCAGCTTGCTTCCTAGCTCCCTATATTCTGCTTTTAGGACCTCATCCCTTTTTTACCTACGTTGTTTGAACAAACATGTACTAAGACCACTGGCTGTTCGCTCTCCCCCTTCAGAATGTCCTGCAACTGCTCCGAGACATCCTTGACCCCAGCACCAGGGAGGCAACATACCATCCTGGAGTCTCGCTTGCAGCCACAGGAGCGCCTACCTATTCCCTTTACAATTGAATCCCCTATAACTATTGCATTCCCACACTTTCTACTCCTCCCCTCTGCAGCAGAACCAACCGTGGTGCAACGGATTTGGATGTTGTGTTTTCCCCTGAAGGGCCGTTCCCCTCAACAGTATCCAAAGTGGTATATCTATTTTGCAGGGGAGTAACCACAGGAGAATCCAGCACTGCCTGCCTAGCTCTCTTGCTTTGTCTGGTGGTCACCCATTCCTTTTCTACCTGTGGAGTCTGAGCCTGCAGTGTGACCGCCTCTTTATACACGCTGTCCACGATACTCTCCACCTCACGGATGCTCCATAGTGTCACCAGCCTCCACTCCAGCTCTGAAACACGGGCATCCAGGAGCTGCAGCTGGAGACACTTCCTGCACACATGCTGACCCCAGACACTGGAAACGTTCCTGGCCTCCCACCTGGAGCACGATGAGCAGACCACGGCTTGGAGCTCTCCCATCATGTCTTACCCCTTTAAATTAAACTTTTGAAAGGTGTTTTATTTCAGATCATATCCAATTCTCTGGAGTCCTTCTTTCCCGCCCCTCGTTACTACTGAACATAACCTTTACAAATTATAAACCACGGAGATTACCTCTGAGACGACAAGTGATAAAATTATTAAATACTTACCCGACCTTTCTACTTACCAATCAGCTCTTTCCCTTGTGTCCTCTACGACAGCAGCAGGGCAAGACCACACCTTGCTTTTACCTTGCTTGTCCTCCTCACAGTGCTCTTTTTGTTGGTTAGAAGAGGTGGGACGGGGGGGGGGGAAACACTAATGTAGTGTTTCGGTTTAACCGCTCCTTGACACCAGTCAGGGTGACTGCGATGACTTCTCCCAGAATGCTCCTTGGTGAAGTCGCTCTGCCCTCTCTGCGGTAATGGGTAAAGTTTTAAAGGAAATGCAGGAGCAGAGGGACCTGGGCCTATTTCTGCATAAGTCACAGGACAGGTTGAACAAAAAAACAAAGAAAAGTACAGCACAGGAACAGGCCCTTCGGCCCTCCAAACCTGTGCTGATCATGATGCCATAACTAAACTAAAAAAAAACCTTCTTCCCTTACTCAGTCCATATCCCTCTATTCCCTCCCTATTCATGGACCCATCCAGATGCCTCTTAAATGTTGCTAATGTACCTGCTTCCACCAACTCCTCTGGCAGCGCGTTCCAGGCACCCACCACTCCTCTGCGTGAAAAACATCCCCTGCACAGCTCCCTTAAACTTTCCCCCTCTCACTTTGAACCTGTGCCCCCTTGTAATTGACACTTCCACCCTGGGGAAAAAGCCTCTGACTATCCATCCTGTCTGTGCCTCTCATAATTTTGTACACCTCTATCAGGTCTCCCCTCAGCCTCCATAATTCCAGTGAAAACAATCGTACTTTATTCAGCCTCTCCTCATAGGCAATACCCTCGAGACCAGGCAACACCCTGGTGAACCTTCTTTGCAATTTCTCCAAAGCTTCCACGTCCTTCTGGTAATGTGGTGACCAGAACTGCACGCAATACTCCAAATATGGCCTAACCAAGGTTTTATACAGCTGCAATATGATTCCCCAACTCTTGTCCTCAATGCCCCGGCTGATGAAGGCAAGCATGCCAAATACTTTCTTAATCATCTTGGCCACCTGTGCTGACACTTTTAGGGAACTGTGGACCTGCACGCCCAAATCCCCCTGGATGTTAATGTTCCGAAGGGTTCTGCCATTTACAGTGTGAGAGCACAGTTAATGAAGCAGATGGCATCCTCAACTTTATCAATAGAGGCATAGGGCACAAAGCTCAGAAGTTATGTTAAACCTGATTAAATTGTGGTTTGATAGCTGGGGAATTGTATCCATTTCTGGACAGCACACTTTAGGAAGGATGTGAAGATATTAGAGAGGTGCAGAAAAGATGCACTAGAATGGTTCCAGGGATGAGAAACTTCTGAAGATAAACAGGAGAAGTTGGGACTATTTTCCTTGGAGAAAAGAAAGATGAGAGGAAATTTGAAGGAGGTATCAAGGACCTGAACATAGGAGATAGGGAGAAACTGTTCCCATTGGTGCAATCATCGAGAACTCTCCCCACTGGTGGAAGAATCAAGGGCCAGAGGGTCGAGGTGAAAGTTAATTAGTAAAAGAAGCAATGGTTACAAGAGAAAAATCTTTTTAATGCAGCAAGTGGTTAAGATCTGCAATGCACAGCCTAAGAGTATGTTGGAGGCAGGGTCAACTGAGGTTTTCAAAAGGGAATTGGATCATTATCTGAAGAGGAAGAATTTGTGGGCCATGGAGGAAAGATGGGGGAGTGAGATTAGGTGAAATGTACCTTCAGAGGGCCAACACTGGCACAATGGGCTGAAAGGCCCTCCTTCTGTGCTGGAACCATTCTATGATAGGTTAAGATGGTTAGGGGTGGCATGGTGATTAGCACTGCTGCCTCACAGCACCAGGGACCTGGGTTCGATTCCCGGCGTGGGTCACTGTCTGTGTGGAGTCTGCACGTTCTCCCCGTGTCTGCATGGATTTCCTCCGGGTTCTCCGGTTACCTCCCACAGTCCAAAGATGTGCGGCTTAGGTGGATTGACCATGCTCAATTGCCCCTCAGTGTCCAGGGGACTAGGCAGGGTAAATACATGGGGTTATGGGGATAGGGCTTGGGTGGGATTGTGGTCGGTGCAGACATGATGGGCCGAAAGGCCTCCTTCTGCACTGTAGGGATTCTCTGACTCATTCTAAGATAGAGTCATAGAATCATAGAGTTTACAGCATGGAAACAGGCCCTTCGGCCCAACTTGTCCATGCCACCCTTTTTTTTTAAACCCCGAAGCTAATCCCAATTGCCTGCATTTGGCCCATATCCCTCTATACCCATCGTACCCATGTAACTGTCTAAATGCTTTTTAAAAGATAAAATTTTCCCCCCCTCTACTACTACCTCTGGCAGCTTGTTCCAGACACTCACCACCCTGTGTGTGAAACAATTGCCCCTCTGGACACTTTTGTATCTCTCCCATCTCACCTTAACCTATGCCCTCTAGTTTTAGACTCCCCTACCTTTGGGAAAAGATATTGACTATCTACCTTGTCTATGCCCCTCATTATTTTATAGACCTCTATAAGGTCACCCCTCAGCCTCCTACGCTCCAGAGAAAAAAGTCCCAGTCTATTCAGCCTCTCCTTATAACTCAATCCATCAAGTCCCGGTAGCATCCTATTAAATCTTTTCTGCACTCTTTCTAGTTTAATAATATCCTTTCTATAATAGGGTGACCAGAATTGCACACAGTATTCCAAGTGTGGCCTTACCAATGTCTTGTACAACTTTAACAAGACGTCCCAACTCTTTATTCAATATTCTGACCGATGAAACCAAGCATGCCAAATGCCTTCTTCACCACTCTGTCCACCTGTGACTCCACTTTCAAGGAGCTATGAACATGTACCCCTAGATCTCTTTGTTCTGTAACTCTCCCCAACGCCCTACCATTAACTGAGTAAGTCCTGCCCTGGTTCAATCTACCGAAATGATCTTGCATTATACCAAGAGAATCCTAACTTATCACCAGTGCAATAATGGAGAAGTATAGTTCGTACATCCAAGGGACAGCTGCCTCTTCGATGTTCTTTCACCCATGGAAAATGTTGGTCCCCACTTAAGGTGACTGAGGTCTGGTGTGTAAGGTGGTAGGTGGAATTTGATTAAGAAGCCTGCATCGCATTACTGCACAATATAATGCAGTGGCACTCCACCACTGCATTACTGTAATCAATTTGCTTTCACTTGCAGGATCAAAGCAATGCACTTCCCACGAGCAACGAGCAGAGACACTGAGCTACATAAAGAGATATCAGGACAAGTGTGCAAAAGCTGAGTGAAAGGGGTAGATTTTAAGAAGACTTATATGGAGACTCATAAGGAGACTCACACGGTGGCACAGTGATTAGCACTGCAGCCTCACAGCACCAGGGACCCGCGTTCAATTCTGGCCTCGGGTGAATGTCTGTGTGGAGTCTGCACGTTCTCCCCGTGTCTGCGTGGGTTTCCTCTGGGTACTCCGGTTTCCTCTCACAGTCCAAAGACATGTGGTTTAGATTGATTAGCCATGATAAATTGACCCTAGTGTCAGGGGGATTAGTCCGGTCAATGTGTGGGGTTACGGAAATAGGGCCTGCGTGGGATTGTGGTCAGTACAGACTCGATGGGCCTAATGGCCTCTTCCTGTACTGTAGGGATTCTATGAATGCTTCAATATAGGGGGAAAGAGCGATTGAGAGGCGGAGAGATTTCAGAGGGAGTCCCAGACCGTAGAGCTTAGGCAAGTGAAGGCACGGTCATTAGTGTGTCAGTAGAAATTGGGGATGTGCAGAAGGCCAGTTTGAGCACAGAGATCCTGGAAGCTTGTAAAGCTGAAGGAGGTTACAGAGACTGGGTCGGGCAAGGTCTCGAGGGGAATTGAAGGATGAGAATTTTAAATTTCAGCTATTGCCGGTCTGGGGGCTAGTGTTGGTCAGAGAGCACAGGGATGGTGGGTGAACCGGACTTGGCGCAAATTAGGGTGTTGGCAGTTGGAAATACAGGTAGATGAGTGGTTGTGGTGACATTGCCATTTCTGGGCATCACCTCAGTTTGGGACCTGTCACCATTAAGGGAGTATAATTCTGGGAAAATGTTGCTTTACAAGGTCACGCAGAGAAATGCTCCGACAGCGAGCTCAGATACACCTGAGCATCATTCGGGAACAGATAGAGCTGTGCCATCCCTGGAGACTCCGGATGGCATGCAGGCTGCTTCTGAGGTGTCAGCAGTTTGAAGCACATATGCATACACACACACACACACACGCACATGCACACGCGCACGCATGCGCACACACACACGCGCACGCATGCACACACACGCGCGCAGACACACACACATGCACAAAAACACACAGACACACAAACATGCAGACACAGACACAAACACGCAGACACACACAAACACACAGACACACACAAGCACACAGACACATACACACACGCAGACACACACACACACGCAGCCACACAAATGCACACACTCGGCACAGTGGCACAGTGGTCCATAGACCACAGACAGTGTCCCAAGCTGGGAATCGAACCTGGTTCCCTGGCGCTGTGAGGCAGCAGTGCTAACCACTGTGCCACCGTGCCACCCACCGCCGTCAACTGAAAACTAGATGCAAAAACAAAATATTGGATATAAAACCGGAAAGTGCTGGAAATGCTCAACAGGTCAGGCAGCATCTGTGGAGAGAGAAACAGAGTTAATGTTTCAGATTGATGACCTTTTGTCAGTAACATGGAAGGCCACAGATTGAGTATTTTCGGTCTGACTTCTGAAGAAGAATCATACGGACTCAGAACAGACTTGACGGGCCGAATGGCCTAATTCTGCTCCTATATCTTATATACATATCTTATTAACTCCACTTCTCTCTCCACAGGTGCTGCTGGACCTGCTGAGTCTTTCCAGCATCTGTAGTATTTTGCTTTTGTGACATTGGATTGCGTGCGTGGGTTTCCTCCGGTTGCTCCGGTTTCCCCCCACAGTCCAAAGATGTGCGGGTTAAATTGTGCTAAATTGACCCTAGTGTCAGGGGGATTAGCAGGGTAACTATGTGAGGTTACGGGAATAGGGCCTGGGTGGGATTGTGGTCGGTGCAGACTCGATGGGGTGAATGGCCTCCTTCTGCACTGTAGAGATTCTATGATTCTATGCACGTTCTCCCCGTGTCTGCGTGGGTTTCCTTCAGATGCTCCAGTTTCCTACCACAGTCCAAAGATGTGCGGATTAGGTGCATTGGCCGTGCTAAATTGACCCTTGGTGTCCCGGGATGAGTAGATTAGAGGAATTAGCGGGGTAAATATGTGGAGTTACAGTGGAAGGGCTGAGGTGGGATTGGCGTTGGTGCAGGCTCGAGGGGCCGAATAGTCTCCTTCTGCACAGTAGGAATTCCATGATACTATGAACATTGGATATATGGTAATATATGACTGCTCTATATTTATCTCCTCAATCTGACAAGTTAAGTTGTAACGCTTGAGGACAAAAGTAAGGCTGCCTCACAGCTTGCGATTTGCATTACAGCAGCTCACTATTTCAGTAGTTGATGTATTTTTGTCACTAACCCCATAAATCTCAACACCACAACAATGGTTATAATTCAGAATTATTTAATTGGATGCGAGATCCTGAGAATGTAGAAAATATCAAATGCAAGTTTTCCCTTAAAGGCTCCAACTTCCAGAATGTGAACCGTACCATGTTCTCTCGATCTAAATTTTGTAAAACAGAATGAACTTATAACAAGGAGTCCTGATGAAAGTTCACTGACTTGAAACTGTTTCTCTCCACAGAGTCCGCCTGACCTGCTGAGTTTTCCCAGCATTTTTTTAAACTATTATTTCCGATTTCCAGCATTTCCACAGTATCTTGCTTTTGAATTTATAACAAGGCTTTAAAGCACTGCTGCCTCACAGCACCAGGGAACCAGGTTTGATTCCCGACTTGGGTCACTGTCTGTGCGGAGTTTGCACATTTTTCCCGTGTCTGCGTGGGTTTCCTCCGGGTGCTCCGATTTCCCCCCACAGTCCGAAAGATGCGCTGGTTAGGTGCATTGACCATGCTAAATTCTCCCTCTGTGTACCTGAACAGGCGCCAGAGTGTGGCGACTAGGAGATTTTCACAGTAACTTCATTGCAGTGTTAATGTGAGCCTACCTGTGATACTAATAAATAAACTAAACTAAACCTATTAGTAGATCACAATCACACATGTCCATGATGCTTTACTTGTTCAATGTGACAAACTAAGGGATTTTCACAGTAACTTCATTGCAGTGTTAATGTAAGCCTACTTGTGACACCAATAAAGAAATTTAAAAGATATATTCCACCTTTAGGGGGAAAAAAAGTGAACAAGTGTTGGATCAGCACAATGAAGCAGAGGGGGATCCAGCTTTCTCACCCATAGTTCACACAGACAAATAGTGTCAAGGATGTGTGAGAGACTAACTTGAACTATAACATGTCAAAACAAGTCGGTTGGTTCAATAGCAACCATGCTAGGATTCATTTGTTTGGTGCTGATGTTTTCCTTGTACGCAAAGGTTTCCGGTCTAGGTTAAATCCGCTTTAAAATGCATCAGTGCAGACGCTCTTGTTACATAGTCTGGCCATGCAGCCCATCTGGTCTAAGCCAGTGTCTCCACAACACCAGGCCTTTTGGCTAAAGTTAAATTTATTTATTAGTCACAAGCAGGCTTACATTAACATTGCAATGAAGTTACTGTGAAAATCCCCTAGTTGCCACACTCCGGCGCCTGTTCGGGTACACCGAGGGAGAATTTAGCATGGCCAGTGCACCTAACCAGCACATTTTTCGGGTTGTTTAAGATCAAACCCGGGATCCGGTGCAATGCCTGGTCTGGTCAGCTTGGATCGCGTTGTCCCTTTTATGGGAACCATAACTTGGATTCAATTTGGATTGGTTTTCGGATCAAACAAGGACATGAATTAGGGGTTTGCCCCATCCACTCTGCGCATTGGCTCTGTAACTCTGGGAAAGGAATAACATTTAATAGAAAAAAACTTGATTTGATTTATTATTGTCACATGTATTAGTACACAGTGAAAAGTATTGTTTCTTGCACGATATGCAGACAAAGCATACCGTTCATAGAGAAGGAAAGGATAGAGTGCAGGATGTAGTGTTACAGACATAGCTAGGGTGTACAGGAAGATCAACTTGGTGCAAGGTAGATCCATTCAAAAGTCTGATGGCAGTCGGGAAGAAGTTGTTCCCTGGTACGTGACCTCAGACATTTGTATCTTTTTCCTGATGGAAGAAGGTGGAAGAGAGAATGTCTGGGGTGCTTAATTATGCTGGCTGCTTTTCCGAGGCAAGTGTAGACAGAGTCAATGGCTGGGAGTCTGGTTTGCATGATGGATTGGGCTACATTCACAACCTTTTGTAGTTTCCTGCAGTCTTGGGCAGAGCAGGAGCCATACTGAGCTGTGATACAAACAGAAAGAATGCTTTCTATGGTGCATCTGTAAAAGTTGGTGAGAGTCACAACTGACATGCCAAATTTCCTTAGTTTTCTGAGAAAGTAGAGGCGTTGGTGGGCTTTCTTAACTATAGTGTCGGCATGGGAGGGACCAGGATAGATTGTTGGTGATCTGGACACCTAAAACTTGAAGCTCTCGACCATTTCTACTTCGTGCCCATTGATGTAGAAAGGGACATGTTCTCCACTACGCTTCCTGAAGTCGATGACAATCTCCTTCGTTCTTTTGACATTGAGGGAGAGATTATTGTTGTCACAACAGTTTACCAGATTCTCTATCTCATGCCTGTATTCTGTGTTGTTATTGTTTGAGATCCGACCCACTACGGTGGTGTCGTCAGCAAACTCGAAAATCGAGTTGGAGGGGAATTTGGCCACAAAACGTTTACACATCACCAGAGCCTCCTTTATCCAGACCCTCACCCCAACCCCTCCCACATCTTCTAATCCTTTCTCATGCATCTATCTAGTTTTGCTTTAAATGCCTAAAATATTCAACGCAACTACTTCCCGTGGTAGCGAGATCCACATTCCACAATGTGACAGTGCATTGGGTGTTGCATTTCACAGTCCCTCCCACTCATCTAAAAGAGCCAGGTGGCTCAGTCAGCCTGTTACACAATTAGAACGATGTACATATGTTCCCTGTAAAATTCTACATTAAAATCCAGCGCTTGCTGCTTCGCACGACCTAACCAAAGCAAAATGTCTTACAATAACTGGTCTTTAACTGCAGAGTAAGAAGTCTCACAACACCAGGTTAAAGTCCAACAGGTTTATTTGGTAGCAAATACCATAAGCTTTCGGAGCTTGCTGCTCCTTCATCAGATGGAGTGGTCTCAGAGAGACGAAGGAGCAGCAAGCTCCGAAAGCTTATGGTATTTGCTACCAAATAAACCTGTTGGACTTTAACCTGGTGTTGTGAGACTTCTTACTGTGCTTACCCCAGTCCAACGCCGGCATCTCCACATCTTTAACTGCAGCACAGGGTCATGCATTAGATATTCAGAGGAAGGAAAAACAGTCTGCATTGATCAGTGATGGGGGGGCCTCATGGACAACCACAGAGACAGAGTCTGGGAACAGCAGTTGCATTGGCGGCTGGTGAGCTTTGCCAAGTTACCATATTCAGGCAGACTGAAGCTGGTCCATCTTTAGATGGTCGGGTGACAGTTGCCAACCTCTGGTTGGATGTATTCCTGGACATTTTATCACAGGGTTGCCTGCCTCCAGTTGGTCCAACAGTTTTTTTGCAAGTAATAAGTGCAAAAAAAACACACCATTTAATAAAAGGATGCCTCTATAACTTTCCCTCATAGGTTGTTTGCAACAGATTAAATTAACCTTTAATTCCTGGGTACTTCAGAGAAATCCTGGAGGGTTGGCAACCCAAGCCTGGATAGAGTGCATAAACCAAAACCCAGTCACTCATAGGTTCAAGAACAGAACAAAACTCTCTTGGCTCCACCTGAGCAGCAAGCTCGGGCTCTGAGGGTGAATTGGTGACTGAACATCTCCCAGCAGTTGCTCATTATTGAGTTATCAGGTTTAGTGTTGGATTCTGCAGAGCACAGAAGGCGATGGCCTAGTTGTATTATCGCTAGACTATCAATCCAGAAACTCAGCTAATGTTCTGGGGACCTGGGTTCGAATCCTGTCATGGCGGATTGTGGAATTTGAATTCAATAAAAAAATATCTGGAATTAAGAATCTACCGATGACCATGAAACCATTGTCGATTGTCAGAAAAACCCATCTGGCTCACTAGTGTCCTTCAGGGAAGGAGTTCTTACCTGGTATGGCCTACATGTGACTCCAGAGCCACAGCAATGTGGCTGACTCTTAACTGCCCTTCAAGGGCAACTAAGGATGGGCAATAAATGCTGGCCAGCCATCAACACACATGACCTATGAATGAATTTTAAAAATGAACATCTTTACGCAGTTGTTCATTATTGAGCGCACAAGAATGTGGGAATCCCCAGGTTTAGTGTTGGGTTCTGCAAAGCACATCAGATCTTCCTGGCAAAATGGATCACCATCCAATCATTTATCTTTTTAATTTATTCATGGAATGTGGTAGTCGCTGGCTGAATCAGCATTTGTTACCCATGCCTGAGAGCATTTAAGAGTCAACCACATTGCTGTGGCTCTGGAGTCACTTGTAGGCCACACCAGGTATGGACAGATTTCATAGATCATAGAATCTACAGTACAGTAGGAGGCCATTTGGCCCATTGAGTCTGCACCGACGCTAATCCCACCCAGGTCCAATCCCCGTAACCCCACATATTCACCCTCCGAGTCCCCCTGACACTATGATGCACTTTAGCATGGCCAATCAACCTAACCCGCACATCTTTGGAGTGTGGGAGGAAACCAGAGCAGCCGGAGGAAACCCACACAGTCACGGGGAGAATGTGCAGACTCCGCATAGACAGTGACCCAAGGCCGGAATCGAATCCAGGTCCCTGGTGCTGTGAGGCAGCAGTGCTAACCATTGTGCACCATGCCACTAAGAGCATTAGTGAACCAAATGAGTTTTTGCAGCAATCGACAATGGTTGCATGGTCATCGTTACACTTTTAATTCCAGATTTTTAAAAAGAAAATTGAATTTAAATTTCACCATCTGCCATGGTGGGATTCGAACTCGGGTCCCTGGAGCGTTACCCTGGGTGTCTGGATTACTAGTCCAGAGCATCCACAACGAGCTCCGAATAAGGACTGGTCACAATAATTTGTTGTTGGCATCGAAAACAATTAATTTATGATAGCGGAACTGTTTACGTTTTAAAGTTTATTTATTAGCGTCACATATAGGTTTACATTAACACTGCAATGAAGTTACTGTGAAAATCCCCTAGTCGCCACACCCCGGCGCCTGTTCAGGTACTGAGGGAGAATTTAGCACGGCCAATGCACCTAACCAGCACATCTCTCGGACTGTGGGGGGAAACCGGAGCACCTGGAGGAAACCCACGCAGACATGGGGAGATCGTGCAGACTCCGCACAGACAGTGACCCAAGCCAATGCTCGAACCCGAGACAGTCCAAAGGTGTGTGGGTTGGGTTAGTTGGCCAAGCTAAATTAGCCCTAGTGTCAGGATATTAGCAGGGTAAATATGAGGGATTACAGGGATAGGGCCTGGGTGGGATTGTGATCAGTGCAGACTGGATGGGCCAAATGGCCTCCTCCTGCACTGTAGGGATTCTACACTTCTATGATACTTTTAAACAATTTTCCATAAGATATTAATATAATTGAAGTGATTTTATGGTGATGCATTCTGGAAACAAGTTACCAAAATAAGATCAGGCACTTTTATTTTCAAACCTTTTATTGCAAATAAATTAATTCCAAACATTTTGTTAAACAACCTAAAATCGGTGTTCATGTTAGTACACCTGTGTCACAAAACCAGCTCAGTCATTCCAAATGGATACAGGAGCAGAGGGAATGGGAGGGAGATGCAGCAATGGTCTGACTTGGGAATTGTTACAAAGAAATTCTTGGTAAAAGCTATTGGAAATTGGGACAAGGGAAAGACGCACATAGGTAGAGGGTGCAACTCAAGGATTGCAATGCATTATCACAGTGTTCTGCTGAATGCTTCAGAACTGTGAGAAAAGCAGAGGTAAGGACTCTCCCACCTGCCCTGGATCCAGCAGATACATCTAGAGTTACCGTATTAAAAAGGTTCTCTGACACGGCCAAATACAGTAGTCTTAACATTTGCCTGTCACTTTTAATGCCTTTTCCCTTTGGATTGTTGCAAATGCTGGAGTGTAGTAAAGCTTTTTAAAGAAAAGTAAAAGTAAAGTTTATTTATTAGTGTCGGCTTACATTCACATTGCAATGAAGTCACAGTGAAAATCCCCTAGTCGCCGCACTCCGGCACTCATGGCCAATGCACGCAACCAGCACGTCTTTGGACTGTGGGAGGGAACCAGAGCACCCGGAGGAAACCCATGCAGACACGGGGAGAACGTGCAAATTCCACACAGACAGTGACCCAAGGGAATCGAACCCCGGTCCCTGGCGCTGTGAGGCAGTAGTGCTAACCACTGTGTTACCGTGCCGTCCACTTGCTAATACATTGCTGATCAAATGTTTTTTCAGATAAAATTGTATGAGATCGCAGCTTGTAGGCACAGACTGCATTTAGTAGTTGGGTCCTTGGCTGGAATGTCTCGAGACATTTCCGTATGAATGCAGTGTCATTGGATTCCATCAAACCAAACCATTCTGGTGCAGTCTACTAGACTCACCAGCCTGCTTATACCCATTGCTTATACCCATCTGTCTGGAGACAATACACATCTCTTTAACCTGTGTTGAATGCTCCCTCCACCCACATTATCTGTACCTTTAAGACCTGGCTGGCTGTAGAGATTTGCATTCTAATTAGTATTCTGTAACTTGATTTCTGTGTCTGTGCACTGTTGGACAACAGATATCCACCCCACCTGACGAAGGAGCTGTGCTCCGAAAGCTTATGGTATTTGCTACCAAATAAACCTGTTGGACTTTAACCTGGTGTTGTGAGACTTCTTACTGTGTATACCCATTGACAGCAGAGACATCTTCTCCTCAATCCCCTGTGACAACCTT
The DNA here is from genome assembly GCF_964213995.1 of Mustelus asterias. Taxonomy (NCBI): domain Eukaryota; kingdom Metazoa; phylum Chordata; class Chondrichthyes; order Carcharhiniformes; family Triakidae; genus Mustelus; species Mustelus asterias. The sequence goes on along the minus strand of NC_135813.1, from coordinate 8,018,377 downwards.
TTAAATGGACTGAGCCAGTGAAGCTGCTGAGATTACACAATACAATGAGGCAACTCAGTGTTCCGTCCTGGCCAATACTCCATTCTATCTTTTAAAATAGAATTCTATCATCCAGTAAAACTGCTGGACAATCACAGAATCGTACTTCACAGGAAGTGGCCATTTGACCCATTGTGTTTTCCAGTCTTGTCAAAGGCCAACGAGAGGGGCAGAGCGAGGAGGGGAGAGGGAGGCCGCCGAGGATAAGGCGAGGGGGGTCGGTAAAAGGAGAGAGAGAGAGAAAGGGAGCCGGGGAGGAGAAGAGGGGGTGCTGGGGAGGAGGGGCGGGAAGAAGGGAAGAGAGGGGGGGCACTGGGGAGAAGAGGAGGGGCAGGAAAAAGGGGAGAGAGGGGTGGGGACTGGGCAGAAGGAGAGAAAGTAATGACATGGTGCGTAAAAGCTGGACGGGTGAGAGGGTGGGGGGAGTGGGAGGGGTGCAGGGGTAAATCTAAAACTAGGTAAAACGTCCATTTTTGATTTGAGTTGAATTGCATCATTTACAAATCAGGATAGCCAATAGCTTTTTTTTTAAAGCCCTCTACTATTCACCTCCCCACCCTTACAACCTGAGCAGTCTGCAGGGAACCTGGGTGAGAGTCTGAGAAACGAAGTGGGCTGATTTTCTCAAGGCCATGGCTGAGTGAATGCATTCCACACGGGTACATTCATCAGTCATTAGGTGACTTCCCAGAGCACACGAGATAAAGGTCAGAAGGAGTGGTACCTCCTCAACGCTGGATCTTCTGGTGCCGCTTATCAACAGGAGATTCGACATCTGAGCAATTTGGCCGCCGAATGTGTACTGTCGGCTTCTGGAAGCTGCAGCACCTTCCCGAACTGGAAAGGCTCCAACTGAACCACCAACCTGGCTCTATGACAAGTCAAACTAACTCTCAGAGGAGCTACATGACCTGGAGCTGCTGCTCTGAATCTTGGAGAGTGGCAGTGAAAATGGATGATATACTCTGCTGACATGAATTCTGATGTGGAGTTGCTGGCGTTGGACTGTGGTGGGCACAGTAAGTAGTTTCACAACACCAGGTTAAAGTCCAACAAGTTTAGCTGGTAGCATGAGCTTTCAGAGCGCCGCTCCTTCATCAGGTGAGTGCCACAGCAGTGCCAACCACTGTGCCACTGATATATATTTGCAGAATTAAATATGATACAGAAGAGATGAGAAAGTGCCAATACTGCATCGGAAAGGAACATGGGAACAACTTGCGAAAGCAACACCCATCTGAAGATTGTGGCACAGTGGTTAGTACTGCTGCCTCACAGCGACAGGGATCCGGGTTCAATTCCCGGCTTGGGTCACTGTCTGTGCGGAGTCTGCATGTCCTCCCCGTGTCTGCGTGGGTTTTCTCCGGGTGCTCCAGTTTCCTCCCACAGTCCGAAAGACGTGTGGGTTAGGTGCATTGGCCGTGCTAAATAAGCTTACTTGAGACACTAATGAATAAACTTTAAAAGTTTTAAGCAAGGAATCACGACGGGCTTGGTTTGCCCTGAATCCAATACTGCAGCATCAAGTTTGAATCTTAATTCCCCATAGGAATTCAAAATAAAGCAAATAAAACCAATCCTCTGGTGTGGTCAATGCAATTGTACATTTCACACACATAAAACATATCACTAGTGATTGGGACAAGTGCGAAGAAAGCTCACACAGCATCAATCATTTTTCATAAAATCAGCAAGCGTGGTTACATTTTTCACAGAATCCCACAGTGCAGGAGGCCATTCGGCCCATCGAGTCTGCACTGACAACAATCCCACCTAGGCCCTATCCTATAACCCCATGCATTTGCCTAGCTATTCCCCCTGACACTAAGGGGCAATTTAGCATGGCCAATCCACCTAACCCGCACATCTTTGAACTGTGGGAGGAAACCAGAGCACCTGGAGGAAACCCACACAGACACGGGGAGAACGTGCAAACTCCACACAGACAGTGACCCAAGCTGGGAATTGAACCCGGGTCCCCGGCGCTGTGAGGCAGCAGTGCTAATCACTGTGCCACCCTTAGCCCACTTGCTCCATCTCCAGGTAAAAGATGAGAGAGATGCAGATGACATATAAATATTCAGCACAGTCAGAGAGCACGAAATCAGAGTTAGAAGTGGTTGAAGTTAAACACATTCCGTGAGGGAATGTGGCTCTTCCTGCCTTTACTCAATCAGGATGATAGCTGGAGGCACCACTTTGAAAGTAAGATTGTCAGTCTCTTCACACCTTTTCTATTGAAAAATAAAATCCAAATCAACTCAAGCTTCCACAGACCAAGTCAAACAGTCTTCACTCACTTCAAAACTAAGGTTGCTTCCCATTTAAAATAGCAGAGGCAAAACTATGACTGACACAGAAGGGTGGCACAGTGGCTCACTGACGCCTCACAGCGCCAGGAACTTGGGTTCAATTCCTGGCTCGGGTCTCTGTCTGTGTGGAGTTTGCACATTCTCCCCGTGTCTGCGTGGGTTTTCTCCGGGTGCTCCGGTTTCCTCCCACAGTCCAAAGATGTGCGGCAACTGTTTGGGTCCACAGAGGGAGAATTTAGCATGGCCAACGCACCCAACCAGCACGTCTTGCAGACTGTGGGAGGAAACCAGAGCACCCGGAGGAAACCCACGCAGACATGGGGTGAATGTGCAGACTCCACACAGACACTAACCCAAACTGGGAATTGAATCCGGGTCCCTGGCGCTATGAGGCTAACTCCTGTAAGAGGTGACTCCATTGAAATATACAAAGATCCTGATGGGTCCTGACAGGGTTGATGCAGAGAGAGAATGTTTTCTCTTGTACCAGTATCTTGTATTGGGGGTCACTGTTTAAAAATAAGGGGTCACCCGTTTAGACCCACGCAGTCACGGGGAGAATGTGCAAACTCCGGACAGCGACCCAAGCCGGGAATCGAATCTGGGTCCCTGGCGCTGTGAAGCAGCGGTGCTAACCACTGTGCCACCCAAATCTCAACAATAGATCATTTCCAATGAATCCAGAACAGCTTGAAACTCAATAATCTAGGGAAATTGACTAAAGGTTGCTTTTAGAATTCATACTTCATCCCTTCATTTTATAGACCCTACTGAAAGCGCCAAAGTACAAAGTTCCATAGTGGTTCAGCCAACTAGAATCGCGATTCATACTCAAAATCCCTTGATTGGCTCAGTTAACATGGGTACTTGGAATCATGAGCAGGATTAGCCATTTGAGATATCCTATAACAAAGTGGACTTAATCATTCGGCAAAAACGGAGCTCCAAAGGTACATTTACTCAATCGGTGATCCACAAATCAGGAGGTTTATTTCTATCTGTGGGGCAGCAGAGGGTTGTTATGTAGCGCCTGGGGGTTGGAGTGCTGACGGCAAAATATTGCTAACATGGCAACTGGGTCATAAACAACCAGCACATTGGGAATGTGCATTTCACAAAGCACAGGCCTGGGCCCTGCTGCGTCAAATCAAAAACAGCAAAACTTAGCAAACTCAACTTGCATTTACACAAAACATCTCTCAATCTCAGGGCATCCCAAAACACTTCCCAGGCAATTAGTATCTTTGAAGTGTAAAGTTTTGAAACTTATTTATTAGTGTCACAAGTAGGCTTACATTAACACTGCAATGAAGTTACTGTGAAAATCCCCATGTCGCCACACTCCGGCGCCTGTTCGGGTACACGGAGGGAGAATTTAGCATGGCCAATGCACCTAACCAGCACGTCTTTCGGACTGCGGGAGGAAACCGCAGCACCCGGAGGAAACCCACACAGACATGGGGAGAACGTGCAGACTCCACACAGACAGTGACCCGAGGCTGGAATCGAAGGTCTCTGGTGCCTTGAGGCAGCAGTGCTAACTAGTGTGCCACCATGCCGTATAGTCATTGTTTTAGAAAAAGTGGTGGCCAATTTATGCACATGTAATAATGACTACAGCATCCATTTGGTGTTGTGACAATGCTGAGCATTTAAGAAATGTATTAATCATGTTTCTCTGCTGGTGTTTCAAGCAGGTCCCAGCATTTTATTGGTGCCGTGATGTCTGTTAGCGGTGTCCTCCAATTGTTACTAAACAATATAATGGACATCATGCTGATTTTAATCTGGACTAATGCAGTGTCCTGTGGTTTTATGGTCCTTTGGGGATTGTGGAGTGGAGCTCGATTTGGGGGATGATTGACAGGTCAGGTGTTATGCCTGTGGAGTCTTTTTTCCCCACAAAAAAGTCAAGTTTTTAGTTTCAGTTTAGTTGCTGCTAGCAGCTGGTGCAAGAAGGCAGTGTCTCTGCCTCTCCAGAGGCGTGCTGAGTGTTCCAGGACTGGAAAGCCTCAGAGATTTGTCCCAATAATCAAAGGACCAATTCACTGCAGGTGTTTAAAAAGCTGAAAACCCAGCATCACGGGAGCATACTTGCTTTTTGGGCCAAGTCTAGAAAGGGGTGTATGCCTGTGGAATGGGGTTTGACTTGGAACAGCAGAGATAGCTAGCTATTAAGGTTTATACTATGTTATGTTTAAATCTTGTAAAAGTTATGTTAATTCTTTTCATTGTATTTTAACTGTGTTCTTAAATAAGCTTTGTTTGATAAAAGTTTCCTAGTGGGTCATTTGAATCATATCTGGAGTGAAACACCTTATGCTCACCCTAATCATAGAATCTACAGTGCAGAAAGAGGCCATTTGGCTGAACGAGCCTGCACCGACAACAGTCCCACCCAGGCCCTATCCCGTAACCCCACGCATTTACCCTGCTAATCCCCACTGACACAAAGGGACAATTTATCATGGTCAACCAACCTAACATCATTGCACATCATTGGACTGTGGGAGGAAACCGGAGCACCCGGAGGAAACTCACACAGTCAACCGAGCCTGGAATGGAACCCGGATCCCTGGCGCTGCGGGGCAGCAATGCTAACCACTGCGCCGCCCAATGTAAAACTTAGGGTCTAGGCTAACTTCATAAAATGCCTTGGAGTTTCTGGCTTGGATCTTAACAATGATGCCGGAGTTGAGTCATCAGTATTGTCCAGGGCACCAAGGAAATGTTCCCAACATTCCTTAAGAAGAGCACCATTATTTGCAATGGCAGACAGGACCTTGGTTTGACATCTCCAATAGGGGGCAGCAGTGACGCAAGATAGTATGTCAATGCACACCCTCACCAATGTTAACGTTGTACAAAATGAACAAGACACGGGATATAACCTCGCTTTTGGGAGGCCATTCAATTAATCTCGTTCTTTCTAGCATTAGCATTTGACTAATTGATAACTGCTGTGTCACAGGAACATGAAACAGTGTAAATAAATGTATGAAAATTTAAAAGAAAAATGTGAAGTTTAATTGAAGGGCTGCAGTCCTTCATCCTGGTTGAAGCAACTGGAGGTTCAAGAAGTGACTAGGCAGCAAGTCTGGATTTCAAATGGTACAGGAAAGGTGAAAAGTTACACATTTCAGATCCTGATAAAGAACATGATAAAATTGGAGATGGTTTGAGGAGTCTTCTTTGCAAGGTGACAGGGAAGAGGGGAAGTCATGTTGTAGCTTTATAGAACCTTAGTTAGGCCGCATTTGGAATGTAGTGTTCAATTCTGGTCGCCACACTACCAGAAGGACGTGGAGGCTTTGGAGAGGTACAGAAAAGATTTACTAGGATGTTGCCTGGTATGGAGAGCATTAGCTATGAGGAGAGGTTGGAGAAACTTGGTTTGTTCTCACTGGAACGACGAAGGTGGAGGAGCGACCGGATAGAAATCTACAAGATTATGAGGGGCATGGACAGAGTGGATAGTCAGAAGCCTTTTCCTAGGGTGGAAGAGTCAATTACTACGGGGCATAGGTTTAAGGACGGCACGGTAGCACAGTGGTTAGCACTGCTGCCTCAATTCCTGGCTTGGGTCACTGTCTGTGTGGAGTTTGCACATTCTCCCCGTGTCGGCATGGGTTTCCTCCGGGTGCTCCGGTTCCCTCCCACATTCTGAAAGATGTGCTGGTTAGGTGCATTGACCCGAACAGGCACCGGAATGTGGCGACTAGGGGAATTTCACAGTAACATCATTGCAGTGTTAATGTAAGCCTTACTTGTGACTGATAAATAAACTTTAAGGTACGAGGGGCAAGGTTTAAAGGAGTTGTAAGGGGCAAGGTTTAAAGGAGTTGTACGAGGCAAGTTTTTTTTTTTACACAGAGGGTGGTGGGTGCCTGGAACTTGCTGCCGGGGGAGGTAGTGGAAGCGGATACGACAGTGACTTCTAAGGAGCATCTTGACAAATACATGAATAGTATGGGAATAGGGGGATATGGTCCCTGGAAGGGTAGGGGTTTTAGTTCAGACGGGCAGCATGGTTGGTGCAGGCTTGGAGGGCCGAAGGGCCTGTTCCTGTGCTGTAATTTTCTTTGTTTGTGTACAGGTTGGCATGATTGGAGCTTTGAGGGAACAATCAGATGAACGCTGATCACCGTGGATCCAATAAGACAAAGAAAGGATAAGAAAGGTTGCGAGAGAGAATGTGTAAGTATGAGTAAAGGCTACTTCCATTTTTAGAAAGCACCCAATGTGTTTCCAGCTGCTCCTCCCCTCGGTGCTGCAATCAGACTTTCCACACTTTGTCTCTGTCACTGGATAAATGCACCACTGGCACAATTTTTAAATAACTCTGGACATTAAGATCACATGAGACAGCATGACTGCACACTTTGGCTAAAGACCATTCCATTTAAAATATATCGCTGCGCCTCAATGCAGGGATAAAACTGCATTAATTACCATACCTCAATTAAAATTCCATGCCACTTTCCATCAGAACCAACACTGCAAACAGCCACCTGCCACACTTTCCGGAAAATCAGGTTAAAACAAAATACTCAAAATAAATTTTCCCATTTTCTACACATTCCTACATGGATATGTCATCTATGTTTAAGAGAAAGTGGGAGCAAAAAGGATTTTCCTCAGCGGAACAAATAAATATATATGGTGGTACTGCTGCCTCACAGCACCAGGGGCCTGGGTTCAATTCCAGCCTTGGGTGACTGTGTGGAGTCTGTACGTTCTCCTTATGTCTGCGTGGGTTCCCTCCGGGTGCTCCGGTTTCCTCCCACAGTTCAAAGATGTGCAGGTTAAGTGAATTGACCATGCTAAATTGCCCCTTAGTGTCAGCGGGATTAGCAGAGTAAATAGGAGAGATTGAGGGGATAGAGCCTGGGTGGGATTGTTGTTGGTGCAGGCTCTACTGGCTGAATGGCCTCCTTCTGTACAGTAGGGATTGTGTGTGTGTATGTGTGCGTGTGAGTGTGGGAAGGTGTGATGTAATGTAGGTTTGTGGGGATGGGCTGAATGACCTCATTCACATTTATGGTGGTCAATTCTTACAAATATTTTCAGCTGCAAGATGGGAAGGAAACAAATCAAAGCACAACTAAACAAGCTGAGACTTCGACTGAACCGTCCGCCAACTGGATTAAAGAAAGATCTCCATAAAGGTTAACACAATAGTCTATTCAACTACTTTTGGGGTTTAAATGAAAAAGAGAATCTCAAGTACAAAATGTCGACTCAATGGTAGCACTCGCACTTTGGTCAAAGGGTTGTAGTTTCAAGGATTTCGGCACCTAATTGACGCTGATATGTACTGAAGGAACACTGCATTATTTACAGGTACCTTCTATCAAGCTCGAGTTAAATTGAAACCTTGGCTACCTGTTTAGTGGGATGTAAACAATTCCATAGAACGATGACCATACAAACAAGGAGCAGGCATAGGCCATTCAGCCCCTCGAACCTGCTCCATTATTTAATAAGATCATGGCCCAATAATTTAATAAGATCATGGCCCAATAAGATTGGGGGGCATGGTGGCTAGCACTGCTGCCTCACAGCGCCAGGGTCCCGGGTTCAATTCCCAGCTTGGGTCACTGTGTGTGGAGTTTGCACGTTCTCCCCATGTCTGCATGGGTTTCCACCGGACGCTCCGGTTTCCTCCCACAGACTAAAGATGTGCGCGTTAGGTTGATTGGCCATGCTAAATTGCCACTTAGTGTCTCAGGCTGCGTAGGTTACAGGGATTAGTGGGTTAAATATGTGGGGTTACGGGGATAGGACCGGGTTGGGATTGCTGTCAGTGCAGACTCAATGGGCCGAATGGCCTCCTTCTGCACTGTAGGGATTCTAGTATTCGATAGCTAATCTTACAGTGCAGGAGGTGGCCTTTTGGCCCATCGAGTCTGCACTGACCACATTCCCACCCAAGACCTATCCCCATACATTTACTCTAGCTAGTTACCCTGACATCAAGGGGCAATTTAGCATGGCCAATCCACCTAACCCGCACATCTTTGGATTATGGGAGGAAACCAGAGCATCTTTCTGATGATGAATTGCAGTAAACTGCAGCTCACGCAAGATTTGATGTCAAGCGGCTCCCTTCAGTGCAGCAAATTGTCGACCCTTCAACTCAACGAGAAACCGGCTTCAGCAGGATTGTCGCCAGAAGCCCAAGCTTTTAATCTAATACAAATATTAAATTCAGCATCAAAACTACTAAAATGAACTATAAATTTAAGAAATTCGTTTTTTCTGGTTAGCCCCCTGAACTGCAATCTGAGCCAATCCTGTGTCTGACTAGTCACAGCAAATCGTCTCAAAACACCAAGTTAAAGTCCAACAAGTTTATTTGGTATCACGAGCTTTTGGAGCGCTGCTCCTTCTTCAGGTGGGTTTCAGGATGCCCTCAATGTCGCCAGAGAGATTCTATCACAGGGTCCCATTGCCTGATACGATGGGACAACCGGGTGTGTTGGTTTTGTGTATTTTTGGGGGGCAGTAGAGATCTCCAACTGAGTATGTGGGATAAGAGCACAGAGACTGCTCTGAAGGTCTGGATGAAAGGTCTTGATCAGTCTGTTGAGTTGGCGGGTGTGTTGCTTGGTTGGATCTCCAGCTGTCTGTAGTGTTCCTGGTTGTTCAGTTGTCGGTACACTTCTTTGCAGCATGAGCAATCAAGCAACCTCACCTGAAGGAGCTGCGCTCCGAAAGCTCATGGACTTCGACTTGGTGTTGTGAGAGTTCTTACTGTGCCCACCTCAGTCCAACGCTGGCATCTCCATATCATAACTAGTCATATAACTCAGGTTTTACAGAATTAAATGATAACAGTGCCCACCTAAGAATTGGGGTACTGGCTGAGAGTGCCTGCAACAATTCTGCAGTCTGGTGGTACCAGAAAAACCTTCTGTAATGGTCGAGGGAGATGGTGGGTTAGTGTAAAGTCACTGGGTTAGTATGCCAGAGACCCATCCTGATGCACTGGTTCGAATCCCACCACAGAAGCTGGTAGAATTTAAATTAATTTATCAGTAATGATGACCATGAAACTATCATGGGTTGTCATAAAAATCGACCTGGCTCACTAATGTCCTTTAGGGAAGGAAGACTGCCATTCTTTATTGGTCTGGCTTATATGTGACCCCAGATCCATAAAGTGCGATCGACTCTTAACTACACCTCCAAAATGGTCAGTGGAGAGAGAACTTGACTGGTGGAGGCAAGACGGCAGCACGGTGCCCTGAGTAAGCTACTCAGTTCAGTGACAATTGGGGATGGGTAACCAATGCTGGCCTTGCCACTGATGCCAAATAAAATCTGCCGGTGGTAGTTCAAATTTACTGAACTAAACCAAAACTCACCACCTTTCCTTTCACCCACCCACTCACCTTCCACAAAAGTATCTCGATTAGAAGTAAAATTAATAATTCTGGAAATCAAATGAAAACCAGATCGCATGCGTCAAACATCTGAAAGAGAACAAAAGGTTCACATTCTAAGTTAGCCTGCCTTTCCAGTATGGAGTTACCTTCTGGACATCTGCAGTATCCTCTTCGGTTTATGATGATTAGTCTTAAAAAGGCTGCATTCCTGCAGCAAATTAAATCTGCAATTAGCTCCTGGCAGCAATTTCCAGGACCATAAAGTCGGCATTGTGCGGCCACGAACCAGAATAGGGGTGAGGAGAGGTTAGAAGGTGCGAATTATTAACGTCTTAAAAGATCCATATAAAAACTGCCAATTAGAAATAAAATATTTTATTTGATGGCACTCAATTTGAAAGTTCATAGAATAGATGACACTTTTCACTAAACAATCACTTGGCAAGAGGGGAAAAGTGACACTGCAAAGTTCACAACGGTTTATTTTAACATGACACCACTCTGCTTTGCTTTGTAACGTCTACCTCTGCAATAATAGATCCACACCACTCTATATCTGTTAGCCAAGTACCAGGCTGCACCCAGGCTGAATAAATAATAGATGCCATATTAAGGAACACCATTGTCCAACTCTATATGTTCAGGGAATAGGTCAGGCGAGGTGGGAATAGTAGTTTGCCAAGTCTTTACACAAATGACTTTAGTAGTAACATGCACACAACAGAAATTTATCATTTCGCCCTGCAGATTACAGTAGACTGTGCTGTAGAAAGGGTTGCACATGTCAAAAAGATGTCAGATCGCCTATACCCAGGAGAGACAGCTGTGGAACATTTAATTCTCACTTAGGGAGCAAGTTTCAAATATTCACACATACGCATCTGCCAGAGTGAAGTTTGCTACTTATAACTCACCTGTTTGATGCAGATGACAGAAAAGGGAATATGAAAAATAAAACCACCTGACAATCCATTCCAAAGCTGTAATCTCATCAAAGACCAGCAATGGATATTACTTGTGGAATTGTGAAAGGACTGGATTGCCCTATTTTTCCTGTGTATTTAAAAGATTAACTTTGGAGTGGAGACACAGCAGAGTAGTAAAAACACGCTGGCGTTGTGGAACGGTGGGACGTGGGGTTCGATTTCCCCTGATCAACCAACTGCTAGGGGTAGGGCTCCTCCTGAGGCAAAAAAAAACACTAACAGCACAAATCAAGGATTGCACCAGACTCCTGCTTAATCCGTATGGCTCAGTCCGCTCAAAGAAAATGTCCGTGTACACAGAAACACAAACACACCAACGGTTCAAGGCGAATCCCTGCGATGGTTCAGGAGGTTGACCAAGTGAGGAATGAGTGACGTTTCGAAGACAAAACTGTGGACCCCCCCCCCCCCCTCCTCCCACCCCCAACCTGGCACCTAAATTACCTGCTGATACCCCTTGTTTGGGCTCATACAAGAATGATTGTCACATTGGTGAGATACACAAGGGAATTAGGCACCCTTAAGAGAATGTCTCAAGCGAGGAATTGACATCCCCTGGAAGGAAAGAAGGAAGAAAATTTGGAGAGAGAAAACAGAGTCAATTTGGGACATAACTCAAATTAAGTTGATAGTGGTGGAATGCAGAAAATAATTCAATTTGTGACATCAAGAAGTTGTTCAGTTCCTGAGACACACCAGCATTTTTCTTTTTTTTTAAAAAAAAACATTGCACAACTCTTAGTTAACAATTCTAAGCATCATTTCGAAACTGTGCTTCGGACAATGATCGCTGTCTCCCTGGGTAACAAAGCTGAGGTGGAAGCAATTCGGAAGCAGGCTAGCCGATCTGTTCTTTATGGACAATAACGGTAATGAAACTTCCGAAAGAAACAAACAGTCAGAAATTAAAAGCAAGTCGACCAAATTTCAAAAAGCAGCCAGCTAGTCGCAAGCCTGGCATCTCTCCCTTTAATGCAAAACTTTTGACAATTTTTTTTATAGCTAAAATAAATACTCAAAAAAAAACCTTTCACGCTTGGCCATCTTTTAAAGCATCGCTAGTCTCACACGCCAAAGTACAAACCCAAGAAAGTCTTTCGCCAGATGCTCTGATTACAGTGAAGTAGGCATCATCAGCCTTTAAAATAGTCAGCCCCTGATGGTTTCGGTACAATTCTTTTGTGAAAGGAGAACACTTATAAAACACAAGCAAGCACCTTTGGGGAAGAACTGCTTTCGTCTCCATGCGTTGTGGCATCGTTAGCACTTGCAAGAACAAGCAGCTCACGATTTCACTGCACAGAGGCCAAAGCACTTCTTCCTCCAGGTGTCTTCATTTTGACCGAGTCTTAGTTGCGTTTATTAAAACGCCGCTGCTCTTAGACACTCTGTGCCACCGAAAGGTAAACCTCAGCAACTAACTCACTTTCCTTTAGTATACAGAGCACTCCACCGGTATTCAAACCCTTGAGGCCAGTTTTAGTATCTCACGCATTGCGGTAAAGCAAAAGTTCTTAATTTGCTCAGCGCAATGGTCGATTCCGGTGGACAAATTCTTCATCCCACATATTATCTACCAGGTTTTCACGTTTTCCTCATTTTGCAGACTGTGGGCTGGTACACGAGAACATCTGGGTTGTCACAGGTAAAATTTTATCTGTACATGGTCTCCAAATAGACCATTCTATAAAATCAACATTTATAGATTCTTTATACATGGTGGTAATGAGCATCAAGGTATCATAGCGAGAAGAGTGGCTTTTTTCCAAAGCTGCAAAAGAAACATTGCTTTTCGATACTGAGAGAAAACCTTTTCTTTAAAACAAAGCAAACAGCAGGAGGAGCATTCCGTATATTAAACAGACCCAGTTGGCGCCAAGTCTTTTAAATGAGGAGATCCCACACACTGATGACGTTGGGTGCATCAAATAGCACCCAAACTTGTGTAGTGATGTATAAAGAAAGCCTCATTTACCTCAAGCATGATCTTTTACTTGCAATCACTGCTAGCTTGCAGAACTGCCCCCCTCACTACAAAGCTCATTCCCCTCACGACATAGCTCATTTGTAATAATTCTTGGAGGAGGACAAATGATCTTGACTAATCAAGTATGTCACTGCTCTCCACATTAACGATTTTTCCAAGTTTGCTTTGGTGCAGACGAAGGAACAACTGTTCAACTGTTTACCAAAACGTTGTCCATTCCTTTTTTCCAAGGAGAGGTACAGGGTTCCAAAACTGAGACGCAGTCAAACAATAGTAAACATTTAATTAGTGGACGCCATGTCTTTTACCCTTTATTCTTTGGCTGTTCTTAAAACAAAAGCCCAAATGCCACAAGACACAATTGTTACCTTTTCCCCCAGCAAAGTGGGATGACTTTCTCCTTCTGTATTTTTTTTTTTTATAAGTGTTCTCTTTTGCGTGTCAAACTGTACAATTTACTAACAGCATTTACTTTAAATTAAAAACCTCAAATCAAGGCTGGTTAAGCACTAGATCCAAAGGCAACAGTAGTTAAGTGGATGTAGTTGCAAGCTACCCATAATAGAGTACAAACAGGGCCCACGAGTGAATAATCCATGGACGCTCTTCTCAGGAAATGGCACCCTTTTCTGCCGATGAGCAGCTGGAAGCACCTCTGTCAGAGGCAAACAGTTTCTCTACGTGCGATTCAGAGTCTGGAAGATTCTAGAAATCTGCAACATCACAGGGCCCGTCTCAGGATCATTCATCCACTGAGTGCTGTTCAACGGATTTTCCAGCATATCTTCAAATGCTGCAAGAGAACACATTTAAGGGCTGGTGGTGATTGGGGAATTGCAGAGCAAACATAATGACATCTGACAGCAGACAATTCATAGAATCCCTGCAGTACCATTCGGCCCATCGAATCCGCACCGACTCTGACAGAACATCTGACCCAGGCCCTCTTCCCACTCATTTCCCATGGCTGATCCATCTAACCTACACATCTTTGGACACTAAGGAGCAATTTAGCATGGCCAATCCACCCAATCTGCACATCTTTGGTGTGTGGGAGGAAACACACACGGACACGGGGAGAATGTGCAAACTCCACACAGACAGTCACCCAAGGCAGAATTGAACCTGGGTCCCTGGCGCTGTGAAGCAGCAGTGCTAACCACTGTGCCACCGTGCTGCCCATTGCATAGAATTAGAAGATAACCTGTTCCTGATTGAAAACCACAAACAATTCTGGCGATGAAATGAATTTTTACACTTTTTAGAAAACGAGCTCTTATGATCAAGTATTTTGCAATTCTCAAGCCAAATGAATACAGTATAATCTGCATAATTTACTAAAATACAGCAAATTTAAGATTCACGAAGGCGCATATTCCGTTTGCATTACTCAGCACCAAAGGGAAATTGAGAGACAACTTCTGCTGAGAAGAAACTAAGCAGAATGCGGTCCCTGGAAAAGTCATAGAAACCCTACAGTGCAGAAACAGGCCATTCGGCCCATCGAGTCTGCACTGACCACAATCCCACCCAGGCTCTACTCCCATATCCCTACACATTTACCCGCTAATCCCTCTAACCTACACATGGTCGCTACTTCACTGGAATCTCGCTGCTGGAAGACAACAGGTCTTCTTTAGAAACTGGAGATGGAAAAATGCGAGCAAAGCTTAAGCACCAGAATCCCACCGAGGTTGGTGGGCGCAGGGCTGAGACTACTGACAAATCAAATACCATAAAAGACAAGAGTCAGGTGGCAGATAAAACTCACTCCGATAAAATACAAGCCTTTAATTGTAATATAAACAAGATGAAGTTTTGCATCACCAACAGTACTAAAGGAAAGTGACTGGCTGAGGTCACTCTCCTACTCCTCCAGAAATAGAGGGACTTTTAATCATTGCACATTTATTCAGAAGGCCAGAAGGTATTCGGACATGTTGTTGGTTGCCAAATTCTGCCAATTCTCAGTTGGGCTGCAACACAGTAGCTTGGATGGGGAGGGTTGAGGAGAGGGGAAAAAGGAAGATCAAATTTCTCCCAAGACATATTTTGAGGGAGTATCACGGTCAACAACAATGTGGAAATCCACAGGCCCGAATCTCCCACTGTCCAGACAATAGTACAAAGCAGCAATTCATTTTTACATTTTTTTTTAAAAAAGGGACATCAAAGGGGACACAGTGGTTAGCACTGCCGCCTCACAGCGCGCCCAGCACTGCCGCCTCACAGCGCCCAGCACTGCCGCCTCACAGCGCCAGGGACCCGGGTTCAATCCCAACCGTGGGTGTCTGTGTGGAGTTTGCCATGATGTGGAGATGCCGGCGTTGGGCTGGGGTGGGCACAGTAAAAAGTCTCACAACACCAGGTTAAAGTCCAAATGGTTTATTTGGTATCATGAGCTTTTGGAGCGCTGCCCCTTCACTTACTGTGCCCAAAGATGTGTAGGATTGGGGGATTAGTGAGGTAAATGCTGGGTTATGGGGATAGGGTGGGGGGGGCTGGGTAGGATGCTCTATTGGAAAGTCGGTGTAGACTCAATGGGCCAAGTGGCCTCCTTCTGCACTGTAGGAATTCTACGATTCTATCTCGAAAATTATGCTCCTATGTGCTTGGTATATTTTACTCATCTATTAAATATGGCAAAAAACAAGCTGGCCTGTTCCAAAGGTTGGTTGGTCTGTCAACAACAGCTGCTACGGAGAATCAGCAGGTCCAGCACAGCCGTCATTTTACTGTACACATCCACAGGGCAAGTTATTTCTGTACCCACGTACGGCAGGTTTCTGCACTGAGGTTTCAATCATTCAAAAACATCAGCACTCTTGTTAGCTGAATGATTTAAATAATGTTACAATAGCACAGACATCCACTGCCACAGACTGCTCTCTTAACATTCATGGTTAGCAGCAACGTATTAAGTGTAACATGAGATTGTGACCTTTGAGGGACATTTAAGTTGAAGTGCACATTTAACATCTGAGCTCAGACTTGAGGATCTTACACTTTGATACACAGCAAGACATCCCTGCTTTTGAAATAAACACAATACTCCACTCAGTAAACAACTAGGGAATGCCTGATAGGAAGTCAGAAAATGCTGGAAATAGTCAGAGGGTCTGGCAGTATCTGCGAAGTGAACAGCTGAATGGTCACTGGCCTGAAATGTTAACTCTGCTTCCCTCTCCCCAAGGTAGCACACGGATGCGACCAATGTCCTAGGTTACCGAGGGGAAAATCAGGCACATCAAAAGGAACAAAAGAGCGGCACGGTGGCACAGTGGTTAACACTGCTGCCTCACAGCGCCAGAGACCTGGGTTCAATTCCAGCCTTGGGTGACACTGTGGAGTTTGCACATTCTCCCCGTGTCTGCATGGGTTTCCTCTGGGTGCTTTAGCTTCCTCCCGCACTCCAAAGATGTGTAGGTTAGGTTGATTGGCCATGATAAATTGGCCCTTAGTGTCCAAAGATGTGTAGATTAGGGGGATTAGCGGGGTAAATGCTGGAATCTGCTGCTGACCATTATTCAGCAATCCCTGAGTGCATCAGAAGGACAGGATCAGGGCTGGCTGCTGAATAGTCTGTCAACACTTATTAGATCTTGTATGAAGAATGTGCACTTAGGGGAACTGGAGAGCACAAGCACCTTTGAAAACAATCTCAGGAAGCAACTAACGCCTTAGAGGGAAAAGACTTGGAGAGAGGAGTTACAAAAGAATAATAAAAAGGAAAACTATAATGGAACTCCTAGCCTCACTTGACAGATCAAAGCATTAAGAACACTTACCAAGCAGTGTTTTAGGATTAATCAGTCCCAGCTGTACAACAGGGTTGTCCAGAATGGCTTGAAATAATGGACTCTCGGTGTCAATGCCCCTATCTAACTCCTCAGGGGAGGGCTTTCGATCACCCAGCAACCATTCACACTGAAAAATAAAGGTTGCTCATTACTGATCAGGAATTTGCTCGATCAAACCGGATCTCAGTGTTACAATACAATGAGGGGTTGAGAATAGGGTTACAGCCGCATTGTTGCTTCAGGGATAGTTTTGTTTACAGAATCTACAAAGTAATCTCAGCACGCTAGCCAGAGCAATCCTCTTTAAATTCTTTGTCCCAGCAACCCTTCCTGTAGCTGCTGATTCGCAAATAACTGGGAGGCTCAGAGTGAAAGTAAAAATATTATTCTGGCATAGTAATTCAGTGGGGCATGAAGATTTAGGCAACATACGCAAAGAATTTCACAGTTTACTTAACCATTTCTTAGTTAGGGCTCTTTAATGTCGGGTGAGAATCCCATCAAAACATTATAACCACTTTGTCCTTTGTAGGGTGGGAGTAGAAAATTCAAAGCATCCTAATTTAAATGTTGGGGGGGGGAGGGGGGGGGGGGGGGGGGAAGGAAACCTTTATTCCACGTAAGCACTGCTCTCAGCAGCAGTACAAGGGTTCAAATGCCACAAGAAAGTAATTCATTTTTAATGACCCGTCTATACTTTCACCAATCCTTGCCTACTCAAGTTCCTCCTCTGAGGCTATCAACTCTTGCTGGGATGTAGTTCCACCATTAACGTTTGGTTTGCACGGATATCACATGGAGCGTTACCCATTAAACCGCTCAGGAAGCCACATGGGATTTTTCGAACACAAAACATGCAGCAATCAGCACTTATGACCTCTGCTATTTTTATTCTACATTTATCTTCTATTTTAGTAAAGGTGCTGGGGATTTCGAAGGGAACATCCAGAAATAACACTTGTTCTGGGAGATCAGAAAGAGTAGGATGAGGCCATGGGGACATGAGTGCACTCCTCAGAGAAGGCAACAATATAATTTCCCCATGTTGGCTCACCCATCCCCTCCCTAAATTCATATGGGCCTCATATTTTGCACAAAGATCCTACCTCCCCCTCCTACGCATACAAGCTATATACTATGTGCATGCTGCAGATAAACTCAATGACGCAGATTAGGAATTCAGCAACTCAAAACAAGAACTTTGAATTTCAACACAACATATAAAGATTAGGTTTAAGTAGCTTTCGTCTGATAAAATAATCTGCTCCATTTGTACTTACAGCAGCATCTTGTTGGTTATTGTTGACTCGCAAAGCATCTATTACCTCCTTTTCATCGAATCCCATTTCCATCAGGGCAATCATAGCCTATAATAAAAACCAACCACCAGCTATTCAACCGTGTGCATATTACTTGTATTGGCACTACTGTACATTTAAACTAGTAACTTTTGGAAACTCCCTGTTACTTACAAAAGCATATACAGTCCGTCTAGGATCAGCTTACTTTACATTCAGTGCTCCTTAACAGCACTCTAAGAGTGATCTTGGGAACAAAACACTCTGCTCACCCCACATGTAGCAAAATCATGAACAGATTCTTTCTGAATATACAATGTCACAACACGCAATAACCAGAGGAGGTCTGCCATGACCCACTGCTGCAGATTAACACAATTCAGCATTGTCCTTCAGCCCTCCCCATACATACAGATGTGCTTAGAGACCAGTGCAAGTAACCGTCACCCAGCAGCAGGCCGAGGAAAGCCCGTAGGGATATTTAGAGCAGCAGTTCCCAAGCAGCGATAAGACCCTCAGACTTGGATCACACACCTTTGGCCCATGATGTTGCAGCCAGCATGCGTGCAGCTGACAACTCAGCAAGTGTTGGAATGCAGAACCTTCAACATCAACTCCAGGCTCTTCACCAACTCTACCGCTGCAATCATTTTTCTTGCATCTTACTGCATGCCACTTTAACCCACCCTGTGAAATAAAGAATCCTGGCAAGGTTGGGGAAAATGCCCTTTAATACCATTTTGACTCACTCTTACTGGGATCTTTGGCCACTGTTTGCGTCATTCAAATGTACAGCACCTCTGTATTATAACACCTTTGAGGTACAATGGTTTACATGGGAATGTGTACATTGATTAGAATCAGGGGGATAAACCATCAGTGATCAGCTTGATCATGTAGGAATTAAGAGCTGAAGTCGGCAAATTCAGCCCTTTGAGCCGGCTCCGCCATTCATTCAGATCATGGCTGATCTGTCCCTGGTCTCAAATTCACCTCCCCACTTGTTCCCCAAACCCTCTTACATTTTTTTCATTAGAAATATATCCATCTCCTTCCTGAAACCATTCAACAATTCAGACTCCACCGCGTTATAGGGCAGCGATTTTCACAAATTCACCATCCTTTGCTAGTTCCTCCTGATCTCATTTTAAAATCTACAGTCTCTCAACCTATATCTGTGACCTCTTGTTCGAGATTGCCCCATAAGAGGAAATACTTGGTCTACATTTATTCCATCAATCCCTTTTGAAATTTTATATACTTCGATCAGATCCCCTCTCATCCTTCTAAACTCCAGCGAGTACAAGACCAAACTGTTTAATCTCTCCTCATACGTCAACCCCTTCATCCCCGGGATCAATCTGGTGAACCTTCTCTGAACTGCCTCCACATTGCCGCAACCTCCTTCCTCAAATAAGGAGACCAGAACTGAACTCCAGATGTGGTTTCACCAACCCCCTATACAATTGCAATTGGTCTAATAACAATAGGTGTCTCATGTAACCTAGAGGAAAAAAATGGGAGATTTTGAAGTGAAAAGCAGCAGTTCTCCTCATAACTCAGTAATAATTTATTGATTTTCTGTGAAAGTGTTACACTCTAGTTTTCAATTATGAATAAATGTGGCATTGTGTCAAGCTTCAGAAAGCATCTCAAATTACAGGAAAGGCACTGTTCAGGTAAAAGGAAAATTCCATTCATGCCACATGCATTGAAATGAAATTCATTCGACTCACTCTGGGTTCTGGTCGGAATTCCCGTTTCCGCCGAATTTTCTTAAAGATGTCAGTCAACTCGTCCTGTTTGGCAATTTCACCGACAGCTTCCGGCTTTGCTTCCTTTGCAGCTGCTCTTGACCCTCCGGCAGTCGCATCCCCGGGTAGCGGCGCGTCAATTGTGGGGTCCTCTGCGTGTTCAATCAGCCACTCCATGGCCTGTGTCACAGACATACTGTGGGTAGAAGGGAAAACCTGCAAATTGGAATCTGACAACAAATATTGGTGCAGCTGTATAGATTAGCACTGCACACTCTAGTTACGTCACATTTCCACTGATAACAATTCAGATCTTTAATAAAGTTTAAAGATTTTAGAAGGGGAGTTGAGTTTGGAAAGAGAATTCAACTCTTATTCAAATACCACTGATTTAATTACAATAAGGCACACTCCCCTTTTCATGGAGTCAGAGGGTTACAACCTGGAAACAGGCCCCTCGGCACAATTTCTCCATTCCGCACCCTTTTTTTAAAAAACCACTGAGGTAGTAATCCCAGTTGCTCGTGTTTGGCCCATATCCCTCTACACCAATCTTACCTACGTAATTGTCTAAATGCTTTTAAAAAGACAAAATTGTACCCGCCTCTACTACCACCTCTGGCAGCTTGTTCCAGACACTCACCACCCTCTGTGCGAAAAAATTGCTCCTCTGAACACTTTTGTATCTCTCCCCTCTCATCTTAAACCTATGCCCTCTAGTTTTAGACTCCTCTACTTTTGGGAAAGGATATTGACTATCTAGCTGATCTATGCCCCTCACTATTTTATCGACTTTATTTTAGGTTATAATTTTATTTTAGGTGCAGTAATTAATCTTTAGTCTCTTGGAATATTTTCCTTTGTTCCAGTCTCAAAATAATGATCAATCTCACTTGGACATATAATCAAGATCAGCAAAGCAAACTGGAGGGAGGCAGATTATTCTACAGTTCCGGTACTACATTAAACTTAGCATTTTTTTTTAAATAAAAGATTTGTAACCAGGCTATTTTCTTCTTTAATAGGCAGGGAGGATAGAACCATAGAAAAGTTACAGCAATGAAAGAGGCCATTCATCCTATTGTGTCTGCGCCGACTGAAAAGAACCCGCGCCCATTCTGATCTCACCTTGCAGCACCCAGTCTGTAGTTACAGCACCTCAGGTGTAGATCCAGATACCTTTTAAACGAGTTGAGGGTTTCTGCCTCGATCACCAATCCAGCCAGCAAATTCCAGACACTCACCACCCTCTGGGTGAAAAACTATTTCCTAATATCCCCTCTTATCCTTCTACCAATCACCTTATATCTGTGCTCCCTGGTAACATACCTCTCTGCTATAGGAAACAAATATTTCCTGTCTGCTCTATCTAGGCCCTTCGATTTTGTACACCTCAATCAAGTCACCCCTTAACCTCCTGTGTTCTAAGAAACCGACCTTGGCGTAATCAATCTTTCCACATGACTTCAAGTTTCCAGCCCTGGCAATGTTCTTTTAAATCTTTCTATACTCTCTCTACAGCAATTATGTCCTTCCTATAGCGTGTTGATCAGAACGGTACACAAAATTCCAGCAGTGGCTTACCCAGCATTTTATACAGTTCCAGCACTGCATCCCTGCTTTTGTTTTCTATACCTTGTGCAATAAAGGAAGGCATTCCATTTGCCTTATCCACCTGTCCTGCCACCTTCAGGAACTTGTGGACATGCACTCCAAGGTGTCTCACTTCCTCAAACACTCTCAATATCCTGTTTAGTGAGCACTCCAAAGTGCACAACCACACATTTGTCCGGATTAAATATTATGCCATTGCTATCATTCTGTAGTCGACAGCTATCCTCTTCACTACATCTACATGGCTAAGTTTTGTGTTAGCTGCAAATTTCCCAATCGTGCCTCCCACATTTAAGTGAAAATGATTAATTTATACCAAAAGCAGCAAGGGACCCAACACTAAGCCCTGTAGAACGGGGCGCGGTGACACAGTGGTTAGCACTGCTGCCTCATAGCACCAGGGACCCGGGTTTGATTCCCAGCTTGGGTCACTGTCTGTGCGGAGTCTGTGCTGAGTTCTCCCAGTGTCTGCGTGGGTTTCCTCCAGGTGCTCTGGTTTCCTCCCACAGTCCGAAAGACGTGCGGTTAGTTGCATTGGCCATGGTAAATTCTTCCTCAGTGTACCTGAACAGGTGCCGGAGTGTGGTGACTCAGGGATTTTCACAGTAACTTCATTGCAGTGTTAATGTAAGGCTTACTTGTGACAGTAATAATAAACTTTAAAAGGACACTGGAAACCGCTTTTCATTCACTAAAATATCTGCCAATCATTACCCTTGTTTCCTGTCTGAGCCAATTTTGGATCCAACTCCCCGCACTCCCCTTTATCCCATGGGCTTTCATGGCCCTGATCAGTCTGCCATGTGGGACCTTGTCAAATGCCTTACTAAAATCATATAGACCACATCCACTGCATCACCCTCATCAATCCTCCTTGTTCCTTCCTCAAAAATATCAATGTTAGTAAAACATGACTTTACTTGGACAAAACCATGCTTTCTATCCTTGACTAATCTGTGTCTAAGTGACAGTTTATCCTGGATAGTGGGAAAAGCCCTTTGATTAAATAGTCCACTGGACCATTCTTCTTTCAAGTGCCTTATGATTATGTAAATAAAATATAGGAGGTTTCCCACATAACTCCATCACAAACCTCTCCCCACCAACAATTGTAAGATCCTAACTTGTCAACGCTCCATACCTGGTGCTACCAAAAACTATGCAACCCAAAATCACTATAGTGCGTATGGCACAAAACCTTCAAAAAAAGCATACACACTGTATAATAACTGTAGATATCCAACAGCGATGGCTACCTAAAAAGACCAGTTTACAAAATGATGTCCAAAACAGACTCACTGATTCAGCCGTAGTGCTTTCACTGCTCGACTCTCAGGGAAGCCCATCTCAGTCAACTGGCGCAGTGCTGCCTCGTCTACCCGGTCCTCCTCATCTTCATCCAACATTGCTGCCAAAGGGGCAAAATCCATTAGCAACACTTGCATCTAAATGTTCAGTCCGCTGTTAAATAAATAAAAACAGAAGTGCTGGAATACTCAGCAGGTCCGGTAGCATCTGTGGAGAGAAAAACAGGGTCAACGTTTCAAGCGCAAAATGACTCTTCTTCAAAGAAGTCATAATGGACTCAAAATGTTAACTCTACGACTTGGCAAAAATATACATAACTCAGCCTCCTCTGGAGGCTTCAGCATCAGAGGTGCCAGTCTTCAGCTAATTTGATTCACTCCATGTGACATCAAGAAAAGGCTGGAGACACAGATACTGCAAAAGATCATAACATACCGGCAACAGTACTGAAGATTTGTGCTCCAGAACTTGCCGCACCCCTAGTTAAGCTGCTCCAGTATAGTTACAACATTGGCATCTAGCCGGCAGTGTGGAAAATTGCCCAGGTATGCCCTGTACACAAAAGCAGGACAAATCTAACCCGGCCAATTACCACCCCATCAGTCTACTCTCAATCATCATTGAAGTGATGGGAGGTGTCACCAACAATGCAACCAAGCGGCACTTGCTTAGCAATAACCTACTCACTGACGCTCAGTTTGGATTCTGTCAGAACTACTCAGCGCCTGACCTCTTCATAGCCTTGGTTCAAATATGGACAAAATCACAGAATTGTTTCAGCACAGGAGGCCTTTTGGCCCATCATATTTGCATTGGGTCTCC
Organism: Mustelus asterias; assembly: GCF_964213995.1. NCBI lineage: Eukaryota > Metazoa > Chordata > Chondrichthyes > Carcharhiniformes > Triakidae > Mustelus > Mustelus asterias. The sequence goes on along the minus strand of NC_135813.1, from coordinate 7,995,066 downwards.
AAGCAGACATCATGGATTAGTGCCATTCCCGTCTTTTCCCCATACCCCTGCACATTAATTTTATTCAAGTAATCATCTAATACCCTCTTGAATGCCTCGATTGAACCTGCCTCCATCACACTTCCAGGCACTGCATTCCAGACTCGAACCGCATGTGTGAGAAAGGTTATTTTAATCACAGCACATTTGCTTCTTTTGTAAACCACTTTAAATCTATGCCCTCACACTCTTGATCCTTTTCCGAATGGGAACAGTTTATCTCCATCTACTCTGTCCAGTCCCTCATGATTTTGAACATCTATATCAAATTTTCTCTTAGCCTTCTTTACTCCAAGGAGAACAGTTCCAACTTCTCCAATCTCTGGAAACATTCTCGTAAACCTCTTCTTCACTCTCTCCAATGCGTTCACGTCCATCCTATAGTATGGCACCCAGAACCGTACACAATATTCCAGCTGAGGTCTAACTGTCTTCTTTCTGATTATTCATTCATGGGACATGGGCGTCGCTGGCTAGGCCAGCATTTATTGCCCATTCCTAGTTGTCCTGGAGAAGGTAGTGGTGAACTGCCTTCTTGATTCGTTGCAGTCCATGTGCTGTGGTTGACCCATGATGCCATTAGAGAGGCAGTTCCAAGATTTTTATTCAGCAACTGCGAAGGAACAGTGATATGTTTCCAAGTCAGAATTATAAGTGGCTTGGAGGGGAGCTTATAGATGGTGTTCCCATGTCTTGCACAAGTCAAGCTTAACCTCCTTGCTCTTGAACTCTATACCACTATTAATAAAGCCCAGAATACTATATGTTTTATTAACTGCTCTCTCCACCTGTCCTGCAACCTCCAATGATCTATGCAGATACATCAAATCCCCCTGCTCCTGAACCCCTTAAATTTTACCCTTTATTTTTATATTCTCTCTCCATGTTCTTCATACCAAAGTGCATCACCTCAGACTTCTCTGCATTGGACTTCATCTGTCACCTATCCTTGCAACCTTTTTTGAACAAGGGTGATACATTTGCAATTCTCCAGTCCACCGGCATCTCTCTGAGTCTAGAGAAAACTGGAAGATTATGGGCAGTGCCCCTGCAATTTCCATTCTCACTTTGTTCAATATCCTTGGATGCATCTCATCCAGTCCCAGCGCCTTGTCGACTTTAGTGACAATCTATTCAACTTTCCTCCATATCAATTTTGAACCCTTGCAGTGACTTTCCTCATTTGTCACCATGCCCTAGGTAGCATCTACCTCCTTTGTAAAGATGGATGCAAAGTATTAATTTAATACCTCAGCCATGTCACCAGCCTCCATGTCTAAATTCCCTTTTAGGTCCTCAACTGGCCCTACTTCTTTTATTATTTATATGCTTTTAGAAGACTTTGGGATTCCCCTTTATGCTGGCTGCCAGTCCTTTTTCACAGTCCCTCTTCCCTTCTCTAATGTGGTTCCCCACCTCCCCTTTGAATCTTCTGTATTCCTCTTGGTTCTCAACTATATTTTCTATCCAACATGTCGTAAGCACGCTATTTCTTCTTTACCTTAATTTGTCTCCTTTCTCATTCAGGGGAGCACTGGATTGGTTTGCCTTACTTTTCCCTTTTAAGGCAATATACCTTGACTGTACGTGGGCCATTTCTACTTTGAAGGTAGCCCACTGTTCAGCTACAGATTTTCCTGCAAACCTTTCATTCCAGTCTAACCAGTCCAGCTCTGTTCTTACCCCCACTGAACTTATCCTTTTCTATCATTTTAAAACTTACAATACAATGATCACTGCCTCCTAAGTGATCCCCCACTGACACTTGATCTGCTTAATCCACCTCATTTCCAAGAACCAGGTCCAATAGCGCTTCCTTTCTTGTTGGACTGGACACACACTGCTGCAGAAACATTTCCTGAATACAATTTCGGAACATTTTCCCTTCTACCCCCATTACACTATTACTGCCCCAGTCTACATTCAATTGGAGTCCCCCACTATAACTACTCTATAATGTTTACATCGCTCTGTAATTTCCCTGCAGATTGGGCTCCATCGAGGCAGCATTTGACCGAATGTGGCAACAGGGAGTCCCAACAAAACTGGAGTCAATGGGAATCATGGGGAAAACTCGCCACTCGTTGGAGTCATACCAATCACAAAGGAAGATGGTTGTGGAGGTTGGAGGTCAATCATCGCAGTTCCAGGCCATCAGTGCAGAAGTTTCTCAGGGTTAGTGTCCTAAGCCCAACCATCTTCAGCTGTTTCATCAATCACCTTTCTTCAATATTAGTCATAAGTAGGAATGGTCGCTGATTATTGCGAAATGTTCAGCACCATTTGCAATTCTCAGATACTGAAGTAGTCCATGTCCAAATGCAATAAGACCTGGGCCATATCCAGGCTTAGGTTGATAAGTGACAAGTAACATTCGCATCACACAAGTGCCAGGCAAAAACCATCTCCAAGGAGAGACAACATAACCATCACTCTTTGACATTCAATGGCACTACCATCATTGAATCCCCCACTATCAACATCCTGGGGGCTTACCATTGTGTGGAGATGCCGGTGTTGGACTGGGGTAAACACAGTAAGAAGTTTAACAACACCAGGTTAAAGTCCAACAGGTTTATTTGGAGCAAAAGCTTTTGCTACCAAATAAACCTGTTGGACTTTAACCTGGTGTTGTTAAACTTCTTACTGGGCTTACCATTGACCAGAAAGTGAACTGGACTAGCCCTATAAATACTGTGGCCACAAGAATGGGTCAGAAGCTGGGAATCATGCAGCAAGTAACATATCTACTGATTCCCCAAAGCTTGTCGAACATCTACAAGGCACAAGTCAGGATTGTGATGGAATACTCTCCAGTTGCCTGGATGAGTGTAGGTCAAACAACACTCAAGCTTGACCATCTAAGGCAAAGCAACCCATCTGATTGGCACCCCATCCACAAACATTCACTCCCTGCACCATTGCAGCACAGTGGTAGCAGTGTGCATCATCTACAAGATACACTGCAGCAACTCACTAAGGTTCCTTAGACAGCAACCTTCCAAACCCACGACCATTACCAAATAGAAGGGCAAGGGCAGCAGATACATGGGAACACCACCACCTGCAAGTTCCCCTCCAAGCCATGCACCAACCTGACATGGAAATATATCGCCGTTCCTTCACTGTGTCTGGGAGAAAATCCTGGAACCCCCCTCCCTAACAACACTGTGCACCACTGCGGCATTTCAAGAAGTGCTGTGTTCATAGAAGTTCATAGAAATGCTGTGGCATCTCCACAGCATTTGAAGAAGGCAGCTCACCACCACCTTCTCAAGGGCAATTAGGGATGGACAATAAATGCTAGCCTAGCCAACAATCCCCACCCACGTCCCTCGAGTGAGTAAAACTCCTCCACTCAAAAGCAACCATTACTCAGTTAAATAATTTCTTCCTGTCAATTGACCCATTACTTCCTGGCTTAGCTTGGATTTGAATGGAATGATTCAGTGGCAATATTGATGGCAATAGAAATTATGAGCTCTTCAACGTGGTTGAGTTTACATTCCTCTACTTTAAAACCCATTGACTTCTGACACCTTTTGCAGAGCGCATTCTGACTTTTTCCAACTTAAAGGCATTATAGAAATGTAACCCATAAATACACTCCACTTGACAGGTTAAAATCTATTCAAATACTAAGATCTGTTAAAATAGGTGAGCGGATCAATAATTGCAGCATTTCAAAGTTCGACAGTACAAGCACTCGGACAATCAGCACAATATGATAATCAGGGTCAACATTTTGTAAAACACGCATAGAACTTTGTAGACATTCTGAACCGGCTCTGACTGCTTTTGCTACATCAATAAAGGTTAAAAGGGAAAGGATCAATCAGAACTACCCAGAGTTGTATTTCATAAGGGCAGGCAGCTCTACATTTCCTGGGTCAACCTTCTCTCATTTGTTTTGAGTGTGTCTATTACACAGGCAGCCTGGGAACACGCAGTGTGTTACTTTCCTTTGGCACTAACATGACTGGGGAACAGTGCGCTTTGGGTAACACTTTTCTATGGGTCCTATGATCGTATATTCTAGGAAATGCTCTGTTTCATGCGCTGACACTCATCAATATTTTTAACAGGGCAAGAATGAAAGTCAGCAATTTACTGCTTATACCCACAGGCAGAACACAGCGGCAAATGGAACTTAACCCTGAAAAGTGAGGGGTGATGCATTTTGGGAGGACTAACAAGGTAGCAGAATACACAATGAATGATAGGACAGAGGAGCAAAAAGACCTGGGGGTACATGTCCAAAGCAGGGTAGCTAAGTGGTTAAGAAGGCATACAAGATACTTGTCTTTATTAGCCGAGGCATAGAATGTAGGAGCAGGGAGGTTATGATGGAGCTGCATAAAACGCTCATTAGGCCATAGTTAAAGTATTGTGTGTAGTTCTGGTCACCACACTATGGGAAAGATGTGATTTCACTAGAAAGAATGCAAAGGAGATTTACCGGGATGTTACCTGGGCTGAAGTTACCAGCTATGAAGAGAGGCTGGTTAGGCTGGGGTTGTTTTCCTTAGAGCAGATAAAGCTGAGGAGGGAACCTGATGGAGATGTACAAAATTATGAGGGACATAGGTAGGGTGGATAGGAAGAAATTTTGCCCCTAGTAGAGGAGGCAATAACCATGGGGAATAGATTTCGGAAAGGGGCAGGAGATTTGAGGACACAATTTTACACCCAGATGGTGGTGGAAAACTGGAACTCAGTGCCTGAAAGGGTAGGAAACACTGGAACCTTCACAACATTTGAGCATTTAGATGAGCACTTGAAATGCCATAGCATCCAAGGCTATGGACCAAGTGCTGGAAAATGGGATTAGAATGGATAGGTGTTTGATGGCTGGCACAGACACGATAAGCCACAGGGCCTGTTTCTGTGCTGTAAATTCTATGACGAGGAAGAGGACAAATCTCTCCCCTTATAACTTCCCGAATTCTGTTACAATACAGATGACTACACTACCCTTTTGGTTAATTTTACACCTTTTATCACCTCACGTCAGATTCAGCTTTTGTCTCTGGTTTGTACCTCATTCTTTCTCTCAAGGTTAATGACACCTGGTTGAGTAAAATTCAACATGCACCTCACTTCCCCGGAACAACGTCTAAGTGCATATTCATGTAGAAGCATCCACTGGAGTGCTTCTAATGCTAGACAAATAGTTCCCAGTAGCAGGTTCACATCCAAGTCCAGTGCAATCATTCACCTAGTTACCACACATTCACCTCTCGGCAGCTGTTGCTGGCCAACAATCCCCCTCTAGGCCCGAGACATTGGAGGCTGGGTGCACTGCTCTGCCACTGGACAGCTGAACACAAACCATTGCCCTTCCCGATCTACACTTAACCACTGAGGCATCAAGAGTGTGCATAAATAACAAAGTTTATAGTCAGGAAGGTACAGCGATAAGAGCAGAGCCAGACCATAAAAAGCTGCATTGGCCACTCAAGCATTCGATTTGTGTTCTTACCATTTGCCTTTTTAAATAGTTCAACAGCATCTGGATTTAGAGCTAGCAGCTTCTGTGCCACTTCTATTAGGGAAACAAGGATTTTCCTGAGTTCCGTCTGAAACTAGAAATTACATGTCAGTTTACAAATTATTCTCAATTGATGAATTACTGCTATTGCCCACTTCCCTCCCACACATCCAATGTCAGCCCAGTAGCTAATGCTTGCAGTTGATATCATTGCTCTCGTATATCGATATCATTATTCTCCAAGTACCTGGGATTCCAAACATTGTCTACTTCAAACAAACAGTTACTGGCCCCTAACCGGGTCATAACAATTTACCCCTGACCTCAGATGCCGAGTTTGGTGGGGGTGAAGCAGGGGAGTCAGTTGGCCCCCAGCTGATTCCTGCTCCAAATTAAAAATGTATCTACAATAGTTGCAATGACAGTGAAGGAAAACTGAGACACTGTGAAGAAGCATAACCACTTAAGTGAAGCTCAATTACCTTATCCGCATTGCTTAAACCTAGGAAGATAATGAATGACCCATTCCTCAGAACGCATGCATTGGCTGAGTCACAAATTACAATTTAAAGTATTTCACCCCACAACAAAATGGTACAAACACAGGAACAAATTTACACCTTACTGGTATATGGTTATGTAATATTGACACTAAACTAAAACAAATATCAGATAATAGGCACTAATTGGCTGGTATTTTACCAGCAGCTGTTAATTAATCATAGCCTTCTTGCAAGATCTATTGTTCATTTAGTTATTTTGTGTCAATGTCTTTTTAACACTGCAACTGAGCATCCAACAATATTCCCCGCCTCATCTACGCGCCACTGATTCGAACCTTCACCGTATCTAATAACCAGGTATTTCCATATCAATACAATCAGATAACCAGGTATTTCTCCTCACCAGGGGCGGCAAGGTGGCTGGCACTGCTGCCGTACAGCACCAGGTACCTGGGTTTGATTCCCGGCTTGGGTGACCATCTGTGTGGAGTTTGCACATTCTCCCCGTGTCCGGGTGCTCTAGTTTCCCCCCAAAAGATGGGTGGGCCACGTGGATTGGCCATCCTAAATTGCCCCTTAGTGTCAGGCTGGCTAGCTAGGGTAAATGCATGGGGTTATGGGGATAGGGCCTGGATGGGATTGTGGTCAGTGCAGACTCAATGGGTCAAATGGCCTCCTTCTGCACTGTAGGATTCTATGATTCCATATCAATACAATCAGTCCATTCAATAGTTCATTTCTTGGAGCAAAGCACAGTGGCTACCCATGTGATACTGACCAGAGGCAAAAAGTGTTTTAGGTTTTGTTTGTGCAGTCATTTAGCCATCATGAGTTAGCATACAAATCTCTGAATATAGTCAACCTTGCTATTTCACTGAGAGAGGTCATCTCACCAATTTAAACAGAGCTCCGGCTTCTATCAGCATAAGTTATTTATGTCCAAAAATTAACTTTGGGATGACAGGCATGTTTCTAACATGCACTGTATTGCTCCAGTTTCACAATCACTGAGAGACTTTCATTTGGTAGGTCTCCTGCAGCAGTGTATCTGGAGAGCTGGAATCAAACGTAGTCCTTGGGTGAAATCTTAGAAACCCTACAACACAGAAAGAGGCCATTCGGCCCATTGAGTCTGCACCGACCACAATCCTACCCAGGCCCTACCCCCATATCCCTAGATATTTACCCACTAATCCCTCTAACCTACGCATCCCAGGACACTAAGGGCAATTTTTTAGCATGGTCAATCAACCTAACCCGCACATCTTTGGACTGAATGGGTGACTGAATGGCTTTTGCTGTGGCCTGTGTTTAGTACAGCATCCTCATTGCTGTCCTGTGAACACCTAAACCAACTACTGAATCTACCAGTAAAGAATAATTTGACGATGGTGCTCAGGAAGAATTCAAGCTCCATTTAATTCGGTAATACATCCCGTCAATTTTATATTTACATTATAGATTCCTATACCCTATATAAACATGTCACACTCCAAGCCACACAATCATGAGTGTGATGACGCTGAATAGGAAACCGAGAAAAGCTCATCAGAAGTCGATGTAGGAGTACGGGTTTCAATCTATTTTAGCTATGTTGTGAAAGGTGTTAGGCTTTAAGAATAACATTTTTCCAAACATGATGCAAATAAAATGAGTCACGTACATCTCGCAGGTTGTGCTGAGTGACCATCCGATCAGCTTGCCGCGTAACAAGTTGAGCCGTCACCTTCATGATGGCCTCTTTATCTGGTGCCTTTTGCTCCTGTTTCTTCTGGCAGAAAAAGGAAAGGAAAAAAATGAATTAAATGTGTTGATTGTATTTTATGAAAAGTGAGCATGTGTCGCAGGCAACCAGCGATACAGCACTCAACACCGAGTTGAGATAACCAGATTTCAAATACCCAGGGACAGAGAAGCAATCAATCAGTCATTGTTCCATCACCCCCTGGCCCACTTGTCCTTCTGTGGGAAATGTTGACAGCTGTATAGAACTCCTTCAGATTTGGCACCTTCCCAACTTAACAGAGTATCAGAAAGGAGAAATTGGAAGAGTCATAATAAAAAGCACTTGCACGTTCCAGGAACTTTTGTGGCTAATGAAATTCAAGCAACCAGAGGTTACACAGTCCAAAGATATGCGGGTTAGGTGCTTTGGCCATGCTAAATTGCCCCTTAGTGTCCCGGGATGCGTAGGTTAAAGGGATTAGTGGGGTAAATATGTGGGGTTATGGGAATCGTGCTTGGGTGGGATTGTTTTCGGTGCAGACTCAATGTGCCGAATGGCCTCCTTCTGCACTGTAGGGTTTCTATGATTCACAGGGGGCGGCACGGTGGCTAGCACAGCTGTTTCACGGCTCCAGGGACCTGGGTTCGATTCCCGGCTTGCATCACTGTCTGTGTGGAGTCTGCACGTTCTCCCGGTGTCTGCGTGGGTTTCCTCCGGGTGCTTCCCACAGTCTGAAAGACGTACTGGTTAGGTGCATTGACCCGAACAGGCGCCTGAGCATGGCAACTAGGGGAATTTCACAGTAACTTTATTGCAGTGTTAATGTAAGGCTTACTTGTGACTAATAAATAAACTTTGAAGTTTCCTAGATTGGCTGCTTTAATGCAAAAAGGTGGTTTTAGGTAGGTTGAAACAAAAATTCAAAGAGGGGCTTACCTTTTCTTCAGCAGACACGTCAGCCATCTTGGGAGGGGCAGCGGGTGCTCGCTTTTTAATTAACAATAAAACATCTGGAATAAAAGAGGACAATGTGGAAATGGAGTTGGGATAACAGCAACCAATGCTTTCACTGAAGACATTATCCAGTCATCTCACCACTTGAGTATACAAAATAATGGGCTGGGGTTAATTAAGAAACATCACAGTTCAGCATCAAGAATTATCCACAGCATATTAAAATACCCTCATTTGCTAATATTTCACACGGGCACTTTCTGGAGATCAATATTTTACTTTGAGAGATATTGGCTTAGTTTCAAAAGTTGCTGTCCTGGGTGTGAAAAGTCCAATTAGAATAACCTTTTTGCTGTATCATTTGGATTATTCTCCTGTAAATGTTTCCCTCTCATAAATGCCCTACAATGCTAAAAATGTGCTGGTGACTCTTAATCATATGACCACTATGGGCTTTACAACCAACACTGATTCGATTCTCAACACAGCTGACCACAAGACTACCCTTGTAGCTGCCCACACCAGGTATCGGTGAGCAAGAACCCAAGACAATCCCTCCCTAACGCAAGAATGCAGAGACCCATTCTAGCCTCACCAAGACTAAAACCCGAGCTCAGCATCTCACCACCACTCCTTTCTTCACCTGCTCCTTGCAATTTCAATGGTTTGTTTAAGTTTCTCAATACTAATGCCACCTGAAGCTGCCTGGCAAAAACTCAATAACTGCAACAGAAGATTGAAACTCAAAGTTACAAAGGAGAAAAACCCAATAAAATTAAAGACCATCACAAGCATCTTTAAGTCGCAACACATTCTCCACTTCTAGTTGACTGAATCAGTTGCTTAGTTGATCTAAATCACTGAAGCGCATGACCCATTCCAACCATCTGTTACTCTCCATGCAATACACGCCCAGCCATCTGTTACTCTGCAGGTTATTGTAGCAGGAATAAGGCCTAATATAGAGTGGGCCACACAAATGAACTTCTTCCTCGTCCAAAGCAGAGGCTGCATGATTTCAGAAATATAACATGGTAAATGTTTTCCCCCACACACCCTCTCCCTCCATTCACTTGCTCTGACACTCACCTTTGTCCTGGAGGTTCTCCTCAATGACAGTCTTTGTGTCTGACAGGGCCCTCTCTGCGGTAGCATGAAGGAGTTTATGGTGCGTTACCGTCTTTGGATCTTCTAATCCTCCTTGTACACACTGCAAGACATCCCATACATGTTGTTAAAAAGTGACATAAGGGTACAATGCACCGCTGGCTTGGATCAAACCCATTTACCTACCTATTACTGAAGCAATAACCAGTGTTGTTGCTAGGTCCAGTTAGCGCACTGGCAGCAGGGAAAAAGGAAACACAAAATCATACATAAACCTACAATGTTACCCCAATATGCTTCTCATAAATGTTCCCTTCTTTACCAACTAACTCTCCTGCCTTCCTATAAGTACAGTAAGAGTTTTAACAACACCAGGTTAAAGTCCAACAGGTTTATTTGGTAGCAAATGCGATTAGCTTTCGGAGCGTTGCTCCTTCGTCAAATAGAGTGGATTTCCACTCCATCTGACGAAGGAGCAGCGCTCCGAAAGCTAATGGCATTTGCTACCAAATAAACCTGTTGGACTTTAACCTGGTGTTGTTAAAACTCTTACTATGTTTACCCCAGTCCAACGCTGGCACCTCCACATCATTCCTATAAGTAGCCAGTTGTTATCAGACGATAGATGTGTTGTCACTGGGAATCAGGAAAAATCCCACCCTCAGTTGATTACATGCACTTCCTACAAGGATCACTGAAAAGCAGTTGGGTACAAATACCCAACCGGATATTTCACAAGAACGTAAGAAACAGGAGCAGTAGACCACCATACAGCCCGTCGAGCTTACTCCATCATTATGATCCTCCCCCCCCCCCCATATTCCTCAATTCCCTGAGACCAAAAATATCCCTCTCTTGTTCCTGTTCCCTCAATAGCATCCATGCTAATGCCTCAGCTGGAATCTCACAAGTCTGCACTCAGCTATTCATGATTAATCTCAGCAAACCACTCAATAACATTATGCCCAATCCTTTTAACAAAGCATCTTATGTTGTTGCAATGTTTTGTGATAGCTTTGTCAGAAACAGTACTTCATTATAGTCTTGAAAAACTACAAAACGATCTAGCCAAATAACCTAAGTTTGGAATGAAGATTATAATTATACAGCAGCTATGAAAATTTCACACACACTCACTCTTTAGAAGTCCGAGTGGCAAGAGGGGCACATACATGTCAGCTCACAGTGCCTCCCTGCCCCATTATCTCCACCAGCTAAAACTACAAGTGTTGCAATCCCATGACACCAATTATACCCCACCAACACAAAGCCACCAACTTGTGCAAATGTCACTATTCCTTTGGTGTCATTCGGTGAAAGGGGGCGAGAGAGAGAGCCCAAGTGTGCATGTATGTCTGTACTTTTGGTTTCTCCCAGTGCAGACTGTGTTAGAATATAGTTACTGGTACAGGTGTGATCTACTTCCAATGACTCTACCACTCAGGTAGATTTTATTACATACTATCAATCAATTCAAGTTCTCATGCTCAGCTTTCTCCTCTGAGGGGTTGAGTTTTTCTTTAAAAAATGGTTATCATTCACCAAACACTGTAGACTGCATGGCTTCAAACAATAAATGGGCCATTTGTTAACTATGGAAGGAAGCTTTTATGTTCAACCAGGTGAGGAATCTTTGTTATAACAAGAAACATTCAAGTCAGGCAGCTTCAGTGGAGAGAGAGAAACAGGGTGAAGGTGTTGGGTTAATGACCTTTCATCAGAAGTGGATGTTAAGTGTTGGGGTTTGGGACATTATCCTGTATCAGATACCCAGTGGCAAAAAAAGGTCCCCATTAGGCATAATATGAATTAAGAACTTAACATAACATAAGAAATAGGAGGAGTAGGCCATCTAGCCCCTCGAGCCTGCCCCGCCATTCAACAAGATCATGGCTGATCTGAAGCGAATTAGTGTGGGTTAAAGCTATACCACTACTGCTCCCAGTTATGTAGCACTAACTGTAGCAAAATATCCAAAGGCAATTCAAAAAAGCATAATCAGACAAAAAAAATACTGACACAAACCAAGGAAGGGGAAATTAAGAAGTGTGAAACTTGGTCCAAGAGATAGGTTTTAAGGAAGGACTTAAAATGAAGAAAGAGACTGCAGAGCTTTGGTCTCGATAGCTGAAAACATGGCAGCACTGAGGAGGCAAACAGAGTGAGGGATACACAAGTAGCCAGAGTTGGAGGGATGTAGAGTTCTTGGAGAGCTGTAAAGGCGAGAGGAGGTTAGAAAGAGAGTGTCCATGGCGGGGTTGGGACACAAGGATGAGACTGGAAGCCAATGTAGGTTATCAAGCACAGGACAATGTCTGAAAGAGACTTGACAAATTGTTTACGATATGGCACAGTTTTAGATGAGTTCAAATTTTAGTGTAGAGGTCTGGTGGTTGGCCAAGAGGACGACACCAATATCTACAACATCACTTAACTCAAGACCAATACAGATGAGGAAGGTCCATTTTAATTCATTCAATGTGACAATGCCTTGAGCATCCTACCAACCAGAGAATCCATTTCTTAAATTCCAGCACCTCTACCTTCAGATAGTTCCTCACAAATGATGATATTCAGCCATCAATCTTCAATTTGGCCATCACCAGACCTTCTTGTCCCCATTACCCTTCAGCAAAGTGGTGCTTCAGATTCATGTTTGTCTGCAGTGTACTATCTTAGACATCTCTAGTAAGTTCCACGTCCTCCTTTCTCTAATTTCCACACAACGCCCCAAACTCTGATTGGCACTGCGACTGCACTGATGCAAATATTAGCATTCCCGAAAGCAGCTAACCTAAGGAGTTTATAATCCAGACTAAACAGCCAGGGGCTGGTTTTGAACTTGCACATTTTAACCAAACTTGACATCTCCAACCCTACGTATTTACCCTACTAATCCCCCTAACCTACACATCATTGGACACTAAGGGACAATTTAGCATGGCCAATCCACCTAACCCTGCACATTGAGGGGGGAAAACCGGAGCACCCGGAGGAAACCCACTTAACTATAGTTAAGAAAGCCTACCATCACCTCTACTTTCTCAGAAGGCTAAGGTAATTCAGCATGTCTGCTACAACTCTCACCAATTTCTATAGATGCACCATAGAAAGCATCCTTTCTGGTTGTATCACAGCTTGGTATGGCTCCTCTTCTGACCAAGACCACAAGAAAGTACAAAGGGTTGTAAACGTAACCCAGTCCATCACGCAAACCATCCTCTTATCCATTAACTCCATTTACACTTTCCACTGCCGCAGGAATGCAAGGATCCCACGCACCCCAGACATACTCTCTTCCACCTTCTATCAGGAAAAAGATACAGAAGTCTGAGAATATATACCAACTGACTCAAAACAGTTTCTTCCCTGCAGCCATCAGACCTTTGAATCACACGTTAAGTTGAACTTTCTCCTCACTATCGGTAACTACAACACTATATCCTGCACCCCCATCCTTTACTTCCCCTCCATCTACTCTATGAATGGTATGTTTTGTCTGTAACAGCTCGCAAGAAACAATACTTTTCACTGTATCCCAATACATGTGACACTAATAAATCAATTCAATTCAAGGCACAGGGAGAATGTGCAAATTCCGCAGTCACCCAAGGTTGGAATCAAACCTGGGTCTGTGGCGCTGTGAGGCAGCAGTGCTTACCGCTCTGCCAGTCAAAAGTGGATTTTTTTAAAAATGGCAATGTCCTTCTATTTCTGCATAAATCACGGAGTGATTTTTTTTCAAATCACTGCTGAAAATAATCTCTGAGCCACATACAGCAGGAAGTCTGATCACTATGTTGTGCTGAGATAACCCGTTTTATCAGATGAGTGCCAAGATGCTATAATTAGCCACAACACTGTTGACACAGAAAGGTTAAAAAGTTAGGCAGTGCCAGCATCCCCTCCTGGAAGTGCATGCTGGACAGTCAATAAGGACAGGGTTGTATAAGGCAGTGGAGTCTCCCTTATGTTGATAATGGTCACTTGGACCAGAGGGACTAGTATCCTCGGTACTCTAAAATCAGGTGTCAATGAATTGTACAGGGAAGAAGTGGCACCTTACAGCTTTGCAAATCCAATGGCTTCAATACATTCAATATGGTGTAGACCTACATTGCTAGAGGACATCTGATCCAGGTGTGAGGTTCGATAATTCTTCCATCTTTTCAGGAGAAAGATATCTGACAGCATTCTTCCTCAGGTGTTATAAAGGGTTGAGCAGAAAACCTAATAAAGAGTAATGCACATGGTCCGTCCAAGGAACGAGCTTGATGGGTGATAGTATTTTCCCGGTTTGTGTTTTATGGTCTGTACACATCCTTTGGGGTGCATTCGAAGCCACGCATCTCTTAGGGTTCAGCATTTGCAATTCCAGATGGCCATGAACTAGTGGGTAGTTTTGGTAGAGAGCAGGGCCTAATAATGCTTGCCATGGCCAGAAAAGCAGGTTCTGACGAATGGATCAACCAATTGCCATATATATTCAGGTCTGTGCCTTTTGGACTTAAGGGAGAATTAATATGGTGCCCACATTTGGGGAAGGTGTAGGGGACATCCGGTGGAAAGATTTTGCTGGGAATAACTGCAAAGGAACACAGGAAATGCTGCCTGGAAATTTAGCCCTGATTTTTAAAAAAAACACAAAGGAAACTAACTTTTAAAACAGCCTTTCCAATTGGCTGTCATAGCAGAAGTTTGTTTTAGCTAGTCAGACCATTACACAGCTTTCTCGAGAATGATGCCAATCAGGCAATGTGGGCATCCAACTGTGGCCAAGCCACAGTTCAACAAGATAAAACCAGAATTTCAAAAAAATAGCACCTAGTCAGGAATAGCCAGTTATAGTCCAGAAATTACAGCAGAAAGCACATCACTCCAAAGAGCAGAGGTCTGCTTCCATTTGCACTGTTAGGATGTAATAAACTTCTATTTTAAATGTGGCCAACATAGATGAAACGTGTGGGGAATGGCAGCATTGCAATGTGGGCCAGCTGCTAAGTTATTGAAGTTTAGCAAGACCCAACAACGATACTCAAAGATAAAGGAAGGATATTCCAGCACCCAGCTCAAGACTTATAGCAAACCTCAAAATATTAAAATGCAGCAGCAAATTGGAGAAAGAGGAAAATCCAGGTTCCAAGATGGAAGGACGAACACATTAATATCAATACTTGCTACACTCTCAAACTGCCAAAATCAAGAACCGATGACAATATTTCAGCTCATTTGGAAATTTGGTATGTCAGCTACGACTCTCACCAACTTTTACAGATGCACCATAGAAAGCATTCTTTCTGGTTGTATCACAGCTTGGTATGGCTCCTGCTCTGCCCAAAACCACAAAAAACTACAAAAGGTCATGAATGTAGCCCAATCCATCACGCAAACCAGCCTCCCATCCATTGACTCTGTCTACACTTCCCGCTGCCTCGGCAAAGCAGCTAGCATAATTAAGGACCCCATGCACCTCGGACATACTCTCTTCCACCTTCGGGAAAAAGATAGAAAAGTCTGAGTCACATACCAACCACTCAAGAATAGCTTCTGTCCTGCTGCTGTCAGACTTTTGAATGGACTTACCTTGCATTAAGTTGATCTTTCTCTACACCCTAGCTATGACTGTAACACTACATTCTGCACTCTTTCGTTTCCTTCTCTGTGATCGGTATGCTTTGGCTGTATAGCGTGCAAGGAACAATACTTTTCACTGTATGTTAATACATGTGACAATAATAAATCAAATCATTAACAAAACTAAAACCATCCTCTGTCTCGCACAGGTAGCTTTGGATTCCATCAACCTCATTGGCTGTTGAGGCAGAGAACGTGGAACCTGGGTGTGCTGCTTGACTTCAGGTTCTCCCAAGTAGAATCTGCTCCGCTACTGAAATAACCTTCTTGCAGCTCTGCCAAAACACTAAACCATGCATTCAGCATTTACAGGCTCAACCTCTCCAGTGCTCTCCTCACATTTCTATTTAAAAAGGTACAAAATGTTCGGCCACATCCTCACACCCAAAGTGTACAGCTCCATCCTCTCCAAGGTCCACTCTGACCCAGGGACCTTGCACCCATATTTTCAAAGTCACGATGATCTTCGTTGCCGTTGCATCTCTCAATCATTCCCCCATTTCTCTAACAATGTCCCCAGTCCTGCAGTGATGATACTTCAGTCATTAAGCTCCTCGGCCCTGCAACCCCTCCCCCACTTTAACCAAACTCCCCAAAGCCCTACTTTTCATCTGACCCCTCCCCTCTGCCACCTTGATCCTCAGTTTTTTCCCTCCCCTTTCAGCATCCACTCATTTTTCCTAACTGTAAAAGTGAACCGAGATATTTTCCTACACAAACTTCTCTTGTTTCAACCTCGGCTGACCGCGGATCACTATTACTTACAGTTTGCAACCTTGATTTATTGCTGCCCTCATGATGACCTGAGGTTAGCTATATTTAGTTGTTTATAAGATACACTAATCCAGGACTGTTAAGATAATTTGTTGATGAGTGAAAACGATACTTGCAGCTCAATACTGCTACACACAGGTCCTGCTTACTCTTTGAGTAATCCCAAGAAATTATTCTCTTCTTTCATACACTGGCTAAGACTCAGGTAAAGTTATTCATATGTGAGCTTAATGTTGCAATGAACACATCAGAGCTTCAGAATTCTCTGGATAGCTATTAATGCTCAGGCTGATAAATCCTTTTTGTAGCCCAGAATGTGGAGGCCAATTGTCGCACTTACCTCAGGACACTACACTGTTTAGTTACACACAGCAAATCATTTACCTATTGAACTGTCACAAGCAGCTATATCCTAAACCCCCAAGACCATCAAAACCAACTTTAGAATAAGGTACACTTCCGAGAATGACAAAAATGCAAATATGTAGAGAAGATTTTTATTTTTGTAGAAACTAGAAGCAGGAGGAGGCCATTCAGCCCTTCGAGCCTGCTCCACCATTCATCTTGATCATGGCTGATCATCGAATTCAATATCCTGATCTCCCCCCCCCTCCTCCCATATCTCTTGATTCCTTTAACCCTGAGATATATCTAATTTCTTCTTGAAATCACACAACATTTTGGCCTCAACTACATTCTGTGGTAGTGAATTCCACACATTCACCACCCTCTGAATCATAGAAACCCTACAGTGCAGAAGGAGGCCATTCGGCCCATCAAGTCTGCACCGACCACAATCCCACCCAGGCCCTACCCCCACATATTTTACTAATCCCTCTAACCTACACATCCCAGGACTCTAAGGGGCAATTTTTTAACCTGGCCAATCAACCTAACCCGCACATCTTTGGACTGTGGGAGGAAACCGGAGCACCCGGAGGAAACCCACGCAGACACGAGGAGAATGTGCAAACTCCACACAGACTGTGACCCGAGCCGGGAATCGAACCCGGGACCCTGGAGCTGTGAAGCAGCAGTGCTAACCACTGTGCTACCGTGCCGCCCCTGGGTGAAGAAAATTCTCCTCATCTCATTTCTAAAACGTTTACCCCCTTTCCTCAAACTATAACCCATAATTCTAGACTCCCCCACCACTGGGAACATTCTTTCTGAATCTACCCTGTCTAACCCTATTAGAATTTTTTCTATAAGATCCCCTCTCACTTCTAAACTCCAGTGAATATAATCCTGATTTAATTTCTCCTCACTTAGCCGACCTGTCGTCCCAGGAATCAGCCTGGTAAACCTTCGCTGTACTCCCTCCATAGTAAGGGCATCCTTCTTCAGATAAAGACACCAAAACTGCACACAATATTCCAGATGTGGCCTCACCAATGCCCTATATAGCAGTAAAACATCCCTATCCCTATACTCAAATCCTCTCACTATGAAGGCCAACATACCGTTTGTAAAAGTAAAGTATAGTTTATTTATTAGTCACAAGTAAGGCTTACATTAACACTGCAATGAAGTTACTGTGAAATTCCCCTCGTCGCCACAGTCCGGCACCTGTTCGGGTCAATATACTTAAAAAGCATGTCTTTCAGAACGTGGGAGGAAACCGAAGCACCTGGAGGAAACCCACGCAGATACGGGGAGAACGTGCAAACTCCACACAGACAGTGACCCAAGCCGGGAATCGCACCCAGGTCCCTGGCGCTGTGAAGCAGCAGCGCTAACCACTGTGCTACTGTGCCTTCCTTACTGTCTGCTGCGCCTGCGCGCTTACTTTCAGCGCCTGATGCACGAGGACACCAAGATCACGTTGAGTATCCACCTCTCTCAATTTACACCCGTTCAAGTAATAATCCGTCTTCCTATTATTGCTACCAAAGTGGGTAACCTCACATTTATCCACATTATACTGCATCTGCCAAGCAGGTGCCCACACACACAGCCTGTGCAAATCACGCTGAAGCAGCTCAGTAATGTGGATTACCCGTCCTCTGGGCAACAAGATCAATCAACGGCATTATGTACAAAATAATCAGTCTTCCAAATTACAATATTAAATTCTACTGAGATGCCCTCCATAGTTTTTGACAGAAATACATAACTAGCGGATCAATACAAAATCAATAAAGAACTCCTTGATATAAACGCACCGCACTCCAAATATTACACTTCACTCTGAACAGGAACTAAGTGCATATATTATTAGCAAGAGGAGTGTTACAACTTTGGATAAACTGTGAACACAGATTACTTCTAACGCTTTGTTTTGTAGCACTGTAAGCACATGCTTATATATCACACTCACTGTCAGTGGACAAATAAAACTAGGAATCCAAATCATAAAACAAGTTTTCCCAACAGTGAAAAGATCGCATCCCAATCTCCTCACATCCTAAATCAGAGATCAGTGGGTAAAAGAACACTGCTGGGAATAAACAGTCAGTAATTTAATAGCAAAAGAGCAACATGCTAAAAATAATTTCAGCACTGATTCCATCTTCCCTGTAAGGACAGACATCAGGCCAGATGAAACTTTGCATCGCTCCTTGGACTACACTTCCCATACAACGAACCTAGGTTGTACTAACCATGTTCATAACTGAAATAGCTCAGACACATCCAAGTTAAGGCGGCACGGTGGCACAGTGGTTAGCACTGCTGCTTCACAGTGCCAGGGACCCGGTTTCGATTCCCGGCTTGGGTCACTGTCTGTGTGGAGTTTGCACATTCTCCCCGTGTCTGCGTGGGTTTCCTCCGGGTGCTCCGGTTTCCTCCCACTACTGAAAGACGTGCTGATTTGGTGCATTGACCCGAACAGGCGCCGGACTGTGGCGACTAGGGGAACTTTACAGCAACTTCATTGCAGCGTTAATGTAAGCCTTATTGTGACTAATAAATAAACTTTAATAAATAAATAAACTTTATATTTCGCTTGGGTAGATCGAGGATCATTCATTTTGCACTTCAGTTTAGGAAAGAAAGAGCTTGCATTTGTAACGTCCCTTCAAATGTCCTCAGGATGTCCCAAAGCACAACACAGATAATGAATGACACTTGGAATTGTAGTCTTTGTTGCAATGCAGGCAAGTTCAGAAGTTCATTTGCGGACAGTAAGGTCTCACAAATTGAAATGAGATGATGATTTCTGGTGCTATGCATTTGTCGGATGATTGTTAGTCAGGAGACTTACTTTTAAATTCTTTCACAGGGTAGGCCAGCATTTGTTTCCTATCCCACACTGCCCTCGAGAAGGTGATGGCGAGCCATTTTATGAACTGCTGCAGTCCATGTGTTGTAGGTACAACCACAGTGCATTTGACCCCAGTGACAGCGAAGGAATGGCGATATACTTCCAAATCAGGGTGGTGTGGGGGTTGGAGGGGAACCTCCAGGTAGTAGTGTTTTCATGTATCTGTTGCCCATGTCCTTCTAGGTGGTAGAGGTTACAGGTTTGGAAGGTGCTGTCGAAGGAGCCTTGGTGAGTTGTTGCACTGCAATGTGAACAGTGCCACTGGTACCTGAACAGGTGGATTCGACCTTAGTTTAAAGGCAGCATCTCCAACAATTTCTCAGTTTTGCATTGAAGCGTCAACACATATTAAGTACGCTCAAGTTTGTGAGTAAGGTTTGAATGGCAATCTTCTGGACCACTAAACTAGGACCAACACTTCAGCTCTATACTAGGTAAAAGAGTGAAATCTTTATTTACAATTAAAAACTGACTGTATTGATGCAAGGTGCACTGCCAAGCCTATACAGAACTGAACAATTCATCCAACTCTTCCATCTAAAAAGGGGAAAACAACCATATAGTCCGATACGTCAGATGGCAACCTCTACAATCTATCAAGACTGAAAGCAAAGGTAAAAACACACTGTTCCTGATCAGGGAACTCCTTATGATGCCGTGCTAGTCACCCACATGATAACTCAGCTACAAAGACTCATGCACTATCTCGCCCCTGTCTGTAACTGTAAGGGGCAAGGTTGTCAATGTATCAGCAATTGCCTGCTTTGGCGCTTACATTGTTAAAGACAGGTGATGATCACTGGTACAACCGCTAAGAGTATAAATGAACACAGCTGGAACAGGTGGGTGTGGGGAAGCAGTCAGAGGCTGCCTCTGTATCCTGAGCTGCTCCGAAAATAAACTTGCTTAAGGTAAAGACATGCCTCAGGTTTATTCTTTCACCATATACTATTACTGGAGTTAACAGAGGTGTTAAATCTCTGCCCCAGATCACAGCTGGAAGGGGCCAGTAAATTCTACTACCTTGAGTCGACAGTGAAGCTATGTATCCCTTGATGCAGAACTCGACACGCATCCCAAAAGCAGTACCATCGCCGGCTGATGTGCAAAAACATGATGATGGTTTCAACACCCGAGCTCTCAGCACCTTGCTGCATGGCTGTGAAACATGGGTGATTTATAACCACTGGGAAAGAAGCTCAGTAATTTCCATCTTCGCTGTCTGTGGTACATTATTGGTATATTCTGGCAGGAGCAAATCACCAATGAGGCAACCCTCAGAGCAAGCAGAGTTCCCAAGTGCGCTAGCACAAATCAAACAGTGCCAGCTTAAACCGTGCCATCTTCATGGATGGGGTACATCCGCAGGAGTGAAGATGCTCAAATACTCAAGGGCTCTCTGCATTGATTTGATTTGTCACATGTATTGGGATGCAATGAAAAGCATTGCTTCTTGCACGTTATACAGACAAAGTACACTGTTCAGAGTATATAGGGGAGCAGGAAAGGATAAGGTGCAGGATATAGTGTTAGTCATAGATGGGGGTCGAAAAAGATCAGCTTAATATCAGGTAGGTCTATTCAAAAGTCTGATGGCAGCGGGGAAGAAGCTGTTCTCGAAATCAGTTGGTACGCGCTCCGAGACCTTTGTATCTTTTTCCTGAAGGAAGAGAGAATGTCTGGCGTGCATGGGGTCCTTGATTATGCTGGCTGCTTTTCCACGGCAGAGGGAAGTGTAGATGGGAGGCTGATTTGCGTGGTGGATGGACTATGTTCACAGCCCTTTGTTTCTTGTGGTCTTGGACAGAGCAGGTTGAATACCCAGCCATGACACAACCAGAAAGGGTGCTTCCTATGGTGCATCTGTAAAAAGTGGTGAGAGTCGTAGTGGACATGCCGAATTTCCTTAGCCTGAGAAAATAGAGGTGTGGGTCAGCATGGAGGGACCAGGACAGGTTTTTGGTGATCAGGATACCTCGAAACTTGAAGCTCTCGACCATTTCCATGTCATCCCCATTGATGTAAACAGGCGCATACCCTCCACTACACTTCCTGAAGTCGATGACTATCTCCTTCGTGCCTATAAGATAATGAAGGGGCTGGATAGGGTAGAGGTGGAGAGATTCTTTCCACTTAGAAAGGAAACTAGAACGAGAGGGCACAGCCTCAAAATAAAGGGGGGTCAGTTTAGGACAGAGTTGAGGAGGAACTTCTTCTCTCAGAGGGTGGTGAATCTCTGGAATTTTCTGCCCACTGAAGTGGTGGAGGCTAGCTCGTTGAATATGTTTAAATCACGGATAGATGGATTCCTGATCGGTAAGGGAATTAGGGGTTATAGGGATCATGCGGGTAAGTGGAACTGATCCACTTCAGATCAGCCATGATCTTATTGAATGGCGGGGCAGGCTCGAAGGGCTAGATGGCCTACTCCTGCTCCTATTTCTTATGTTCTTATGTTTTACTGACTTTGAGGGAGAGATTGTCATTGCACCAGTTCACCAGATTCTCTCTATCCTGTACTCCATCTCATCATTGTTTGAGATCCAACCCACTATGGTGATGTCATCAGCAAACTTGAAAATGGAGTTGGAGAGGAATTTTCTCTCACAGTCATAGGTGTATAAGGAGCATAGTAAGGTGCTGAGGACACTGTCTTGCAGAGTACTGGTGTTGAGGATAGCCAAAACCAGAGACCAGTGGGGCACCAAGGCTGCTATTCAAGGATGTTTGTAAGTGTGGCACGAAAGCCCTAAACATCGACTATTGGGTCTGGGAATCAATAACTGGTGAAAGAGGAAAAAGCTTGGCAACAGGTGCCAACACAGAAAACTGACAACGTCACTTGACAACTTCATGTGCAGTGCATCTCAAGGACTGGCCTTCACAGCCGCTGGCACCAAATGAAGACAGCCCATCGAAATGGATTATCCGCTGTGTATGCATCATCTCGCAGAGTGAAAGAACGTCAACCACTCCAACTAACCTATTACAGTGCTTACATTCCAGTTTGTGAATAACAGCACTGGTGACACCAGCGAGTTTATAATCTCCAGACAGTGCAGAAGGCAAATTTCTCCAAAAATCTTTCAAACCCGATGATGAATTGCAAAACTTTGCTTAAAATAACTAAAATGGATTCAAATGCACTAGTTTAAGAACCAAATTGTAATGTACTGCTAATCTTGGTATAGTACCAGATGTGGAGATGCCGGCGTTGGACTGGGGTAAACACAGTAAGGAGTCTAACACCAGGTTAAAGTCCAACAGGTTTATTGGGTAGCAAATGCCTGTTGGACTTTAACCTGGTGTTAGACTCCTTACTGTATAGTACCAGATGACCATAGGCCGCTCTCTCTCCACTGCTAATCGTGTGCAGTAACTTGTTCAAACTTATTCTAACCACAGAGAAGAGTTAATTAAATCCTTTAACAATGGGTAAATCACAGCCAAACATTGCATTAGAAAGAAAGTGAGGTAGTTTTTTAAAAATAATATAGCATCTAGTTTCTAGTACAGAAAGTAGGAAGGCTGACTTACACTGTGCATGGGGGTTTATAAGGAAATGGTGCAACCTCAAGGAGATAATGGGGCAGATTCCCTCAGGATCCAGCGCGCAGGGAAGCCCCTGCCCACCCACATCTAACTCAACTCTCCAATCCACTCTCACGCTGCCTCCTCCTGTTCCCACATCAACCAGTCCACTCCTACAACCTGACCTCCCCCATCCCTTCCAAAATTCCACCGTCGCCCCCTCATCATCAATTCTGCTTTGGTTGTGTCAGCATCACGGAGTAACCTCTGTATTCCACCAACATTGACGAATGGGAGTAACAATGTGACGACCACTAGATAATCTTGTTTTTCTGATGTTGATTGAGGGATAAATATTGGCCTGGGCACTGTGGATAGCTCTCATGCTCTTCGTCCAGATGGTGCCATGGGATCTTTAACATCTACCTGGATGGGACTTCAGTTTAACATCTCATCTGGAAGGCAGCCCTTCCGGCTGTGCAGTGCTCCCTCAGTACTGTACTGGAGTGTCAGCCTTGATTTTTATGTGCCAAGCTCTGGAGTTGGACATGAACCTCGACCCGTGTGTTCAAAGGCCAGAGCCCTACCAAAGGGGCATTGCCACCCCCTTCCCAACATTTCACCACACCTACTATCCCAATTATCCATCCCCCTAACTCTCCCCCAACTCCTCACATCCATCCCCACTAAACAACATCCCTCAACCTCTTGCCCTAAGCCGTTTCGCCCTTCGCGCAAATTATTTTCCACATCCCCCACAAAATCTCTTCCAAAGAACTCCAAAACCCTTCCCCACAAACCCGCTCCCTCACACCCTTGTCCCCATCAGGCACAAAACCCCTCCCCAAAGATCACAAACCCCTCCCCCAAACCCTCTAAATCCCCAAATTCCTCCCAGAAATCCCAGACAAAAGCCCTTTCCTCATCCCCATAAACCACCTCAACCCCTTCCCCACAAAGCCCCTCAAGCCCACAAACCCCCCTCACTGACAAAACCCTCACCTCATCCTCCATAAACCCCCTCAACCCCACTCCCCCAACACCCTCCCCAAACCACCCTCCCGCATAGACGCCGTAAAAACTCCCCTCCCTCATAGACCCCCCAGCCCCTACACCTCACAAACTCCACCCCCACAGCCCCTTCCCCCCCCCAAGCTCCTCAGCCCCTTCCCCCCACAAACTCCCCACCCACAGCCCCTTCCCCCCACAAGCTCCCCTCAGCCCCTTCCCTCCACAAACTCCCCACCCACAGCCCCTTCCCCCCACAAGCTCCCCTCAGCCCCTTCCCCCCACAAGCTCCCCGCCCACAGCCCCTTCCCCCCACAAACTCCCCGCCCACAGCCCCTTCCCCCACAAACCCCCCCACAGCCTCTTCCCCCACAACCCGCTCCACAATCCCCCCCACAGCCCCTTCCCCCCACAACCCGCTCCAGAAACCCCCCCACAGCCCCTTCCCCCCACAACCCACCCGCAGCCCCCTCCCCCCACAAACCCCCCCGCAGCCCGTTCCCCCCAAACCCCCCCAAACCCCCCCCACAGCCCCTTCCCCCCCCAAACCCCCCCCACAGCCCCTTCCCCCCCAAACCCCCCCCACAGCCCCTTCCCCGCCAAACCCCCCCACAGCCCCTTCCCCCCCAAACCCCCTTCCCCCCACAAACTTCCCCCCATCCCCCCAGAAACTTCCCCCCCATCCCCTTCCCCCATCCCCTCACAAACTCCCCCCCCATCCCCTTCCCCCATCCCCTCACAAACTCCCCCCCATCCCCTTCCCCCCCACAAACTCCCCCCATCCCCTTCCCCCCCACAAACTCCCCCCCAATCCCCTCCCCCCATCCCCTTCCCCCACAATCCCCTCCCCCCATCCCCTTCCCCCACAAACCCCCCCACAGCCCCTTCCCTCCCACAGCCCCTTCCCTCCCACAGCCCCTTCCCTCCCACAGCCCCTTCCCTCCCACAGCCCCTTCCCTCCCACAGCCCCGTTCCCCCACAAACCCTCCCCACTGCCCCTTCACCCCACAAAGTACCCCCCCACCACCCCCTCCCCACAAATTCCCTCTCCCCATATCTCCCCCCTGTTTCCCCCCCGGGCCTTACGTGCTTCAGGCAGCGCTCCTTGAGTTGCTCGATGCTGGTCTCCTCGGTCACCTCCTCCAGCCACTCGACCCCCTCCATGGTGCAGATGTGGAGCCTCAGCACCTTCCCGGCGAAGATTTTCTCCTCCTGCACAAACATGGCCCCCCCGGGGGTTGGATCTCACACGCTCTCTGTGCCCAGCATGGCAGCGCGCCCGCGGGGCCCTGACCTCCTCCCTCTGCCCGATCCCACCGACCAGTCTGACCTTTCACCCGCGCTCCGCGGATCAGCTCACTGCGCATGTGCTCCGCGGCTCAGCTCATTGCGCATGTGCGCCGCGGCTCATCCCACTGAGCATGTGCGCCGCGGCTCATCCCACTGCACATGTGCTCCGCGACTCATCCCACTGCGCATGCGCCCCACGGGCTCAGCCCACTGCGCATGTGCCCCGCGCGCAGTGCGTTCTGGTCTTTGTAGTTCTCTCCAGCCATCATCTGCAGCTGGGACCATTCACATTGTCCTCTTTTTAGGTCAAACCAAACCAAGTAAACAAACTCAGCTTAATTCAGGACAAAGTAAAAGGGGCAGCTCCCCAAAAAGGAGGGGGAACAGCCCGAACAGAAATCAAAGTACAAAGGAAACTTAAAAACATCAAATTAAAATGTGATTATTAGGGTCAATAATGCACCCCAACCCCTGCAGTGCCCAGCGGTGCCCAGCGGGTGCGGAAAGCGTCAACCTCGCCCGTGGACACCGCATGCTCCCTCTCCAGGGACACCTGGCCGCGAACGTAGCCGCGGTAGAGGGGAAGACAGTCAGGATGGACGGCCCCCTCGATCGCCCGCAGCCTGGACCGGTAAATGGCGCGTTTGGCCAGGCCCAGGAGCAGGTTCACGAGGAGGTCGCCATCCCAACCCTCCCCTCTCCGCGCCGGGTGTCCGTAGATCAGGAGCGTGGGACTGAAGTGCAGACAAAACATCAACAAAAGGTTCTTTAGGAAAACATAAAGGGAGTGCAGCCTAAGACACTCAACATAGACATGGTCCACGGACTCCACAAGGCCGCAGAAAGGGCAGTCTTCGGAGCCCGTGAACCAGTGAATCCTACGGTTGTGCGGAACTGCTGCATGCATCACCCTCCACCCCAGGTCCCCGACGTAATTGGGGGAGATCCCTCCGTAGAGGGACCTCCAGCGGGGAACCACTCACATCGTCTGTACCTTTAAGACTTGATTACCTGTAAAGACTGGCATTCCAACCATTACCTTGTAAATTGAGTTTGTGCCTATATATGCCCTGTTTGTGAACACAACTCCCACTCACCTGATGAAGGGGCAGTGCTCCGAAAGCTTGTGGCTTGTGCTACCAAATAAACCTGTTGGACTTTAACCTGGTGTTGTGAGACTTCTTACGGGACTGACTGGCTCAGATAGAAAGAGAAACTTGCACACTCTTCTTTACAATCTCAGGGCCTGCCAAAGTGCATTCCAGCCAATTAAGTACTTTTAAAAGTAGCTCACTGTTCTAATGTAGGAAATGTAGCCACCAATTTGTGAACAGCAAGCTTTTGATTTTGATTCGATTTGATTTATTATTGTTTTTAAAGTGTAAAGTTTATTTATTAGTGTCACAAGTAGGCTTACATTAACACTGCAATGAAGTCACTGTGAAAATCCCCGAGTTGCCACACTCCAGCGCCTGTACGAGTACACTGAGGGAAAATTTAGCATAGCCAATACACCTAACCAGCACGTCATTTGGACTGTGGGGGGAAACTGGAACACCCGGAGGAAACCCATGCAGACACGGGGTGAAAGAGCAGACTCCGCACAGACAGTAACCCAAAATAAGAATTGTACCCAGGTCCCCGGCGCTGTGAAGATGGTCAAATCCTCAAGGACTTTCTGTATTGATTTGATTTAGATACAAAGGTCACATGTTTTGGGATGCAGTGAAAAGTATTGTTTCTTGTGTGCTGTACAAACAAAGTATACCATTCATAGAGAAGGAAAGGAGAGGTTGCAGAATGAAGTTTTACAGTCATAGCTAGGGTGTAGAAAAAGATCAACTTAATATAAGGTAGGTCCATTCAAAAGTCTGATGGCAGCAGGGAAGAAGCTGTTCTTGAGTCGGTTGGTACGTGACCTCAGACCTTTGCATCTTTTCCCCAAGGGAAGGTGGAAGAGAGAATGTCCATCACAAACAGCAACATGAATGACTTCACCGAAGTGCATGGGTTGAAGCTGCTGGAATATGAACTCCCTAATTGAGGGGTGTTAAGGCTGCCCAATCATGGAGCTCTACAGGGCAGGAGCCATACAAGCTGTGATAGATCAGGAAAGGATTCTTTCTATGGTGCATCTGTAAAAATTGGTGAGGGTTGTCGTGGACATGCCAAATTTCCTTAGCCTTCTGGGAGAGTAGAAGCATTGGTGAGTTTTTTTAACTATAGTGTAGGCGTGGAGGGTCCACAATAGATTGTTGGTGATCTGGACACCTAGAAATTTGAAGGTCTTGACATCTCCACTTCACCACCATTAATGTATACGAGGCAAGTCCTCCACTACATTTCCTGAGGTTTCCTGAAGATATAGAGGCTTGGGCCCTCTTTACAAGCTCAGAGCCTACCAAAGTGCTTTCCAGCCAAATAAATACTTTTGAAAATGTAATTACAGTTCCAATGTAGGAAACGTAGTGACCAATTTGTGCACAGCAAGCTCCCAGGAACAACAGCATGTAATGACTTCAACGAGGTCCATGAGTTGGACCTGCTGGAATATG
The DNA here is from genome assembly GCF_964213995.1 of Mustelus asterias. Lineage (NCBI taxonomy): Eukaryota > Metazoa > Chordata > Chondrichthyes > Carcharhiniformes > Triakidae > Mustelus > Mustelus asterias. The sequence goes on along the minus strand of NC_135813.1, from coordinate 7,967,189 downwards.
AACTTTATTGCAAACCATTGTAAATAAATCAGTTTTGATGAAGGGACACCGGCCTCTTGGAAATTGTTTCACAATAATGGCCAGATGATCTGTTTTATGTGACGTTGATTGAAGATTTAGTATTATGCATGAATAGTTCCCATGCTCTTCTTACAAATAATGGCCATGTGTTCTGTAATAGCACTGTCTTTTGTGGATATTTGTGTATTGATGTATATAATCCCAAATCGGAACAAACCAGTTCAGTTGGATTAGGCTCAAAATGTTAACTCTATTTCTCTCTCCACAGGTGCTGCCAGAATGGCTGAATTTTTCCACCACTTTCTATTTTTATTTGGGATTTCCAGCATCCACAGTTTTGTTTTTATTTCAGTTCAGTTGGGTACTTGACTTCCCATGTGACAAACAGTTTCTTTTTGCTCTGTAAACATATCACAGTCTTGTAATGAGGATGGGAATCTCTCATGTGCTGGATAATAGAGAGGAGATCAATTGCATTTGTCTCACACACCCCGAGAGCCAGAGAGAAAAATTATTCTCAAACAGAATGGGAGGTATTGACTTTAATTTTTGGAGTAAATGGTTCACTTGTACAATCATAGTTTAACAATTGAAACTGATCATTTGTCACTGACAACTCCAGTTTAGCTGCAACCCAAATGCAGAGGTGGGCTTTGATTTTGTCTGCTTATTTTCACAATATTAAGTAAAGTCAGTCGAAGGATTGTAGCATTGCCAATGCATTGTGTATGTCGTCATCTGCATCCAAGGTAGAGTCCAACAGGAAAGTTGTATTTTTCTTTTCAGATGCAGATGAGTTGCCATTCATGGCAGATGACATTAGTTGAACAAGTCATAGTGGTCCTGATGAAGGGTCGTCTAGACTCGAAACGTTGGCTCTATTCTCTCTCCACAGATGCTGTCAGACCTGCTGAGGTTTTCCAGCATTTATCCGTTTTTGTTTCAGATTCCAGCATCCGCAGTATTTTGCATTTATCATAGTGGTCCTGTATAGGGGTCACAGTCTGAGGATACAGGGTTGACCATTTAGGACGGAGAAGAGGAGACATTTCTTCACCCAAAGAGCAGTGAGCCTGTGGAATTCATTACTACAGGAAGTAGTTGATGCCAAAACATTGAACGTATTCAAGAGGCGGCTGGATGTAGCACTTGGGACGAATTAGATCAAAGGTTATGGGGAAAAATCAGGATTAGACTATTGAGTTGGACGATCAGCCATGGTCGTGATAAATGGCGGAGCAGACTCGAAGGGCCGAATGGCCTCCTCCTGCTCCTATCTTCTATGTTTCTATGTATTGGCAAGGGTATACAACTATATCACAAATGGTGTCCAACACAGATACTAAATTGAGAACCAAGCCTTTTTATGTGTAAGAGTGATAGATGGATACAAAATTGGCTTGATGACAGAAGGTGGTTGTGGAGGGTTGTTTTTCAAACTGGAGGCCTGTGACCAGCGGTGTGCCTCAGGGATCAGTGCTGGGCCCACTGCTATTTCTCATTTATATTAATGATTTGGATGAGAATATAGGAGGCATGGTTAGTAAGTTTGCAGATGACACCAAGATTGGTGGCATAGTGGACAGTGAAGAAGGTTATCTCGGATTGCAACGGGGTCTTGATCAATTGGGCCAGTGGCTGACAAATGGCAGATGGAGTTTAATTTAGATAAATGCGAGGTGATGCATTTTGGTAGACTGAACCAGGGCAGAACTTATTCAGTTAATGGTAGGGCGTTGGGGAGAGATACAGAGCAAAGAGATCTAGGGGTACAGGTTCTTGGCTTCTTGAAAGTGGAGTCACAGGTGGACAGAGTGGTGAAGAAGGCATTCAGCATGCTTGGTTTCATTGGTCAGAACATTGAATACAGGAGTTGGAGCGTCTTGTTGAAGTTGTGCAAGACATTGGTGAGGCCACACTTGGAATACTGTGTTCAGTTCTGGTCACCCTATTATAGAAAGGATATTATTAAACTAGAAAGAGTGCAGAAAAGATTTAATAGGATGCTACCGGGACTTGATGGTTTGAGTTATAAGGAGAGGCTGGATAGACTGGGACTTTTTTCTCTGGAGCGTAGAAGGCTGAGGGGTGATCTTATAGAGGTCTATAAAATAATAAGGGGCATAGATAAGGTAGATAGCCAATATATTTACCCAAAGGTAAGAGAGTCTAAAACTAGAGGGCATAGGTTAAGGTGAGAGGGGAGAGTTACAAAAGGGTCCAGAGAGGCATTTCTTCACCCAGAGGGTGGTGAGTGTCTGGAACAAGCTGCCAGAGGTAGTAGTAGAGGCGGGTACAATTTTGTCTTTTAAAAAACATTTAGACAGTTACATGGGTACTCTGTCGTGTATATGTATGTATGTATATATGTATGTTTGAAAGTATGTACAGAAACCAAAAACTGGAATAGATAATTAGGTATTTGATTTCCGTGTGGTATACACTCTCTTTTTGTCCTGCAAGGATTTTGTTAAGAGCACAGCTGATGTTAAATGCCAGAGTATTCCAAATCCCTGAAGTGAAAATTGGAATGCCTGTTCTCAACTGTATTTTGCAATTTGGTGGAGTGTGAGGAAAGATATGAAGACCAGTGAAAGATGTCCCAGGCATTTTTGTGACGATTTGAAGCAAAATAGATGTCTATTAAACAATAAAACACACACAAGGAAATCAGCTAAAAACATCCTTAACTACATATTGACTATGCACAGTATTTTTAAACTTACCCAATTCCAAACTTCTCTATTTTCCTAACCTCAGAACTAAACCTCCCCAGACAACATCCCATAGATTTTAAAATAGCAAATCCAGCAATAGTTACCACACCAGGCACCTATATCTTTTGGGATTGCTTCTGACTTCAGAGGGTAGTTAAGACAGTGGAAATTGGAATCACAAACAGATCAGACCAGGTAAGGACAACACATTTCCTTCCGCAAAAAGTATTAGTGAACCATATGGATTTTACAGTCTCATCATTTCATGGTCACCATTATAAATACCAGCTTTCTATTCCAGATTCATTTCATTAACTGAATTTAAATTCTCCATTTGCATGGTGGGTTTTCAACTCACATCACAAGATCCCTGGTCTAGTAATAATTACTATGCAAATATACATCACCTTCTTAAGGTAATATGTACTAAAAGGGCATTGGCAACCATGAACTTCCATTGGATTGGTCCATGATTATGCTTGGCAAAGTGCCTTCTGCACTATGGCTGACCAGGGAACTCTCCCCATCTTATCAGGCATATTGGAAAGACTTATAGGCTGATAATCAAACTGTTTGACCACATTATGAATGAACCTTCTGTAGCCATTCGGTTTGGATTGAACCCAGAACATCTAACCCAGAGGGAGGGACACTACCAGAGTGCCACAAGACCTCCACCAGCACACCAGCAAAATTAATTCCACTCCCCTGCTATTTTCCTTTAGCCTGGGAATCAAATATTTTCCATATTTGCCTTGAAAGTTAAATTGGATCTTCTTCCACTGCCCTCTCAAGCCGTGCTTTCCAATTACAATAACTCATTGTGAAAATAATTGTTTCCTAAGTTGCCTCTGGTCCTTTTGCCAATCAATTACTGTTCACTGACCCCCCCTCTGTCACTAGTTTCTCCTTACTTATTCAAAGTTCAATGCATTCCAACAATTCTAACTACAAAATGTGACATTACAGAAAAAAATTACAGTTTAAAAACAGGCTGCAGATAGCAGCAGCGCCTCCTGCAGCAGTAAGGTGGAACTGCTATATTTTCCTCATTTATTTTAAACTACCACAAGCTGTCTAGCAAAGACAGTCCCGGTAGCGCAGTGGGTAGTATTTCTGTGTCTGAGCTGGGCACTCTGGGTTCAAGCCCCACTCCAGGACTTGATCAAGGAAGGTGAGTTGATTCCGGAGGGTTGCCTGATGAGGAGAGACTGAGTAGACTGGGGGGGATCTTATAGAAACATATAAGATTATGAAGGGAATAGATAAGATAGAAGCAGGGAGGTTGCTAACAGGTGAAACTAGACCTACGGGGCATAGCCTCAAAATAAGGGGGAACAGATTTAGGACTTGGTTGAGGAGGAACTTCTTCACCCTAGGGGTTGTGAATCTCTGGAATTCCCTGTCCAGTGAAGCAGTTGAGGCTACCTTGTTGAATATTTTTAAGGCAAAGATAAATTTTTGAATAGTAAAGTTAAGGGCTATGGTGAGCGGGCGGGTAAGTGGAGCTGAGTCCACAAAAAGATCAGCCATGATCCTGTTGAATGGCGGAGCAGGCTCGAGGGGCAGATGGCCTACTCCTGCTCCTAGTTCTTATGTTCTTATATCACATCCAAACAGGTCAACTAACAACTTGTAAATCCTTCCAATGTACACCAATGGCAGGCAGGTGGTCAAACTCACATTGTACTCCCTGGAATTTAGAAGGTTGAGGATGATTTTAAGGGAACAGATTTGAGGCAGCAGTGCTAACCACTGTTCCACTGTGCCGCCAGAGATTCCATGTGCAAGTTCTTGCACGGGCCCCATGGCAAATGTCCTCCTTGTTTAGAGGGACTGCTAGAGAGAGAGATTACCATCTTTTCGCTGCAGAAAGGGGTTTGAATCCACAACCTCTTGACTCAAAAGACAAAAGTACCACCCATTGTGCCATGGGCGGTGATGGCCTAGCGGTATTATCACTAGACTATTAATCCAGAAGCTCAGCTAATCTTCTGGGGACCGAGGTTCGAATCCCACTGCGACAGCTGGTGGAATTTGAATTCAATAAAAAATAATCTGGAATTAAGAATCTGCTGATGACTATGAAACAGTTGTCGGAAAAACCCATCTGGTTCACTAATGTCCTTTTAGGGAAGGAAATCTGCCACCCTTACCCAGCCTGACCTACATGTGACTCCAGAGCCACAGCAATGCGGTTGATTCTCAACTGCCTTCAGGCAATTAGGGATGGGTAATAAATGCTGGCTAGCCAGCAATGCCCACGTCCCATGAATGAATTGAAATAAAAGATTACTCCCGTCCCCCACCCACGCCTGCCCGGTGGGGGGGGAGTGGAGGGAAAACTGCATAAAATAATTTGGAACAAAACATAAATCGGTCACCAGGCATAAATATCAGAAAATATAGTTCAGTGAAAACCCAGATAAGTCATGAAATGACAACAATACAGAATTAAATTTTTCACTGTTTATGAGTGGCGAATCTGAATATTTTTCACCTATAAAACCTGAAGTAAATATCGTTAAATATATGTGTGGAATCTGGCGCTAACCGAAAACTGGGTTGCAGAAATCTCCTGTTTGCAACTCCCTTCTAGGCCTCCAGGGGTCAGGCTTTCTCTACTTTTAGAAAAACAAACGGTTTTTGCTTTTTACTTTCTGAGAAAGATTCCTACAAGGCACCAAAGGCTTATTTGCAACACAAAAATAAGGATAGCTGAGCCAGACACCAAACACGGACTTGTGTGACTGAAGGTGGAGGGAGTGGAAGAAGCGTCCGCACCTCATCACAGGCTGCAGTGTGTACCATCTACAAGACAAACTGCAACGATATGCCAACACTTCGGCAGCAGCTGGTGAAATCTCCGGCACCTGCAGGGGCAGCAGGTAAGTGGGAACATCACCACCTCCAAGTTCACCATCAGTCCATTTCAAATGCAACAGGATCTGGACAATAGCCAGGCTTGGCTTGACAAGTGGCAAGTAACGTTCGTGCCACACAAATGCCAGGCAATGACCATCTCCAAGCGACAATCTAACCACCACTCCTTGACATTCAACAGTGTAACCATCACTGAATCCCCCACTGTCAACATCCTTGGGTTACCATTGACCAGAAGCTCAAATGGACTCAGCACAGAAACACAGTGACTTCAAGAGCAGGTCAAAGGTTAGAAATACTGTGGCAAGTAACTTACCTCCTGACTCCCCAATGCCTGTCCACCATCCACAAGGCACAAGTCAGGACTGTGACTTGCCTGGATGGGTACAGCTCCAACGGCACTCCAGAAACTTGACACCATCCAGGACATAGCAGCCCGCTTGATTGGCACCCCATCCACAAACATTTGACTCCCTCCACCACTGACGCTCAGTAGCAGCAGTGTGTACTATCTACAAGATGCATTGCAGCAATTCACCAAAGATCCTTAGACAGCACCTTCCAAACCCACGACCACTTCCATCTAGAAGGACAAGGGCAGCAGATACATGGGGAAATCACCATCTGCAAGTTCCCCTCCAAGCCGCTCACCATCGTGACTTGGAACTGTCTTGCCGTTCCTTCGCTGTCGCTGGGTCAAAATCCTGGAATGCCCTCCCTAACGGCATTGTGGGTGCACCTTCACCACACAGGATGCAGCAGTTTAAGAAGGCAGCTCACCACCACCTTCAAGGGCAATTAAGGCTGGGCAATAAATGCTGATCTCGACAGTGAAATCCCACATCCTTAGAATGAACAGAAAAAATGCATTCAGAATGTTTCAGCGTGGGTCATTCTTGTGAAATCCATTCTTTGGTGGCAGTGCTGGCAGTGCCACGTGCTGGTACACGAGGAACATTGATATCCTAAATGGGAGCGACATAAAGGATGCATTTTGTGAGATCCAGTTACAGACCTGCGATTACTGCAATACTGAACTGGCTCCAAAGATGTGCGGGTTAGGTGGATTGGCCGTGCTAAATTGCCCCGTAGTGTCAGGGGGACTAGCTAGGGTAATGCATGGGGTTATAGGGATAGGGCCTGGGTGGGATTGTGGTCGGTGCAGACTCGATGGGCTGAATGACCTCCTTCTGCACTGTAGATTCTATGATTCTATGAGGTGCTGAAATCAAATCCAACCTTGGCCGGTTGCAAAGTTGGATTCAATGCATTAGCTGGATCTCAGAGGTAGAAATCTTGCTTCTGATCCAGAAGATCATGAAATCAAGCCCCAGCACCTCCCAGATCTGCAATCTTTCCTCTGCCTAGAAGGACAAGAGCTGCAGACATCAAGAGAATACGGCCGCTTGGAAGTTCCCCTACAAGTCACACACGCAATCCTGACTTGGGACTATATTACTTCTTCACCACTCTGTCCAGCTGTGACTCCACTTTCAAGGAGCTATGAACCTGTACCCCTAGATTTCTTTGTTCTATAACACTCCCCAATGCCCTACCATTAACTGAGTAAGCCCCACCAAAATGCATCACCTCGCAATTATCTAAATTAAACTCCATCAGCCATTCGTCAGCCCACTGGCCCAATTGATCAAGATCCTGCTGCAATCCTCGATAATCTTCTGCACTGTCCACTATGTCACCAATCTTGGTGTCATCTGCAAACTTACTAACTATGCCTCCTAAATGCTCATCCAAATCATTAATACAAATGAAAAATAACAGTGGACTCAACACTGCTCCCTGGGGTACACTGCTGGTCACAGGCCTCCAGTTTGAAAAACAACTCTCTACAACCACCCTCTGTCTCCTGTCATCTAGCCAATTTTATACCCATTTGGCTACCTCACCCTGGATCCGTGAGATTTAACCTTATGCAAAAACCTTCCATGTGGTGCCTTGTCAAAAGCCTTGCTAAAGTCCATGTAGACAACATCAACTGCATTACCCTCATCTACCTTATTGGTTACCCCTTCAAAAAACTCAATCAGATTTGTGGGACATGATTTTCCACTCAGAAAGCCATGCTGACTGTCCCTAATCAGTCCTTGCCTCCCTAAATGCCTGTAGATCCTGTCTCTCAAAATGCCTTCTAACAACTTAACAACAGTTGGTTGGTATGTATCCTCAGACATTTGCATCTTTTTCCCAACGGAAGAAGATGGAAGAGAGTATGTCTCGGGTGCGTGGGGGTCCTTGATTATGCTGGCTGTTTTCCGGAGGCAGCGGGAAATGTAGACTGTGTCAATGGATGGGAGGCTGGTTTGAGCGATGGACTGGGCTTCGTTCATGGCCCTTTGTAGTTTCTTGCGATCTTGGGCACAACAACTCTCACAACATTAAGCTGTAATACAACCAGAAAGAATGCTTTCTATGTTGCATCTGTAAAAATTGGTGAGAGTCGTAGCTGACATGCCAAATTTCTTTAGTCTTCTGTGAAAGTAGAGGCCCGGGTGGGCTTTCTTAACTGCAGTGTTGGCATGGTGGGGCCAAGACAGGTTGTTGGTGATCTGGGCACCTAAAAACTTGAAGCTCTCGACCATTTCTACTTCGTCCCATTGATGTTGACAGGTGCATGTTCTCCACCACGCTTCCTGAAGTCGATGACAATCTCCTTCGTTTTGTTGACATTAAGGGAGAGACTTGTCATCGCATCAGTTCACCAGATTCTCAGGGCAGTTGAGAGTCAACCACATTGCGGTGGGTCTGAATTCACATGTAGACCAGACCGGGTAAGGATGGCGGATTTCCTTCCCTAAAGGACATTGGTGAATTAGATATGTTTTTCCGACAATTGACAATGGTTTCGTGGTCATCAGTAGATTCTTAATTCCAGATATTTTTTATTGAATTCAAATTCCACCATCTACTGTGGTGGGATTCGAATCCATATGACCCTTCTACATTCCTACTCTGAGTCATTTTCTGTTTTTATTTCTGATTTCCAGAATCTTCAGTATTTTGCTTTTATTTGAGGAGGGATGTGGTGGCATTGGAGGTGATTCAGAGGAGGTTCACTAGATTGATTCCAGAGATGAGGGGTTTGCCTTACAAATTGAGATTCAGCAGTTTGGGCTTATACTCTTTAGAGTTAAGAAGAATGAGAGGAGATCTAATTGAGGTATATAAGATGATAAAAGGTATTGACAAAGTAGATGTAGAGTGGGTGCTTCCTCTTGTTGAGCATTCTAGAACAAGAGATCATGGTTTTAGGATAAGGAGATGAGGAGGAATTACTTCTCTCAAAGGGTGGTAAGTCTGTGGAATTCAGTGCGGTGGATGCCGGGACATGGAGTAAATGTAAAGAGGAGATAGACAGATTTTTAATTAGTAAAGTGTTGAAGGATAATGGAGAATGGACAGGAAAGTGGAGTTGAAGCCAAGGTGAGATCAGCCATGATGGTATTGAATGGCGGAGCAGGCTCGAGGGGCTGAATTGTCCACTCCTGCTCCTAGTTCTTATGTTCTTATATTCTTATGTTCTTATAGGGTGGCACGTGGCACAGTGGTTAACACTGCTACCTCAAAGCGCCAGGGACCCGGGTTCGATTCCCGGCTTGGGTCACTGTCTGTGTGGAGTTTGCACGTTCTCCCTGTGTCTGTGTGGGTTTCCTCCGGATGCTCTGGTTTCCACCCACAGTCTGAAAGACGCGCTGGTTAGGTGCATTGGCCATGCTAAGGTCTCCTTCCAGTGTACCCGAACAGGCACCGGAGTGTGGAGACTAGGGGATTTTCACAGTAACTGCATTGCAGTGTTAATGTAAGGCAACTTGTGACTAATAAATAAATAATACTTGTAGAACTCACCTCTTCACTTTAAATGGTGCCATGGGATTGAAGAGTCTGCCATCCAAATGCCCAGAGGAGGACTAAACGTTCAGTCTGGTCCCAGTTTCCAGCTCTAAGTCCATAGCCCTGTGAGTTACAACAATTCAGGTGCACATCCGAGTGCTTTTGAAATGTGATGAAGGATTTCTAACTCCATCGTTCTTTCACCCTCTGCTGTTACACTCCAGCAAGTCAGTTGGTGGAGAACAGAACTGGAGCCAATCTTTACATACCTCCTTTAGGAGCATTTGTTTCAGAGGTACACAATACCAACATCTCCTCACCCAACTAACAGCTTTGGTGTGTTCCTTTTCACATCTCTTTGGTGCATTTAGCATCAAGTTAATGTCCCAATTGAAAGGAGGACTATTAGCCCATTGTAACAAAAAGCAAAAAAAAACTTTAAAGGAAACTTAATATCTTAGGTTAAAGTAATATCTCTGATGCTGGTAATACACAGTAAGAGTTTTAACAACACCAGGTTAAAGTCCAACAGGTTTATTTGGTAGCAAATACCATGAGCTTTCGGAGCGCTGCTCCTTCGTCAGATGGAGTGGAAATGTGCTCTCAAACAGGGCACAGAGACACAAAATCAAGTTACAGAATACTGATTACTGATTTGCCCCACCACCAAAATAGACCCCATCAGTCTTGCAGCGGACACAGAGGAATTCATCAGGCGAATGAGGCTGCGGGAGTTCTTCCATCAACCCCAAGAGGCCAACAGCAAACACAGTGAGACAGCCAATGAACCGGAACAGCCGACAGCGAGATCCGCAGTGCAACCGAAGAGGAAAGAGTCGACTTGGACTCCTCCGGAAGGCCGCTGCCCTCGACTTGACATGTATGCCCAAGCCATCAGGAGGTGCGTCAACACCAAATTCATCAGCCGCACTCACAAGACAGCACCGAACATCACCCAAGCACAACGCAACGCCATCCACGCTCTCAAGACCAACCGCAACATTGTCATCAAACCAGCAGACAAAGGAGGGGCCATCGTCATACTGAACAGAACGGATTACTGCAAAGAAGTGTACTGACAACTGAACAACGAGGAACACTACAGACAGTTACCCACAGATCCGACCAAAGAACACACCCGTCGACTCAACACCCTGATCAAGACCTTTGATCCGGACCTTCAAAGCACCCTCCGTGCTCTCATCCCACGTACTCCCCGCGTTGGAGATCTCTACTGCCTCCCAAAGATACACAAGGCAAACACACTCGGCCATCCCATCGTTTCAGGAAATGGAACCCTGTGCGAGAACCTCTCCGGCTATGTCGAGGGCATCATGAAACCCATTGTACAAAGAACGCCCAGCTTTTGTCACGACATTACGGACTTCCTACAGAAACTCAACACACATGGAGCAGTTGAACCAGGAGCACTCCTTGTCACAATGGATGTCTCGGCACTTTACACCAGCATCCCCCACGATGATGGCATTGCTGCAACGGCCTCAGTACTCAACGCCGTCAACTGCCAGTTTCCAGATGCAATTTTACAACTCATCCGCTTCATCCTGGACCACAATGTTTTCACCTTCAACAACCAGTTCTTCATCCAGACACATGGAACAGCCATGGGGACCAAATTCTCACCTCAATATGCCAACATCTTCATGCACAGGTTCGAACAAGACTTCTTCACCGCACAGGACCTTCAACCAATGCTATACACTAGATACATCGATGACATTTTCTTCCTTTGGAGTCATGGTGAGCAATCACTGAAACACCTATATGATGACATCAACAAGTTTCATCCCACCATCAGACTCACCATGGACTAATCTCCGGAATCAGTTGCATTCTTGGACACATGCATCTCCATTAAGGACGGTCACCTCAGCACCTCACTGTACCGCAAGCCCACGGATAACCTCACGATGCTCCACTTCTCCAGCTTCCACCCTAAACACGTTAAAGAAGCCATCCCCTACGGACTAGCCCTCCGTATACACAGGATCTGCTCAGATGAGGAGGATCGCAACAGACACCTCCAGACGCTGAAAGATGCCCTCATAAGAACAGGATATGGCGCGCGACTCATCGATCAACAGTTCCGACGCGGCACAGCGAAAAACCGCACCGACCTCCTCAGAAGACAAATACGGGACACACGGTGGACAGAGTACCCTTCGTCGTCCAGTACTTCCCTGGAGCGGAGAAGCTACGGCATCTCCTCCGGAGCCTTCAACATGTCATTGATGAAGATGAACATCTCGCCAAGGCCATCCCCACACCCCCACTTCTTGCCTTCAAACAACCGCGCAACCTCAAACAGCAAACTACCCAGCCTTCAGGAGAACAGTGACCACGACACCACACAAACCTGACACAGCAACCTCTGCAAGACGTGCCGGATCATCGACACGGGTGCCATCATCTCACATGAGAACACCATCTACCAGGTACACGGTACCTCCCCTTGCAACTCGGCCAACGTTGTCTACCTGACACGCTGCAGGAAAGGATGTCCCGAGGCATGGTACATTGGGGAAACCATGCAGACGCTACGACAACAGATGAATGAACACCGCTCGACAATCACCAGGCAAGGCTGTTCTCTTCCTGTGGGGGAGCACTTCAGCAGTCACGGGCATTCAACCTCTGATCTTCAGGTAAGCGTTCTCCAAGGCGGCCTTCACGACACACGACAGCGCAGAGTCGCTGAGCAGAAACTGATAGCCAAGTTCCGCACACATGAGCCTAAACTGGGATGTTGGATTTATGTCACATTATCAGTAACCCCCACAGCTTGCCTGCAGGACTTGCGGGCTGTCCTATCTAGAGACAATACACATCTCTTTAACCTGTGCTTAATGCTCCCTCCACCCACATTGTCTGTATCTTTACGATCTGGTTGGCTGTAGGGATTCGCATTCTAATCAGTATTCTGTAACTTGATTTTGTGTCTCTGTGCCCTGTTTGAGAGCACATTTCCACTCCATCTGACGAAGGAGCAGCGCTCCGAAAGCTAATGGTATTTGCTACCAAATAAACCTGTTGGACTTTAACCTGGTGTTGTTAAAACTCTTACTGTGTTCACCCCAGTCCAACGCCGGCATCTCCACATCATGGCTGGTAATACACTCCAGCCTTGGAAAGTCTCAAATATGTTCCTTTTTATGGAGGCACAAGTGAATCCCCACCACGTGAGACCAATTAAACACAATTAACACCCACCGTCCTCAAAGAAGTAATTTCTGCAAAATTCCCTTATTTATATTCATTCATGGGACATGGGGGTCGCTGGCTGGCCAGATTTTATTGCCTATTCATTGGATTATTGTGTACAATTCTGGTCACCATACTATCAGAAGGATGTGGATGCTTTGGAGAGGGTACAGAAGAAGTTTACCAGGATGTTGCCTGGTCTGGAGGGTACTAGTTATGAGGAGAGGTTGGAGGAACTCGGTTTGTTCTCACTGGAACGACAAAAGTTGCGGGATGACCTGATAGAGGGCTGCAAGATTATGAGTGGCATGGACAGAGTGGATAATCAGATTCTCTTTCCTCGGGTAGAAAAGTCAAGTACTAGGGGGCATAGGTTTTAGGTGTGTGGGGAAAGGAGATGTGCGAGGCAAGCTTTTTTACACGGAGAGTGGTGAATGTCTGGAACATGCTGCCCGGGGAGATGGGAGCAGGTACAATAGTGGCATTTAAGGGGCAAGTGACGAATACATGAATAGGATGGGAATGGAAGGACACGGACTCCGTTAGTGCATACGGTTTTAGTTTAGGCAGGTATCATGATCGCCGCAGGCTTGGAGGGCCGAAGGGCCTGTTCCTGTACTGTATTTTTCTTTGTTCTTTGTTCCAGTTGCCCGAGGGCAGTTGAGAGTCAACCACATTGCTGTGGGCAAAAGAGAAAATGCTGGAAAATCTCAGCAGGTCTGGCAGCATCTGGAAGGAGAGAAAAGAGCTGACATTTCAAGTCCAGATGACCCTTTGTCAAAGGTAAAAGACATGGAAAGTGTGAAATATTTATACTGCAGGGTGAGGGAATGAAAGGCAAGTCATAACCACAAAAACAAGGGGAAAGGCTGCTATTGGCAGTCCATTGAGAGAATAAAAGGTGTGAATGGCCAAACGGCAGAGAAGCTGAAATCAGAGGGTAAACTGTGACAGATGAAGATGTTGGGGGAGGGAGATGGGTGGGAGAGAGGTAAAATTGAGGAAAAGGAGGAAAAGAGAAGCAAAGTGGGAGAAAAGGTAAGGAAAGGAGAGATAAAAAAGGGGGAAAGAGTGGGGGGAAATAAAGAAAGACAATAAAGAAATAAAATGTAAAGAACAGTTAAAAATTAAATAAAATGAAAACAAAGGGGTGGAGGTGGGGTAGAGCGAGTCATCTGAAGTTGTTGAACTCGATGTTGAGACCGGAAGGCTGTAAAGTGCCCAGCCGGAAGATGAGATGCTGTTCCTCCAGTTTGCGTTGAGCTTCACTGGAACATTGCAGCAGGCCAAGGATGGACATGTGGGCATGGGAGCAGGATCATGTGCTGAAATGGCAAGTTAAATTATCCCTTAGTGTGCCAGGTTTTGTAGGTTAGGGGGATTAGTGGGTAAATACTTGAAGCTACAGGGATGCTCTGTTGGAGAGTTGGTGAAGATTTGATGGGCTGAATGGCCTCCTTCTGCACTGTAGGGATTCTATGATTCTAACTATGTCATTGATGATTTTGACTAATGTGGTTTCAACCTTGTTGGTAGAAAGGAAACCAATCAAAGGGGAATGGGAGTGCTAGAGTGGCATGAGATATTGGAGGTGGTCTGTAGCTTGAGAGACAGATATAAAGTGAGAAAGGATGTGGCAATTGTAGCGGTGGAGAATGATCTGTGTGCAACTCAATTGCCCTGGTTCCAAGTCAATACAAGAGACTGCATCACTCTTCATCTTACTCAGCAGCTTCAGGAAGACAGAGGCATTTATCCGTGAAGCTTTGCATGTCATAACAGGAGACAGGACTCAGTAAAGGTGTAACATTATGACAGTAGGTCAGGTGCCAGAAATTATGTGAGCTTCATCGTCCCTTGACTAGGTTCAGATTGTTTTTGCTGGAGTTCAGACGAATGAGGAGGGATCTCATAGAGAATTGTAAAATTCTAACAGGACTAGACAGGGTAGATGCAGGGAGGATGTTCCCAATGGTGGGGGAGTCCAGAACCAGGGGTCACAGTAGACCATTTAGGATGGAGGTGAGGAGACATTTCTTCACCCAAAGAGCAGTGAGCCTGTGGAATTCATTACCACAGGAAGTAGTTGATGCCAAAACATTGAATGTATTCAAGAGGCGGCTGGATATAACACTTGGGGCGAATGGGATCAAAGATTATGGGGAAAAAAGCAGGATTAAGCTATTGAGTCGGATGATCAGCCATGATCGTAATGAATAGCGGAGCAGGCTCGGAGGGCCAAATGGCCTCCTCCTGCTCCTATCACCTATGTTTCTATATTTCCCCCTCCCCCATTAGTGAGAGTGGGAGGAAAATCAGCTACAGTTCCCTAAGGTGCGACGTGGGTCAGGATTTTCCTCCCCTTCCCGCCGGCGGGATCTTCCAGTCCTGCTGAAGGTGACCTCACCGCCCCCCAAACCCCCCCCCCCCCCCCCCAAACCCCCCCCCCCCCCCCCACAACACAGCAGATTCCCCAGCAGTGGGACAGGCAAGCTACGCAAATCGCCGTAGACATCGACAGGGTTGGAAGATCCCACCCGTGGCCAATGGCCAGCCACCTCCATTACTGGAAAACACGCCGCAGGGGTGCGGAAAATCTTGCCCGTAGAGTTCTTTTTAATAGCAGCAAGTGATGATCTGGAATTCAAGGGCGGGGAGACAGATTCAAGAGTAACTTGTGAAAAGGAATTGGATGAACATTTGAAAACAGTGATACGTTGATTCCAGGAATGAAGGGGTTGACATATGAGGAGAGATTAAACAGTTTGAGCTTGTACTCACTGAAGTTTAGAAGTATGAGAGGGGATCTGATCGAGGTATATAAAATTTTAAAAGGGGTTGATGGAATAAATATAGACCAAGTATTTACTCGGGCGGCACGGTAGCACAGTGGTTAGCACTGCTGCTTCACAGCTCCAGGGTCCCGGGTTCGATTCCCGTCTCGGGTCACTGTCTGTGTGGAGTTTGCACATTCTCCTCGTGTCTGCGTGGGTTTCCTCCGGGTGCTCCGGTTTCCTCCCACAGTCCAAAGATGTGCGGGGTAGGTTGATTGGCCAGGTTAAAAATTGTCCCTGAGATGCGTAGGTTAGAGGGATTAGCGGGTAACTATGTGGGGGTAGGGCCTGGGTGGGATTGTGGTCGGTGCAGACTCGATGGGCCGAATGGCCTCCTTCTGCACTGTAGGGATTCTATTCTTCTATTCTTATGTGGCAATCTCGAACAAGAGGTCCTATGTGGGAGAGGATTTTCACAGTAACTTCATTGCAGTGTTAATGTAAACCTTACTTGTGACAAGTAAATAAACTTTTTAACTTTACAGTTATAGGTTGAGAGGCGGTAGATTTAAAACTGAGATGAGGAGGAACTACTTCTCGCAGAGGGTGGTGAATTTGGGGAGCTTGCTGCCCCATAGCGCGGTGGAGTCTGAATTGTTAAATGGTTTCAAGAAGGAGACAGATATATTTCTAATTAAAAAAAGATAAGGGGATATGGGGGATCAGGTGGGGAGGTGGATTTGAGACCAGGGAGAGATCAGCCATGATCTGATTGAATGGCGGAGCAGGCTCGAAGGGCTGAATTTGTCTACTTCTGCTCCTAATTCCTATGTTCCTATGTGGGAGCCTGGGTGAAAGGGCATGGGGATTGGGAATAACTGGACAGCTATCTCAAAGAGCTCCTTCTGTCTTTGATCCAGTGCGATGATAATTATTGAATGTCCCTCAAACTCAGGCTTCGAGGGAAACATTTTTGAAGATAGAAAAGGCAAATGTTTGATTTTTCCTGGTGAATCGGTAATATTTTCCCTGTTTATTGGGTATGAAATAATACTTTTACTGTGATGCTCTCAGGTTACTGACAAAACAAAATGATCATTTCATCAGCTATCTTCCCCCTGACCAGTGGGTGGCTGTTTGTCGTCTATTAGTGCTCCCATGATGGGAGAGTTAACATACCAGAGGGGTGAGTTTCCATGGAGACAAATGGGGTCGAATTTCTACCAGTTACCTGACCTTCTGCTGCAACTTTGGAGGAAGACTGGCCAGCACCACAAGTCCGTTTACACCAATCCCCCAGTCTGAAAGCATCAATTGATCCAATATTCACACCAATTGTGTGTGTGTGTGTGTGTGTGTGTGTCTGTGTGTGTGTCTATGAGTGTGTGTGTGTGTGTGTGTGTCTGTGTGCCTGTGTATGTGTGAATGTGTGTATCTGTGTGTGAGTGTGTGTCTGTCTATGCTGTGTGAGTGTGTGTGTCTGTGTCTGTCTGTTTGTGTGTGTGTGTGTGAGTGTGAGTGTGTGTCTGTCTATGCGTGTGTGAGTGTGTGTGTGTGAGTGTGTGTATCTGTGTGTGAGTGTGTGTCTGTCTGTCTATGTGGAGGGGGTGGGGATGGAGGAGGGGAGAGAATTCCAATTTTCTGCTAGCACCCTCGGTGTGAAAAGATGCTTCCTGATCTCACCCCTAAGTGGCCTTGCTCTAACTTTGAGATGATGTCCCCTCATTCTCAATTCCCTCGGCGCTCATTGAGTCATTCCAGCACTGAAAAAGGCCATTCAGGTGCATCGAGTCCCTGCTAGCCCTCCAGTCAGTTCCATTGCCTCCCTCTGTACCTGTAGCTCTGCAAGTTTATCCCCCTCAATGCCCACCCAATTCCCTTTCGAAATCATTCATCATCTCCACTTCCACACACCCTTGTAGATCCCACACACTTTGCTAACTACACTCTCAATATGCCCTGCCACCTTCAAAGATCTATTTGCATGAATCCCCAAGTCCCTCTGATCCTGCAAGGCTTTAGAAACATGCCATTAAGTCTATATTGCCTCTCCCTATCCCTTCTGTGATAAAGGATCACCCCAACAAGGTCTGCATTCCTTGGAGTTTAGAGCAATCAGGGGTGGCCTTATTCAAACATATAACTAAGATCCCGAGGAGGCTTGACAAGGTAGATGGTGAGATGTTTTCACCAGTGGTAGAGTTTCAAACAAAGGGGCAGCACAGTGGTTAGCACTGCTGCCTCACAGCGCCAGGGACCCGGGTTCAATTCTGGTATCAGGTCACTGTCTGCGTGGAGTTTGCACATTCTTCCCGTGTCTGCGTGGGTTTCCTCCGGGTGCTCCAGTTTCCTCCCACAGTCCAAAGCTGTGCAGGTTAGGTTGATTGGCCATGCTAAATTGACCCTGGCGGCAGAGGGATTAACAGGGTGGCACGGTAGCACAGTGGTTAGCACTGCTGCTTCACAGCTCCAGGGTCCTGGGTTCGATTCCCGGCTTGGGTCACTGTCTGTGTGGAGTTTGCACATTCTCCTCGTGTCTGCGTGGGTTTCCTCCGGGTGCTCCGGTTTCCTCCCACAGTCCAAAGATGTGTGGGTTAGGTTGATTGGCCATGCTAAAATTGCCCCTTAGTGTCCTGGGATGTGTAGGTTAGAGGGATTAGCGGGTAAAATATGTTGGGATATGGGGGTAGGGCCTGGGTGGGATTGTGGTCGGTGCAGACTCGATGGGCCGAATGGCCTCTTTCTGTACTGTAGGGTTTCTATGATTCTATGAATATGTAGGGTTATGGGAATAGGGCCTGGGTGGGATTGTGGTCGGTGCAGACTCGATGGGCCGAATGGCCTGCTTCTGCACTATAGGGATTCTATAATTCAAAGGGACATAACATCAAGATAAAGGCCCGATCATTTAAAACTGAGGTGTGTTGAAACCAAAAGACGCGCTGGTTAGGTGCATTGGCCATGTTAAATTCTCCCGCAGTGTAGTAAATTCCATCTGACACTTGTCTGTCCTTCCTGCTAGCCTATTTATGTTCTATTGCAGTCAGTTGGTACCATCTGTGTTATCAGCCATACCTCCAGAGTTTGACCTTTTACTCCATATTCCAAAATGCAAGTCACATATGTATTGGAGAGATGGTGGAGAGATGGTACTGTGAGCAGGTATGGGCAGCACACCTCAGGAAGGATGTTTGGGCCCTGGAGGGAGTTCAATGCATGTTTACATGGAAGATACCTGGACTTCAGGGGTTAAGTTATGAGGAGAGATTAGACAAATTAGACCTTTATTCTCTCAAATTCAGAAGGTTGAGGGGTGATCTGCTAGATGTCTACAAAATATTTACAGGGAAGGACAGGGTGGATAGGGATAAATTATTTCCACTTGTGGCTAAATGGAGATTTAACTTTTAATATGCTGAAAGACCTACAATCAAGCAAACCTGATTTTTTTGGTTAAAGTTGTTTTTTTACTATGCTGGGATTTCTTGTGGCCAGTGGCTTGGAATTTGTCAAAGGACAGAAAGTGTCAGAGTCCTTGGCAGGGAAGAGATTTATACAGACTCTTGGAGCCAGTGTTCCTTATTTGGGCATTGGAATGTAAACAATATGCACTTAAGTGGCCTAGCGATGAAGTGCGGAGTGACCAATGGCATTATTCTTGTTGTATTTGGTTGGCCTAATCGAATGATGCAATTGGGTTCTGATCAATTAATTGGCTGGATGACAGAGAATCTTCCGGAAGCAAGTGGATAAAGAGACATGTGAGCCTTTGTTTGCCAGCGATAACTCGAAGAAACCAACCATCACAAGAAGAAGACCTGTGCCCTGAAGGATGCTTCAGAGAAGAAGGTAGATTCTACATCAAGGATATTTCTTGACCAAGGTTTTCCTAAACTCGGTAGTATCTATTTTCAGTTAAATAGTTAAAGTTGATGTTTAGTTAAAATTGATGTTCCTTTAGAGTTAAAGTTCAGTAAAGAGTTAATTAGTTGCAACTGTTTGTGTTTGAGTTGGTACTCGAAGTGTTAAATAAAGAAATAATTGAATTACTGTCCTTGTTTGTCTCATTAAACTGGAATGTTTGGAAGGTGTTTAAAATAAAACTGTATAACACACTAGATGAAGGCTCTAGAACCAGGGGCCATAACCTAAAAATTAGGGCCAAGCCATTGAGGAAAGATGTTAGAAAACACTTCCACATGCAGAGAGTGGGGGAGATTTGGAGCTCTCTTCCTCAAATGCTGGATGCTGGTTCAATTGTTCGGTTTAAGTCTGATATAGACACATTATTATTGAGCAGGGGCATCAAGGGATATGGGCCTAGGACAGGTACATGGAGTTAGG
The DNA here is from genome assembly GCF_964213995.1 of Mustelus asterias. Classification (NCBI taxonomy): domain Eukaryota; kingdom Metazoa; phylum Chordata; class Chondrichthyes; order Carcharhiniformes; family Triakidae; genus Mustelus; species Mustelus asterias. The sequence continues at coordinate 7,947,379 of NC_135813.1, read as the reverse complement.
CCACAGATCAGCCATGATCTTATTGAATGGCAGAGCGGGCTCAAGGGGCTGAATGGCCTACTCCTGTCCTATGCTCCTATCTTCCTATGGTGTACTGGTAATGTCACTGGACTTGTAATCCGAAGACCCATCCTAATGCTCTGTGTACATAGATTTAAATCCCACCGCGGCAGCCAGGGGAAATTAAATTCAACCAATAAATCTTAAAACTAATTAGTCTCAGTAATGGCGACCAAGAAACTATCATCGATTGTTGTAGAGGCCCATTAGGGTCATTAATGTCCTTTAGGGAATGAAATCTGCTGTCCTTACCTGGTCTGGTCTAATGTGACTCCAGGTGCACGCAATGTAGTTGACTCTTAACTGGCTTCTGAAATGGTATATCAAACAAATCTTCAAGAGCGATTAGGGATGGACAATAAATGCTGGGCTTGCCAGTTATGTCCGTAATTGATGTCCCAGGCTAATTCCTGGGATGGGAGGGTTGTCCTATCAAGAGATACTAAATAGTCTGGGTCTGCATTCCTCGGAGTTTAGAAGAATGAGGGGTGACCTTATTCAAACATATAAGATCCTCAGGAAGCTTGACAGGGAAGATTGTGAGATGTTTTCACTAGTGGGAGAGTCTAGAACAAGGGGACAGAGCTACAAGATAAAGGGTCGGTCATTTAAAACTGAGCTGCGTAGAAACTGAAAGATGTGCTGGTTAGGTGGATTGGCCGTGCTAAATTCTCCCTGTGTACCCAAACAGGCACTGGAGTGTGGCGACTAGGGGATTTTCACAGTAACTTCATTGCAGTGTTAATGTAAGCCTACTTGTGACACTAATAAATAAACTTTAAACTTTAAAACTTTAATGAAATTTAAACTTAAATTTCTTCTCGCAGAGGGTGGTGAATCTTTGCAAGTCTCTGCCCCAAAGAGTGATGGAGACTGGATCATTAGAAGCATTCAAAGTGAAGGTGGATAACTATTTGATAGATCAAGGAATAGAGGGCTATGGGGAGATGGCACAGAAACGGAGCTGAGGCCAGCATACATCAGCCGTGATCGTATTGAATGGCGGGCAGGCTTGAAGGGTCTGGTGGCCAATCCCTGCTTCTGTTTCTTGTGTTCTTGTGTATCCCATGAAAGAATGAAAACAAACAGAGAAAGGAAATAGTTACATGTGAACAAGCAACAGGAGTAGGTCATCCCACCCCTTGAGCTTGCGCCGCCATTTGACAAAATAATGGCTAATCTGATGGTAACAATGGTATGGTGGCACGGTGGTTAGCGCTGCTGCCTCACAGCTTCAGGGACCTGGGTTCGATTCCCAGCTTGGGTCACTGTCTGTGCGGAGTCTGCATGTTCTCCCCGTGTCTGCGTGGGTTTGCTACGGTTTCCTCTGAAAAACATGCTAGTTAAGTGCATTGGCCGTGCTAAATTCCCCCTCAGTGTACCCGGACAGGTGCTGGAGTGTGGTGACTTGGGGGTTTTCACAGTAACTTCGTTGCAGTGTTAACGTAAGCCTGCTTGTGACACTAATAACCTACCCCATATAACCTATGGCCCCATTGTCCCCTTGGGTGGCACGGTGGCACAATTCCCGGCCTCGGGTCACTGTCTGTGTGGAGTCTGCACATTCTCCCCGTGTCTGCGTGGGTTTCCTCCCACAGTCCAAAGATGTGCGGGTTAGGTTGATTGGCCATGATAAATTGGCACTTAGTGTCCCGGGACTATAGATTAGAGGGATTGGCGTGGTAAAAATGTGGGGTTATAGGGATAGGACCTGGGTGGGATTGTGGTCGCTGCAGACTCAACGGGCCGAATGGCCTCCTTCTGCACTGTCGGGATTCTATAACGTGTTTACCAAGAATCTGTCCAAGTTTCTCCAGCTGAAGAAGGAGAGACACTCCGAAGGCTTGTGCTACCAAATAAACCTGTTGGACTTTAACCTGGTGTTGTGAGACTTCTTACTGTGCCCACCCCAGTCCAACGCCGGCATCTCCACATCAAGTTTCTCCATCCAGTCTACTTTATTATTTTAAACACCCTTTTATACCCAGCGGAGGACAAACTAAACTTTTGCAACCGCCTCTCATAATTTCACATTGCAATAAATTAATCGTGTAACAAAATACTTGCAACATAGATGTTGCAAAGACAATTTTTTAAAAACAATATTAAGCCGTATTGAAAACTGCTATGGATTGTTGTTAAGGCAGCGCAGGGTAACAAAGCCTGTTGCTGAGCTGACTCTGCTGTGCTCCCTCCCTCTCTTGTCAGAGGGGCACTCAATTATTTATTGATGTGCAGTGTGATCCTGTTGCTGTTACCTAGACGCCAGAGAAAGGTGTCAGGGATCCGCTACGAACTTCGCCGCAATTAATCATTGCAGGGGAAATACACACATATTCATTTTGTCTTTTTTTTTTGAATCGCTGGTGTCTGTCGCGATGGCTTAAACACTGGAGAGGCTACGAGACTGGTTTGATCATTCCCCGCTTTCCTCCTGGTCTCCTGGTATGCTTCCTGGAAAAATCCTCAATTCTCGGCGTCTTCCACAGCAATGAAATTTGCTGAACATTTGTCGGCGCACGTAACGCCGGAATGGAGGAAGCAGTACATCGAATACGAGGTGGGGACTCTCGGTGATTGTAAAACGGGCGTCGGTTGCGTTCTGTCCCAGTTTAAGAATGGGAAATAGATTGGGAGACCCCTCCCTCACCACCTTTCCATCTGTAGCCAAAGGAAAGTCAGTCTCATGGTCAGAGGTAACAACTGCAGCCAGAGGCAACTCACTATTGGAAACTGTCCCTCTGGCAAGCAGCTTAGAAGTTGGGTACCAACTCTGTATTGGCGACCTGGAACTATGCCTGTGTCCCACTTTGCCCGCAGTTTTGTTCTTGTGACTTTATTTGGTTAGTTTTTAAGAGCTGTCTTTGCCTATGTTTAACCAATATGTGTCACCTTACTTCACTACATCTTTGGAAATAATAAGTATTGGATTTTTTAACCTTCCCTTGTGTGTGTGGGATGTTCAATCAATAGCACAGAGTTAACATTTGGGACTGGCAGTCATTCCAGTTAAGTGCCCAGCAGGATAGAGAATGTGTGGAGATACTTGGTTGAGAATTTCAGAAGTAGCTTTGGTTCACTATCACAGCGTACAATCTTTGCAGTGAGGTGCATTGCATGAGGTGCTGTACCCCAGAGGTGTTTCTTGGAAGGTCATTTGTTTTATGGTATTAAGCCAAACAGGCCAGGTTGCCACGACCAATATTCCGCCCCGTCCCACTCCTCAACCAACGTCCTGTGAAAAATCGATCAGCTAGCCATTAATCTCATTGTTGTTTGTGGGATCCTGATGGGTTCAAAATGGCTGCTGTCTTTGCTTGCGTAACGGCGGTTGTTTGGAGAAGGAAGAGGAGGAGATGGATGGATGGGTGCCAGACGGAACCAAAGGTGCGCTGCGCCCATCTGCTGACAGTGCACCTTGAGCCAGAGGTGTTCATGCCTCCCCTTAGCAGAGGGCGAATGTTAATGGGGGATCTTATTATTAAAGGGGACTGGGACCACAGAGCAGGTGATAGAATCGAGATAGTTGAAAGCCAGTTTAAAGTTTATTTATTAGTGTCACAAGTAGGCTTACATTAATGAAGTTACTGTGAAAATCTCCACACTCTGGCGCCTGTTCGGGTACACTGAGGGAGAATTCAGCATGGCCAATGCACCTAACCAGCACATCTTTTGGACTGTGGGAGGAAACCGGAGCACCCAGAGAAAAACAAACACAGACATGGGGAGAATGTGCAGACTCCGCACAGACAGTGACCCAAGCCAGGAATCGAACCCAGGTCCCTGGCGCTATGAGGCAACAGTGCTAACCACTGTGCCACCGTGCAGCGCCAGGCTCACCATGGCGATGAAACCTTCCTCACCAGTGTCCCAGTAATCTGCATGTCAGGGTTTCAGCAGCTTAGTCCCCACCTGCCCACCTAGTGCCCACTTAACTCAGACAGCTGGCTGTGTGTTAGCTGTGGGCATCAGTCACAAAGGCAACACTTGAAGCATGATAATAGGGCTGGCTATTTCAGGAACTTCAAGTAGCCACTCAGGGGTCCATATCCACCTCCGTCCTACTAAGTGTTCTTCAAGCTGCAGCATCCAGACATTTGTGGCTTCACTGTTGCCTAACGGTGAAGCAATGACTAAACCCTATCATAACCACTCTCCCCCCCCCCCCCCCGTTAAGAAACATTCTTTGACCGAGCTTTTGGTTTAATAGCTCCTTTTGTGTCACAGTGTCAAATTTTGTTGATAATGCACTTCAGCGCAGGTCGCCACATTAAACATGCGCTAAAAATACAAAACTTTCTTGCTTATTAGAATTGCCCCCTTGTAAAAATTAACTCTGTAGCACATTGTCAAACCCAGTATCAGTTCAGGAACTTGAAGTTGATGAGTTTACAGGCAATAATCACTATAACAGAAGCCGATGTTGATAGTGACAAAGAAACAGATACAAATGTATTCAAATCCTATTTCATTTTTATTTACATTCATAACATTTCATTTTTATTGCGTACAATTGCATTGAGTGTAGAGGACAGGGACTGGCCATTCGACCTGGTTTCATTGGATCCTATTAGTGTAAATTTCTATCCCTTTCTCCCTTAGACATTTATATACATTCTCCTTAAACGCATCTGTGAAATTCACCTCACTCTTAAATGCTCTCTAAAATGGCCCAGCAAGCTACTCAGTTCAAGGGCAATTAGAACAAAGAACAAAGAAAAGTACAGTACAGGATCAGGCCCGTCGGCCTTCCAAGCCCGTGCCGATCATGGCGCCCTAACAAAACTTTTTTAAAAAAGACCTCTGCCCTTACTCGATCCGTATCCCTCTATTCCCTCCCTATTCATGTACCCATCCAGACGCCTCTTAAATGTCGCCAATGTGTCGGCTTCCACCACCTCCTCTGGCACTGCATTCCAGGCACCCACCACGCTCTGTGTGCAAAACTTCCCCCGCACATCTCCCTTAAACTTTCCCCCTCTCACCTTGAACCTGTGCCCCCCCCCTTATAATTGACCCCCACACTTCCACAAAAAGCCTCTGACTATCCATCCTATCTATGCCTCTCATAATTTTGTCGGGAGGGGGCAATAAATTCTGGGCCTTGCCAGCGACACCCATATCCCCTGAAAGAATAACAAACCTGAACTACTCCATGTGGGAGCATACTCCACATTCTGACCAATCTCTGAGTAAAGAAGCTACTTCCAAAATTTCTTATAAGATTTATTAGTAACTATCTTACATTTCTGATTCTGATTCTGTTTCTGATTCCCCCACAAGTGGAAATATTTGCTCTATGTCTGGCCTATCAAACCCCTTCAAGACTTTAAAGACATCTATCAAATCACCCCTCAGTGTTCTCTTTGCTAGAGAAGGAAAGAGGCCCAGATTATTGGGTGGCACAGTGGCACAGTGGTTAGCACTACTGCCTCACAGCGCCAGGGAGCCAGGTTCAATTCCTGCCATGGGTGACTGTCTGTGTGGAGTTTGCACATTCTCCCCATGTCTGCGTGGGTTTCCTCCGGGTGCTCTGGTTTCCTCCCACAGTCCAAAGATGTGTGGGTCAGGTTGATTGGCCATGCTGAATTACCCTTTAGTGACAGGGGGACTAGCTAGGGTAAATAGATGGGGTTATTGGGATAAGGCCTGAGTGGGATTGTGTTCTGTGCAGACTTGGCAGGCCGAATGGCCTCCTTCTGCACTGTAGGGATTTTATGATTCTGTTTTCTGAATGGTTGTAACCTCTCAGTTCTGGTGACAACCCTTGGAAATCTTTCTTTGCAACTTCTGTAGCGCTTCTATATCATTCTTTATGTAATTATGAAGACAGGAATTGTGCATGGGTACTCCCAAGTGTGACCCAACCAGGGTTCGACAGATCAAAAATGAAAAGGGTGGAAATACTCAGCAGGTCAGGCAGCATGTGTGGAGAGAGAAACAGAGTTAATGTTTCAGGTCGATGATGTTTCACTCAAACTGCTGGATAGATTTATTCAACCTGTGAACATGTTATTTATGATTGCAGTTTGATGGGGAGGCAACAGCCACTCAACCGCTTTGGACTAGGGCTTTCCTCTCTCAGAAGATGTTATTGTGGGTGCTGATGAATGAACTGTTCATTGTGTATAGTCAGCAAATCACATTTGCAGGAGGCACCTGTGAATACAGTCGGGACTGTATAGCGTGGAAGAAGGTGCACTGGGGTGAGCAATGTAACCCAATTGGCCATAACCAGCAAGATGCCACCAATCTGCAGTCTCTGAGACACCTATTTGTAAGCGATTGCCTTCAATGGGTGAGTGGCGTTGTGCCATCAGCTCTAAGGGCAACTGCTGCCAGTGTGGGAGTGAAAGTAATTGTTAACACCACCACCTACAAGTTCCCCTCCAAGCCACTCACCATCCTGATTTGGAAATGTATTGCCGTTCCTTCGCAGTCGCTGGGTCAAAATCCTGGAATTCCCAATCCTAATGGCATTGTGGGTCAACCCACAGCATGTGGACTGCAGCGATTCAAGAAGACAGCTCACCACCACCTTCTCAAGGGCAACTAGGGATGGGCAATAAATGCTGGCCCAGCCAGCGACACCCATGTCCCATAAATGAATTTTTAAAAAATAGCTAGAATTGCACCAGGGCTGACTTACATTGAGATGATAACCTGTGGGGCAAATTTGATCATGTCCCTCGTGATCACTGTCCTTTCACCGGCATCGTCCACTGTGTAATGGTGTCAGTTTATCCACACTCACACAGCTTTGAGTGACTTGTCTGTGTTACCATTGTAAGAGACCTTCAAGCGCCTTTGGGAAAGAATTATACGACACCTTTATAATAGAGTACTTGACTAAGTGAAGAGTTCTCAATGATGATAACAACTTGCATTTGTAATATGGTAAAACCTCACAAGGCACTTCACAAAAGCAAAATCAGACAAAATTTGGCATCGAACAACTCAAGGACATATTTGGGTAGGTGATGAAAAGGTTGGTCAAAGAGGTAGGCTTTAGGATTGTTTTCGCTGGAGTTCAGACAATGAGGGGGGATCTCATAGAGACTCATAAAAATCTAACAGGACTAGACAGGTAGATGCAGGGAGGATGTTCCCGATGGTGGGGGAGTCCAGAACCAGGGATCACAGTCTGAGGATTCAGGGTAGATCATTTAGGATGAAGGTGAGAAGATATTTCTTCACCCAAAGAGTGGTGAGCCTGTGGAATTCATTATCACAGGAAGTAGTTCACCCCAAAACATTGAATGTATTCAAGAGGTGGCTGGATATAGCACTTGGGGCGAACAGGATCAAAGGTTATGGGGAGAAAGCAGGATTAGGCTGTTGGGTTGGACGATCAGCCATGATTGTGATGAATGGCAGAGCAGGCTCGAAGGGCCAAATGGCCTCCTCCTGCTCCTATCCTCTATGTTTTTATGTTTAGCAGCATCTTAATGAAGGAGCGAGAAGTGGAGATGTTTAGAGAGGATATTCCAGATTTAAGACCTAGGCAGCCAAAGGCATGGTCACAAATGATGGGATGGTGAAAATCGGGTAAATACCAGAGCTCAGAATCGGATGAACAGGGAGTTCCCAAGAGTTTTGGGGATGAAGTAGGTTTCAGAGCTAGGGAGAGGCAAGGCTATGCAGAGATTTGCATATATAATTGAGGAATTTAAATTTGAGCTATTTGCTGGACTGGTTTGCACAGGATTGAGGGGTGAGTGGGACTTAGTGCAAGTAGGATTTTGGATGGACTGAAGTTTACAAAGTCTGAAATATATAAGAGACCAGGTACGATACACCTAGTAAAGACATTGTAAAGGCTATCTGCATTTGGCCAATGCATGGGGCCTGTGAACTATAAGTAAAGCACACCTTTACAATTTCAATCTGTAACATTGTCACATTAATATCATCATCAGATTTCATTCCTTCCTGCTGCAAACCTAATGGTACCTAACCAACGGTGAGGTCAACCTGTAAACCTGGTTAATGATAGTTGCAGGAAGGGAGGTTCAGGCCCTCAGATTCTCTTCCTCCCTGTATGGAGTCATCTGGTCTCCAATGATCTTGCCCCCAACTGACAGCAGGCACCTGCTATGGGTTGGATGATAGGACAGATCCCATTTGCACTGGAGCTCCACAGCTCTGCAACACTTATACCAAAAGCTCTTTAAAGTTAAAATGATAATCTGTATACTTCTGGAGGTCATTTCCTACTCGAACGTTCCATGAATACATGGAATTAATAAAACATGAAGTACAGAAGCAGTCACTTGGCCCAGCTGGGCCATGCCATTCTTTATGCTTAATACAAACTTCCTTCCAGCTCTTGTCATCTAATCCAATCAGTACATTCTTCGATTCCTTTCTCTTTCATACATTTACCTGGCTTCCTCTTAAATACTATGCTAGTCGCCGCAATCACTCCTTGTGATAGTGAGTTCCCTATTCATACCATTCTCTGGATAAATAAGTTCCTTATTGAATTCCTTATTGGATTATTAGGAACTATATTGCATTCATGGCCCTTAATTCTTGTCTCCCCCACAAGTGGAAACATTGGGCAGAATTTTCCTGTCGCCACAGGAATCGTAGTGGGCGGGACAGAAAATTCAGTGGACCATGCAAAGGTGCGTTGACCTGGGGGGGGAATTTCCAGTCTTGGGGCGTGGGCAGCCAGAAAGTCCCACCCATCATCTCTGCCTCTACCCTTTCATGGGCCACTCGTCAGCCTTCCCTCTTCTATAGAATACGGCCCCAGTGTGTTACTTAGAAGCATTTCAGTGACACATAAGCATCAGTCCCTTTTACTGAAAGAATCATTTTCAAATACAGACTGACAGCATTTATACGAATCTTTGTACAATGAAATCGATTGTAGATAATTTAGGAGGCACGACATCATTTTAAAGGGTGGCAGATTTGCATGTGAAACACATGGGCATTGTCTCCATCCTGTTTATCATTGGTTGTAATGACCATTTAGGAAAAGATTTACACTGGGTCTTCTGCACGTTCTTCTCTTCCATGACACTGTCTTCCATGGTGGTGGAATTCCTAGAGTGACCTTGCATGAATGCAGCTCCAAGGACCAATGTTGGGCTGGGCCTACAGTGTTTCAGAGCTGGACCAACATCGGTGATGGAATCACAGATTAATTAGCTGGGAAGTTCCGCCAGATTTAAATAAATTGACCTTTCAGTCCATTTGAACTCAACCTTCTCAAACATCACTGGTTACAATTCCTGGCAGTCTTTCTGAATGTTTGTCTGAACCAGTGAACAGGATCTCAGCTAATACCTCATTCAAAGGGCAGATCCTGAGACACGGTCAGTCAAGATGAGGCACTTAGATCTTGCTGAGTCAGAACCCTCAGCCCTCTGATTAAGCGTGGAGAGGTCTACCCATGAGACCAACCTGATGCCAATCATGGGCTGATGCTCATGGACATTCGGTGAATATCCTCTGCCTGAGTTAACATTTCTCGCAGCAGAATATTTATCTCTAAGCACAGGAAGGTGCCATAGCAACTCAGAGGTCAGAGAATCATACATCACATGAGGAGGCCATGCAGCCCATCGTGCCTGTGCCAGTTCTTTGAACGAGCTATCCAATTAGTCTCACTGCCATGCTTTTTCCACATAGTTCTACAAAAATTTCCCTTTATAACTGCACAATCAATTCCCTTTTGAAAGTTGCTGTTATATTTGCCTCCACCATCCTTCCAGTGCTTTCTCAATTATAACAACCCACTACTTAAACCAATTCCCCCTCACCATTCCGTGAATTCCTTTGCCAGTTACCTTAGACGTGTGACCTCTGACCTTACCGCCAGTGGTAAAATTCCTCCTAATTTACTCTTATCAACACCCTTGGTAAGCTCGAACATCGCTACTAAATTTCCTCATTTCCAGCCTCCCATCCATTGACTCTGTCTACACTTCCTGCTGCCTCGGAAAAGCAACCAGCATAATTAAGCACCCCATGCACCCTGGACATCCTCGCTTCCACCTTCTTCCGTTTGGAAAAAGATACAGAAGTCTGAGGTCACGTGCCAACTCAAGAACAGCTTCTTCCCTGCTGCCGTCAGACTTTTGAATGGACCTACCTCGCATTAAGTTGATCTTTCTCTACACCCTAGCTATGACTGTAACACTACATTCTGCACCCTCTCCTTTCCTTCTCTATGAACGGTATGCTTTGTCTGTATACTGCGCAAGAAACAATACTTTTAATACTTTTATTGTCCACCCCTAAATCATAGAATTGTACAGTGCAGAAGAGGCCCTTCGGCCCATTGAGTCTGCACCAATGTGCAAGAAAGACCTGACCTTCCACCGAATCCCATTTACCAGCACTTTGCCAGCCCATTGCCTTAAATGTGTCATTTGCCCTTGAGAAGGTGGTGGTCAGACATCTTCTTGAACTGCAGCAGTTCATGTGGTGTAGGCACACCCACAATGCTGTTAGGGTTTTGACCCAGCGACTGTGAGGGAATGATGATATAGTTTCAAGGCAAGGTAGCGTGTGGCTTGGAGGGGAATTTGCAGGTGGTGGTGTTCCCATACATCTGCTACCCTTGTCTTTTGAGGTGGTAGAGGTCGCAGGCTTGATGGGTGTTGTTGAAGGAACCTTGGCCATTTGCTGCAATGCATCTTGTAGATGGTGCACTCTGCTATCACTGTGGAGTGGATGCTTAAGGTGATGGATGAGGTGCCAATCATTGAGGATGTTTTGTCCTGGATAGTTTCTTGAGTGTTGTTGGTGCTGCATTCATCCAGGTGAGTGGGGAGTATTCGATTATACCCCTGAGTGTGTCTTGGTAATGGTGGACAAGCTTTGGGGAGTCAAGAGATGAGTAACTCACCTCAGAATTCCCAGCCTCTGACCTGCTCTCATAGCCACAGTAATCTTTGGTTGGTCCAGTTCAATTTCTGGTCAGTGGTAACCCCCAGGTTGTTGATAGTTCAGGATTCAGCAATGGTAATACTATTGAATATTAAGGGACGATGGTTAGATCCTCTCTTGTTGGAGATGGCCATTGTCTACCATTTGTGCGGTGCAAATGTTACTTGCTACTTAACATCCCAAGCCTGAATATTGTCCAGGTCTTGTTGCAGATGGACGCAGACTGCTTTACTATTTGAGGAGTTGCGAATGGTGCTGAACATTGTGCAATCATCAGCAAAGATCCCCACTTCTGACCTTCTGAAGGAAGGAAGGTCATTGATGAAACTCCAACAAGAAAGAATCTAACCATTTCCCCTTGACAATCAATGGCATTACAATTACTGAATCGTGCACTATCAATAACCTGGGGTTACCATTGACCAGGAACTGAGCTGGACCAACCAGCGATTGCTGTGGCTACGAGAGCAGGTCAGTGGCTGGGAATCCTGTTAGGGCCTAGGACACAACACTGAGGTGTTAGGAATGGGTTAACAGACTTCCAATTAAGTCCTAATTTGATGTCAATTGTTGAATGGAAGTCACTGATATATAGAACATAGAACATAGAACAGTACAGCACAGAACAGGCCCTTCGGCCCACGATGTTGTGCCGAGCTTTATCTGAAACCAAGATCAAGCTATCCCACTCCCTATCATCCTGGTGTGCTCCATGTGCCTATCCAATAACCGCTTAAATGTTTCTAAAGTGTCTGACTCCACTATCACTGCAGGCAGTCCATTCCACACCCCAACCACTCTCTGCGTAAAGAACCTACCTCTGATATCCGTCCTGTATCTCCCACCACGAACCCTATAGTTATGCCCCCTTATATGAAGGGGTGAGAGGTGGCACTGGATGTTGAAGGAGAACTGTATGTGGAGTTGGATGACAAAAGTAAAGATAGCTTATGAAGAAGCTGAACTCTTGTCTCCTTTACTGAACTACAACTGAGAGGCTCAAACATGAGGAACTCCTGCAGTGATATTCTGGAACTGACCTCCAACAACCACAACCATCTTCCTTTGTGCTAGGCATGACTTCAAGAGTAGAGTATTTCCCCTGATTCCCATTGATTCCAGTTTTGCTTTGTCTCCTTGACGCCACGCCCGGCCAAGTACTGTCACTCTGGCCTCACCTCCTGATTCAGCTGTTCTGTGCATGTTTGGACCAAGGCTGTAACGTGATCAGGAGCTGAGGAACCCAAACTGAGCGTCAGTGAGCAGGTCATTGTTGAAGTTCCACTTCAATGTTGATGACCCCTTCTATCACTTTGTTAGTGATCAAGAGTAAATTGTTGGAGCGGATGGGACATACCCAGGCAATTTTCCACCTTGCGGTGTGGAATGTGGCTTCACTGAAACAGCTTAGCTTTGGGCACGGCTAGTTCTGGAGCATGAGACATCAGCACTATTGCTGGAATGTTCTTAGCGCCCATAGCCTTTGCAGTATCCAGTGGATTCAGCCATTTAAAGTTTAAAATTCATTTATTAGTGTTACAAGTAGGCTTATATTAACACTGTGAAAATCCCCAAGTTGCCATACTCTGGCACCTGTTCAGGAACACTGAGGGAGAATTTCGCATGGCCAATGCACCTAACTAGCACGTCGGTCAGACTGTGGGAGGAAACCGGAGCACCCGGAGGAAACCCATGCAGACACGGAGAGAACGTGCAGACTCCACACAGTCAGTGACCCAAGCCGGGAATCAAACCTGGGTCCCTGGCATTGTGAGGCAGCAGTGCTAACCACTGTGCCACCGTGCCGCCCATCAAATTGGCTGAAAGACTGGCATCTGTGGTGTGACAGGGTCACCAATGTTGAAGTGGGAACATCAACAATGATCTGCTCAGTTTGGGTTTGGCCAGGGCCACTTGGCTCCTGATCACATTACAGCCTTGGTCCAAACATGCACAGACGAGCTGAATCAGGAGGTGAGGTGAGAGTGACAGCCTTGACGTCAAAGCAGGAGGTGACCGCAATGGATCATCCGCTCGGACCTTCTGGCTGAAGATGGTTGCAAGTTCTTCAACCTTGTCTTTTGCACTGATGTGTTGGATTCCTGATCACTGAGGACAAGGATTATTGTGGACCCTCCTCCTCCAGTTGGTTGTTAAGTTGCCCACCACCATTCATGCCATGATGTGGCAGGACACCATCAGTGAGATATGATGAATCACATTCCTCTGAGGTTGGAAATCTCTATTGAGACTGTTGGGGTTGAGTTGGCCTCAATTGCCCCCTTCCCCTCGATGATACAGTGTGGGTTCATTCTTAAAGTGTATATTTTTTTTAATCAACAGGCTCTGAAAAAGATGCTGCACATGGCCCAGAATCAAGCCCCATTGCCAGAAGGTAAGATAGGATTGCTGTTACTATGGGTCAAGGCCGCAGCAGCCTTTATCACCGAGGCAGCTTCCGCTAACCTGAATAGAATATCCTGACTCGCACCTGGCACTGTGCCAACTTCTGGTCACAGTCAGTAGCCAGGGCGTTAATATTTAATGCTGAAATATGATTTAATTTATATATAATGAAAGAGGATTTAACTTCAAGATGCTTCCAAATACGAAACAGGTGCTGCGGTGTTAATATGATTCAAAAGGTTTTTTCTCTAAAACATTAATAGCATTGAACTGGATAAGACTCTTTTGAGAAGATGCCTGGGACTTAAAGTCAAGAATTCTCTTCCTGAATCTTTATACCTCTCACTTCCTTCAAGATCCTACTTAAAACCAAATTTTGTGAGCACAATGTTGATCGCCTGATCTAATTCTTTGACTTGGTGTCAATTTTTTCCCTATTTACATGTCCTGCAAAGTGCTTTAGGATGCTTTACCCCATTAAAGTTGCGACATAAATGCCAATTGCTTTTGTTCTTTTTGTATTGACTTTGAATCATGTTGACCAAATACAGGTCAGTGATGAATAATTAAGTTTCGGCATGTGCCCCTATCAGGCAGTGGCGATGCTGAAGGATTTAATTAATAATCACCTTCCACTGTGCCTGAAATATGAAATCATTCTTTCGCATCAATAATTTACCGAGGTAAAATGTTGTTCCATTGTTTGCAATTACAATTTTCAAAGACATCTCTATGCAACAGCAGGAAGGGAGTTTAAAAGTCCACTGTGTTCCTGCAGTGCAGGCACATCTGTAAGAGAGTTTGTGGAAGGAACATTTATTAAAATGAAACTGAAATATTACAGTTCAGCACAGGACAAGAGTTTGGAGGATCTTTTTATAAAGAACTGGGTGGCACGGTGGCACAGTGGTTGGCACTGCTGCCTCACAGTACCAGGGACCCGGGTTCAATTCCCGGCTTGGGTCACTGTCTGCGTGGAGTTTGCACGTTCTCCCCATGTCTGCGTGGGTTTCCTCCGGGTGCTCCGGTTTCCTCCCACACTCCAAAGATGTGCGGGTTAGGTTGATTGGCCATGATAAATTGCCCCTTAGTGTCAGGGGGATGAGTAGGGTAAATATATGGGGTTACGGGGATAGTGCTTGGGTGGGATTGTGGTCGGTGCAGATTCGATGGGCTGAATGGCCTCCTTCTGCACTGTAGGGATTCTATGAACTGTTTAGAGGAGATACTTCTTGCAACAAAAAAAAATTAAACCCGAGCAGCTAACTTATCGAGTTTCTATTTCCTAATCTGGTTTGCTGAACATTTACAAAGAGGTAACTCGACAATGTGACGCAGCACCATTTCACATTAATGTTTCTGCAATGAATCTGCACCATTCATTTGTTAGCCGGGCACCCTGTTGAATGTGAGCTTTAGATGGCAGTAGTGATCTACCTGAGTTGTAGCTGCTGATACATTTCACAGCCCCGAGAGTTTTTTTTCAACATCTATTGTCTTCAGTGCGTGTGCGTAATTCCAGGAGTATCAATCTATCCTGAAGTAGGTTTGCCATCGCAGAATCCCACACTGCCAACATCCTGGAGGGTTACCACTGACCAGAAGTTGAACTGGACCAGCATATATAAATACTGAGGTTACGAGAGCAGGTCAGAGACTGGGAATTCTGTGGTGAGTAACTCACCTCCTGACTCCCCAAAGCCCGTCCGCCAGGCTTAAGTCAGGATTGTGATGGAATACTCTCCACCTACCTGGATGAAGATGCGAACGTAGGAAATAGAAATGGGAGTAGGCCATTCGGCCCTTCGAGCCTGCTCTCCCATTCGCTAAGATCGTGGCTGAGTTGATTGTAACATCAACCCCACATTCCTCCCTATCCCCGACAAGCAAATACTCCCTGATTGGCCAATCAATTAGATCCTTAATCAGGGAGTTCATACCCCCTTGCTAATCAAGAATCTACCCAACTCTGCCTTAGAAATATTCAAAGACATGGGCGACACAGTGGCATAGCTCCAGGGACTCGGGTTCAATTCCCGGCTTGGGTCAGTCTGGAGTCTGCACGTTCTGCCCGTGTCTGTGTGGGTTTCTTCCAGGTGCTCCGGTTTCCTCCCACAGTCCAAAGATGTGTGGGTTAGGTGCACTGACCATGTTCAATTGCCCCTTAATGTCCCAGGATGCAGAGGGGAGAGGGATTAGCTGGGTAAATATGTGGGGTTACGGGGATAAAGCCTCGGTGGATGTAACAACTTCAATCAGGCCATTGAGAGGTATGAACTCCCTGATTAAGGATCCAATTGATTGGCCAATCAGGGAGTATTTGCCTTGTACTAAACCGGGAGTGTCAGTTCCTCTGGCACCCCTGGAGGTAGACTGCTGACTGATAGCACTCTATGTACTGCTGCTAGAGTTGTAAATAAAGGGATTTTGGTGAAGGGAATTCTGCCTTCGCAGACTTATTATAGTGGGATTGTTGTTGGTGCAGACTCGATGGGCCAAATGGCCTCCTTCTGCACTGTAGGGTTTCTATGATTCTTTGACTCTGCTTCTACTGCCTTTTAAAGAACCAAAAACTCACCACCCTCTGAAAGAAACAAATTCTTCTCATCGCTCTCTTAAATGCGCAGCCACTTATTTTTAAACAGTGACCCCTAGCTCTAGGTTCTCCCACAAGAGGAAACATCCTCTCCACATCCACCCTGTCAAGACCCCTCGGGGTCTTGTATGTTTCAATAAAGTTGCCTTTTACCCTTCTAAACTCCAGCAGATTCAAGCCTAGCCTTTTCCAACCTTTGCTCAGAAGACAATCCACCCATTCCAGGTGTAAGTCTAGTAAACCTTCTCTGAACTGCTTACATCACATCAACATCCTTCCTTAAATATGGAGATCGATACTGTTATACATTTTTCCAGATGTGGTCTCACCAATAGCCTGTAAAATTAAAACATAACCTCCCTACTTTTGTATTCAATTCCCTTCACAATAAATGATAACATTCTATTAGCTTTTCTAATTACTTGCTGTACCTGCACACCAGCTTTTTGTGACTCATGCACTAGGACCCCTAGATCCCTCTGCATCTCAGAGCTCTGCGATCTCTCACCATTGAGAGTAAAGCTCCCACAAGGCTAAAGAAGCTTGACTCCATCCAGGACAAAGCAGCCTGTTTGATTGGCACCCCATCCTCCACCTTAAACATCCATCCATGCACAGTGGCAGCAGTGTGTACCATCGACAAGATGGTGGCATGGTGGCACAGTGGTTAGCACTGCTGCCTCACAGTGTCAGGGACCCGGGTTCGATTCCCGACCTCGGGTCACTGTCTGTGTGGAGTTTGTACATTCTCCCCGTATCTGCGTAGGTTTCCTCTGGGCGCTCCGGTTTCCTCCCACAGACAAAAGATGTGTGGGTTAGGTAGATTGGCCATGCTAAATTGTCCCTTAGTGTCAGGGGATTAGCAGGGTAACTATGTGGGGTTATGGGGATCGGGCCTGGTTGGGTTTGTTGTCATAGAATCATAGAATCGTACAGTGCAGAAGGAGGCCATTCAGCCCATCAAGTCAGCACCGACCACAATCCCACCCAGACCCTATCCCCATAACCCCATGCATTTACCCTAGCTAGTCCCCCTGACACTAAGGGGCAATTTAGCACGGCCAATCCATCTAACCTGCACATCTTTGGACTGTGGGAGGAAACCGGAGCACCCGGAGGAGACCCACGCAAACACGGAGAGAATGTGCAAACTCCACACAGACAGTGACCGAAGCCAGGAATTGCATGTCAGTGCAGGTTTGATGGGCCAAATGGCCTCCTTCCGCACTGTCTATGATTCTAAGATGCAATAACTTGCCAAGGTTCCTTCAAGATCACCCTCCAAACTTGAGACCTCTTCCACCTAGAAAGTCGAGGGCAGCAGACACATGGGAACAGCACCACCTGCAGGTTCCCCTCCAAGCCACTCACCATGCTGACCTGAAGCCGTTCCTTCACTGTCGCTGGATCAAAAACCATAACTCCCTCCCTATCAGCACTGTGACTGTACCCACACCACAGGGACTGAAGCAGTTCAAAATGCGGCTCACCCCCCACCTTCCCAAGGGCAATTACAGATGGGCAATAAATACTGGTCTTGCCAGTAATACTCACATCCCAGGAATGTGTGAAAAGCAAAAGAAAAATAAGGCTATAACAGAAACAGCGAGTGCAGTGCACACTGAATGGAAGGTGACTCCAGCACAGAGTTTAAGATTAAAGTTTATTTGTGTCACAAGTAAGCTTACATTAACATTGCAATGAAATTATTGTGAAAATCCCCTAGTCGCCACACTCCGGCGCTTGTTCAGGTACATTGAGGGAGAATTTAGCATGGCCAATGCACCTAACCAGCATGCCTTTCGGACTGTGGGAGGAAACCGGAGCACCCGGAGGAAACCCACGCAGACACGGGAAGAATGTGCAGACTCCGCACAGAGAGTGACCCAAGCCAGGAATTGAACCCTCGGGTCCCTGGCACTTGTGAGACAGCAGTGCTAACCATCGTGCCACCATCTGGAAACATGGAACCGAGCTTCCAGTTGTCTATCATTTAAATTCTCCATCTTGCTGTCACGCTGAGCTCTCTGCCCTCGGTCTCCTATTGCCATGTTCCAATTAAGTTCAATGTAAGCTCGAGGATCTGCGTCTCATGTTCAGATTAGGCACATTTCAACCTTCTGGAATCAACCCAAGTTCAACAACTGAGGAGCATTGGGATCTTTTTCCTGCATTTGATGCTCCCATTTTGTTTTCCTTTTCTTTACAAATTTTGGCTTCACTCTTTTTTCTTGCAAGATCAATGATTTTCTTGCTGTTCAATGTCCTGCCATTCACAGCTCTTTTAGACACAGCTTCTGCTTCTTTGCTGGCCCCATTGCCATTCCCTTTGGCTTGGATCATTGGGGTGTGTATAACTGTATGTTCTCAATATATTGTAAGGAGAAACATGGAATTTAAAAAGAGGCAGTTTCAAACATTGAGTCAGGAATCATGTAATTTATGTCAAATAAAACGAGAAAAGTCTGATGCTTTTAGCAAACCTGCCTGGCCATATACCCACCATTGCAACTGAACATTCAGGTCTGCATAGTCTCGGGAGCAGCGCGGTGTGAGAATCTGGGAGGTAGGGCAGACCTGAGACAGGGTTATGAGGCTCGGGGAATATGGAAACCTAGGGAGTGGGCTGTCTAAGGATCTGGGAAGTCAAAGGTATGAGGAAGCCTGGGGAGTCTGGAAACACGGCGATCAAGGCACTGATTTAAGATGAGAGGGAAAAGATTTAAAAAGGGACCTGAGAGGCAACTTTTTCACACAGAGGGTGGTGCGTGTATGGAATGAGCTGTCAGAGGAGGTGGTAGAGGCGGGTACATTTACAACATTTAAAAGACATTTGGACAGGTGTATGGATGGGAAAGGTTTAGTAGGATATGGGTCAAACGCAGGCAAATGGTACTAGTTCAGTTTAGGAAAACTGGTCGGCATGGGCGAGTTGGGCCGAAAGGCCTGTACATCTCCATGACTCAATGGCCAGAATTTTACCGCCTCGCCCACCCCGCAGAACAGAATTCTCTGTTGGCCTCGGGCAGGATTTTGCGAGCCTCGCCTGAGCAAGATTGTAAAATCCCAGCCTATGACTCTAATTATAAAACAATTATTTGCAATCGGCCTATCGAGTTTGCAGATGTTCTGCCCTTCTGCTCACTATAAGAGAAAGTCCCATTACTGCAAATGTTCCCCATTTATTCTATACAACCACCTTATTCTATGCAGCCACCAAGGGCGGCACGGTAGCACAGTAGTTAGCACTGCTTCACAGCTCCAGGGACCTGGGTTCGATTCCCGGCTCGGGTCACTGTCTGTGTGGAGTTTTCACATTCTCCTCGTGTCTGCATGGGTTTCCTCCGGGTGCTCCGGTTTCCTCCCACAGTCCAAAGATGTGTGGGTTAGGTTGATTGGCCATACTAAAATTGCCCCTTAGTGTCCTGAGATGTGTAGGTTAGAGGGATTAGTGGGTAAAATATGTGGGGGTAGGGCCTGGGTGGGATTGTGGTCGGTGCAGACTCGATGGACCGAATGGCCTCTTCATGCACTGTAGGGTTCCTATGATTGACTGTGGATCAGGATGTCAAATCTGATCATTGTCATTGCTTTTGGAATTGGAGTATGGGAGTGTCCCGTCATGCACAATCTCAAAGATTAGTACAGGGATTTCTGATTAGTTTGGAGCATGAGTGAGAACTGCCAATGTAACACATTGCACCCATCAACTTGGTACGGCTCCTGCTCTGCACAAGACTGCAAGGAACTACAAAAGGTCGTGAATGTAGCCCAATCCATCACGCAGACCAACCTCCCATCCATTGACTGTAATACACTTCCTGCTGCCTCAGCAAAGCAGCCAGCATAATTAAGGACTCCACACACCCTGGACATTCTCTCTTCCACCTTCTTCCTTCGGGAAAAAGATACAAAAGTCTGAGGTCACGTACCAACTGACTCAAGAACAGCTTCTTCCCTGCTGCTGTCAGACTTTTGAATGGACCTACCTTGCATTAAGTTGATCTTTCTCTACATCCTAGCTATGACTGTAACACTACATTCTGCACTCTCTCGTTTCCTTCTCTGTGAATGGTATGCTTTGTCTGTATAGCGCGCAAGAAACAATACTTTTCACTGTATACTAATACATGTGACAATAATAAATCAAATCAAAAACTCTTCTCTTTATAGTGTGACCTTTGAAAATACAAATACAACAGGTCTGCTTGTTCTGCTGGTAGTTACATCTAACAGATATGTCAAACATGATTTCCCTTTCGTTAATCCCTGTTGACTCTGCCCAATGTTTGTTTGTTTTGGATCTTCACACTTTTTGTTCGCTTTGAGAATAGTGGAGAAGTGTTGAAAGCATTAGCAGGCCAATTGTCAGCCTGTTAGAACCGCATCATGAACGCACTCGGCACTGTCATATTATGATCATCTAAGTGCTGTGTTCTCATGTCCCTAATAATAGTTTCGAGCATTTTTCTTGCGACACATGACACGCCTTTGGTTCCGTTTTCTCTTTCCGTCCTTGAGTTGCAGGGATACGTTTACAACCTCCATAGAATCAGAGTCATAGAATCCCTACAGTACAGAAGAGGCCATTCAGACCATCGAGTCTGCACTGACTCTCTGACAGAGCATCCCACCTCAGCCCTCTCCCCTGCCCTTTTCCCTGTAACCTACACAACTTGGGACACTAAGGGGCAATTTAGTAAGCCAATCCACCGAACTAACACATCTTTGGGAGTGTGGGAGGAAACCGGAGCACCCGGAGGAAACCCATGCAGACACGGGGCGAACCTGCAGACTCTGCACAGACAGTCACCCAAGCCTGGAATTGAACCCCGGTCTCTGGAACTGTGAGGCAGCAGTGCTAACCATTTCACCATTGTGCCTCCCGGTAGCATCCCTTCCAATCCATAGGGACCATTCGAAAATGTAGGGAACTCTGAAAGATCAAAACCAATGCGTCCACCATCTCTGTAACCACCTCTTTTAAAACCCAAAGGTGTAGGCCATGGGGTCCTCGTGACTTACCAGTTTTTTACCCATTAATTCCTCCAGTAATATTCTGTAAAGGAGGAGAGGGGGTGAATTTCCTGGCTTCCCTGCGACGTGTTTACCATGGCAGGAAGCGGCGTGCCGTTCGTCGGTGATGGTACCTTCTGCTCCTGCCACTGTCAATGAGAAATCCCATTGAATCCATAGAAACATAGAAACTAGAAGCAAGAGGAGGCCATTTGGCCCTTCGAGCCTGCTCCACCATTCATTTTGATCATGGCCAATCATCGAATTCAATATCTGATCCCATAGAATCCACTCCACTCCACCGGGAAACCTGCAGTGGGGTTGTGCCGTCAATTGGAACAGAAGATCTCGCTGGTGTTAACAGCCAGAAAATTCCGGCGTTGATTTTTTCCTTGCCAACATGATATCGGTTCCTGCTCCTACGACTAGCGGTGGTTCAAAAGAACACAGTTCCGTCTGAAGTAGACTTGGGACCTGCTTCCTCAACCTATCCCTGAGTTGGAAGGCAATGGCAAACCACCGCTGACAGAAACCGCCAAGAGAACGATTCAGGATAAAGCATCAGCTGAGGCTTTGGCCAGAGCTCACATGAATGGATTAGACTTTCTTTTGATTTAGTTGCGTGGGGTTTCTGTAGTGGTTACATGGTACCAAATGTAAGACAAACTTACAGTTAGAGAGGATTCATAGGATTGAGGTAAAATAGCAATAATGTGCAAGAATAAACTATGCGTGAGCTGATGGATAACAGTGTTACACACTTTCATCAAATGAAATAGGAGATCTGACTAATATCCATCACACTGTCGGAATACAATCATAGAAGCCCTACAGTGCAAAAGGAGGCCATTTGGCCCATCGAGTCTGCACCATCAATAATCCCATCGAGGCCCTATCCCCGTAATCCCATATATTTACCCCGCTAATCCCTCTAACCTACACATCCCGGGACACTATGGGGCAATTGAGCATGGCCAACGCACCTAACCCGCACAACTTTGGACTGTGGGAGGAAACCGGAGCACCCGGAGGAAACCCACGCAGACACGGGGAGAACGTGCAAACTCCACACAGACAGTGACCCAAGCCAGGAATCGAACCCGGGTCCCTGGCGCTGTGAGGCAGTAGTGCTAACCACTGTGCCACCGTGCCACCCACTTATTAAGAGAGTTAATGTGCACCAGTAAGACACACTTTCATCGGACCGTAAACACAGAGTCAATGGGTACCCGACTCAGAAAATCAAAATGTACAATCAGTTTGTGTGAAGCTAAGAAACAGAAAGAGATAACTAATAATGCCAGGATTAATTTATGGCAGGATTTGAACCCAGGTCCCCAGAACATTAAGCTGAGTTTCTGGATTAATAGTCTAGCGATAATACCACTAGGCCATTGCCTCCCAATTGGTCCAATTGTGATTAGGTTAAAGAAAGATGATTAAACTGTTATAACGATGGGATATATCCAGATGTTTTCTGCTGATAAACTAACTTATTTTCCAGCATTTGTTCTCTGAAACCTTCGGGATCAGGATGCAGTAGTACTTTTTAATTCGATTTAATGAAGCGATTAAACTGTCTATTGCTTTAAGTTTAGTCTTAAATTTAGTCTTGGCTTACAAGGGAAATTAGAGACAGTATTGGATTCAAAGAAGATGGATACAAATTGGCAAGAAAAAGCAATAGGCCTGAGGATTGGGAGCAGTTTAAAATTCAGCAAAGGAGGACCAAGGGATTGATTAAGAAGGGAAAAATAGAGTATGAAGGTTAGCTAGCGGAGAACATAAAAACTGATTGTAAAAGTTTCTATAGATACGTAGAGAGAAAAAGATTGACAAAAACGAATGTAGGCCCTTTACAGTCAGAAACGGGAGAATTCAGAATGGGGAATAAAGGAATGGCTGAGGAATTAAATTTGTACTTTGCTTCAATCTTCGCAAAGGAAGACATGAATAATGTACCGGAAGTGCTGAAAGAAACATGTTTTAGTAGGAACTGAACAAAATCAGCATTAGTAGAGAAATGGTTTTGGGGAAATTGATGGGATTGAAGGTGGATAATTCTCCAGGTCCTGATAATTTTCATCCCAGAGTACTTACGGGAGTGGCCCTGGAAATAGTAGATTCATTGGTGGTTATTTTCCAAAATTCCTTTGGACTCTGGAATAGTTCCTACAGTTTGGAGGGTAGCTAATGTAAACCCGCTATTCAAAAAGAGTGGTACAGAAAAAACAGGGAACTATAGTCCAGTGAGCCTAACGTCAGTACTGGGGGAACTTGTTAGAGTATACTATCAAGAATTTCTTAAGTCGGCATTTGGAAGGCAGTGGTATAATCAGACAAAGTCAGCATGGATTTACAAAAGGGAAATCATGCTTGACAAATCTATTGGAATTTTTTGAGGATGTAACTAGTAGAATTGACCGAGGAGAACCACTGGATATGGTTTATTTAGACTTTCAGAAGGCTTTCGACAAGGTCTCACATAACAGACTACTATGCAAAGTTAAAGCACATGGGATTGCAGGTAATGTCTTGAGATGGATAGAAAGGTGATTAGCAGATAGGAAGCAAAGAGTTGGCATAAATGGGTCTTTTTCTGATTGGCATTCAGTGACTTGTGGGGTTCCACAGGGATCTCTTAATCAATCCCTTGGTCTTCCTTTGCTGAATTTTAAACTGCTCCCAATCCTCAGGCCTATTGTTTTTTCTTGCCAATTTGAATGCTTCTTCCTTGAATCTGATACTGTCTCTAATTTCCCTTGTAAGCCAAGACTAAATTTAAGACTAAACTTAAAGCAGTAGACAGTTTAATCGCTTCATTAAATCTGCTGGGTCCCCAACTGTTCACATTATATATTAATGATTTGGAAGAGGGAACTGAATGTATTATCTCCAAATTTGCAGATGATACAAAGTTGGGTGGGAGGATGAGCTGTGAGGAGGATGTAGAGATGTTTCAGCGTATTTGGACAGGCTGAGTGTGTGGGCATGTGCATGGCAGATGCAGAATAATGTGGATAAATGTGAGGTTATCCACTTTGGTAGCAATATTAGGAAGACAGATTATTACTTGAATGGGTATAAGTTGAGAGAGGTGGATACTCAACAGGACCTTGGAGTCCTCGTGCATCAGTCGCTGAAAGTAAGCGTGCAGGTACAGCAGGCAGTAAAGAAGGCAAATGGTATGTTGGCCTTCATAGTGAGAGGATTTGAGTATAGGGATAGGGATGTTTTGCTGCAATTTTATTGGACATTGGTGAGGCCACATCTGGAATATTGTGCGCAGTTTCAGCATCCTTATCTAAGGAAGTATATCCTATAGAGGGAGTACAGCAAAGGTTTACCAGGCTGATTCCTGGGATGGCACATGAGGAGAGACTAAGTCGGTTAGGATTATATTCACTGGAGTTTAGAAGGGTGAGAGGGGATCTCACAGAATTTCTCATAGGGGAGTTTCACAGTAACTTCATTGCAATGTTAATGTAAGACTTACTTGAGACGAATAAATATATTTTACATTACTTTAGAAACTTATAAAATTCTAACAGGGTTAGACAGGGTAGATTCAGAAAATTGTTCCCAATGGTGGAGAAGTCCAGAACTAGGGGTCATAGTTTGAGGATAAGGGGTAAATCTTTTAGAACTGAAGTGAGGAGAAATTTCTTCACCCAGAAGGTGGTGAATGTGGGAAATTCACTACCACAGAAAGTAGTTGAGGCCAAAATGTTGTGTGATTTCAAGAAGAAATTAGATATAGCTCTTAGGGCTAAAGGGGTCAAGGGATATGGGTGGAAGGGGGGAATCAGGATATTGAATTTGATGATCAGCCATGATCAAAATGAATGGCAGAACAGGCTCGAATGGCCTACTCCTGCTTCTAGTTTCTATTGGATGTAAAGACTAGAATCATAGAGTCATAGAATCTCTACAGTGCAGAGAGAGGTCATTCGGCCCATCGGGTCTGCACAGCCCACAATCACACTGAGGCCTTATCCTCGTAACCCCACATATTTACTCTGCTAATCCCCCTGACACTCGGGCCAATTTAGCCTGGCCAATCAACCTAACCCACACATCTTTGGACTGTGGAAACTGGAGGAAACCCACGCAGACACGGGGAGAATGTGCAAACTCCACACAGACAGTGACCCAAGCCAGGAATTGAACCCGGCTTCCTGGAGTTGTGCGGCAACAGTGCTAACCACTGTGCCACCGTGCCGCCTTTGTATGTTTCTAAGTTCAGTGGTCACTGCTTCCAAATGGACTTGTGCTCCTGTCTTTAATAGGCAAAGGCGAAAGATTAATATTACCGTAATATAAAAAGAAACCAGTCACGTTCATAGAGATTAGGACAGTCTGATGAAGCCTGTGGGAGTTAAAACTACTTTGCAGCACTGACTGAGTATGAAGCCAGCTCTCGCACGAAGGACAGCAGGGTGGAATGGAAAACAATCGACCCACACCTTAAATCTCACAGATAGAAAGTAGGACATTGATTGTAATGCAGTTCTTCAAGCTCTGTTTACTCTTTGCTTTCCTCATGTACATGTAAAACTGATGCGAAGTGACCACACAGAGTAGCAGAGGCAAATAGTATTTAATGTGAAGCTAGATAAGTGCATGAGGAAGGAAAACATAGAGGAATGTGTTGTTAAAATAGGGTGGAAGGAGGTTTGAGTGGAGCGTAAACATTGGCATAGACCAATTGGGTCGAATGGCCCATTGTCTGCTGTACATTCTTTGGAATTCTATGTAACAATGCTTCCAGTGAATTTGTAATCTTGACCTTAGGTCATGGTACAATTAAACCCACAGGTTTGATATTCCAATGAGTTTAGCCAGATAAATCATCCTGAATATCATAGAATCCCTACAGTGCAGGAGGAGGCCATTTAGCCCATCTAGCCTGCATCGACTACAATCCCACCCAGGCCCTATCCCTGTAACCCCACGTATTTACATTGCTAATCCCCCGACACTAAAGGGCAATTTAGCATGACCAATCAACCTCACCCGCACATCTTTCGGACTGTGGGAGGAAACCGGAGCACCCGGAGGAAACCCACGCAGACACGGGGAGAACGTGCAAACTCCACACAGGCAGTGACCTGAGGCCGGAATTAAACCCTGGTGCTGTGAAGCAGCAGTGCTAACCACTGTGCCACCGTGCCGCCATTTTCTGGGCTACTCATCTGTAATTTAAAATATTGAACTAATTTCCAAATACTGAAATAAAGTAATAGTGAAGACATGAGTATGTTGCTAGACTTTGACATTGCCACTTTAAGTGACAGTACCACCAAAACCGTGTGTAATTGTAAAGCAGAAGGGTTTCAAATCTTGGAAGAACCTGCCTCTTCAAGAAATGTAAATCTGTTAAAACAGACAGAAACCATTAGTTGATTGCTTACACTAACACGATTGCTAACTTTCATTCTGTAACACAAGCCTGGCATTCTTTCTCTGGCTGTGAACTGATCAGGGCATCTCGACATCTTACACTTTGAGCTCTCCGTTCCGTTACTTCATTCTACAATACCTCATTCTCAGTTTCAAGATGGCTTCTTTCTACAGCCAGCAATCCACACAATCCAGCTATAATAAAAATAGAAACTATCGGGGAAAAAACCCCAGCAGATCTGGCAGCATCTGGGGAGAAAGAAACAGAGTTAACGGGCGGGATTTTATGGCCTCCCTTGTCCCAAAAAGCTTGGCAGCCATTTTGTACACTGCCAACTCTTACCAACGGCAAGGAGATAATCACCAGATCATCAGGGATTCACATGGGTTAAGGGAGAAATACTGACCAAAACAGGGGGAGAACATGCCTGCACTCCTTTAACATTGCTCCACAGAATTTGGGGCAGCACAGTGGTGCCTCATGGCATCAGGAACCCAGATTCAATGCGGCCTTGGGTGGCTGTCTGTGTGGAGTTTGCACATTCATCCTGTGTTTGCATGAGTTTCCTCCGGATGCTCTGGTTTCTTCCCAAACTCCAAAGATTTGCAGGTTAGGTGGATTGGCCGTGCTAAATTGCCCCTTGGTGTCCAAAGATATGTAGGTAAGGAGGATTCATGAGGTAAATATGTGGGGTTACGGAGATAGGGCCTGGGTGGGATGCTCTGTTGGAGAGTCAGTGTGGACTCGATGTGCCGAATGGCCTCTTTCTGCACTGTAGGGATTTTATGATTCGATGCCACCATGCCTCACAGTGCCAGGGACATGGGATCGGTTCTTGGCTTGGGTCACTGTGCGGTGCCTGCACATTCTCCCTGTGGGTTTCCTCCGGGTGCTCCGGTTTCCTCCCACAGTCTGAAAGACGTTCTGGTTACGTGCACTGGTCATGCTAAATTCTCCCTCAGTGTACCCGAACAAGCACCGAGTGTGGCGACTAGGGGATTTTCACAGTAATTTCATTGTTGTGTTAACGTAAGCCTACTTGTGACAATAATAAATAAACTAAATTTAAACAGACTTTGTGCGCAAGTCTTTGAAGTGGGGCTTGTACATACAACACTGAGACTCCACTGAGAGTGCTACCACTGGATCACCTCACCATTGACAATGTCAGTTTGTAACACCATTACCCATTAGCTCTTATATTGCCTCCTCCTCCAGGTACCATGCTCTAAGAGGGCTTTGGAGACGTTAGCCTTCCAGTGGATTAGTCCATGATCCTGCTTGTCATTGTACTGTGGTGGTTTGCCATTACTTTCTGCAGTCTGGCTGACCTGGAAACTTTCCCCCTCTTACCGCCTGCCATGAGGCGAGGTGGAATGAGTTACAGGCTGATAATTAGCATGTTTGACCACATTATGAACGCAACTTCCACAGGGGCAGACGATGGCCTAGTGGTATTATTGCCAGACTATTAATCTAGAAACTCAGCGAATGTTGACCCGGGTTCAAATCCCACCACAACAGATGGCGGAATCTGAATTCAATAAACAAAATCTAGAATTAAGAATCTACTGATGACCATAAAACCATTGTCGGAAAAACCCATCTGGTTCGCTAATGCCCTTTAGGGAATGAAAGTTCTTACCTGGTCTGGCCTACATGTGACTACAGAGCCACAGCAATATGGTTGACTCTCAACTGCTCTCCAAGGGCAATAAATGCTGGCCGGCCAGCAAAACCCATGTCCCACGAATGATTTTTGAAAAAAGCCATCAAGTCCTGGTGTGGGACTTGAACCTGGAGTTTCTACTCTAGAGGAACGGTAGTGGAAATCCGGAACACTCACCCCCAAACATCTACACTTGGTCCATTGAGAATGCCAAACCTGAGATTGTTAGGGTTTTGTTAGGCAGATCAAGGATGATGGGACCAAGGAAGGTAAGAGACAAATCATCTACGATCTAATTCAATCATAGAACAGCTTCAATGGCTAAACAGTCTTCTCCTGGTCCCAGCCTTACAGAACTCTATAAAGTGTGATGAATATAACTGTGTAACCCTAACATTCATTGCATACCTGTCTCAAACCATTTGACCTTTTAATTAACTTTCATTTCATTAATATTACACATTGGGTGGAATTTTACCGGAACGTCCACCCGAGGTCCGTATGATCCCACCCGAGGCCAACGGAGAACGCCGTTCTCCGAGTCTCGCCCGCCCCCGGAATCGGGGTGGGTATGCCGGTAAAATTCCGGCCATTATGTAAAAAATGACTTCATTATTATAGCTCATTTCACAATGATGGGTGGCACGGTGGCACAGTGGTGAGCACAGCTGCCTCACAGTGCCAGGGACCCGGGTTCAATTCCGGCCTTGGGTCACTGTCTGTGCGGAATTTGCACCTTCTCCCCACGTCTGCGTGGGTTTCCTCTGGGAGCTCCGGTTTCTTCCCACTCTCCAAAGATGTGCGGGTTAGGTGGATTGGCCATGCTAAATTGCCCCATAGTGTCAAGGGGATTAGCAGGGTAAATATGTGGGGTTACGGGGATAGGGCCAGGATGGAATTCTGGTCAGTGCAGGCTCGATGGGCCGAATGGCCTCCTCCGGCACTGGAGAGATTCTATGATTCTAACCACTAAATACTGTACTGTATCCATTAATTTTGGAATGCCAAATTCTCTGTACGTCTAATAATCTGTAACGCTATCCTGATTATTTCATTGGTTATGTATGTAAAAATTTGATTTCTATATGGAGTTGTGCCTTGATTAGGAAGTTCAAATCACGAGATATACAGGCCGGAATTTTACCGGCAGGCCCGTCCCGATTGCAGGGCCGGGTGAGGCTCAGAGAACGGCATTCTCCGTTTGGCCTCGGGCGGACATGATGGTAAATATCCACCCGCAGTATCGTACTGATACTTCTGAACCACTTTAAACATTTGACTTCAGTTCCCGTTGGCGGCTGGGATTCTCCAGTGCTGCCGAAAGTGAATGAAGTTTTCTTTGGAGCGCCAAATTCTCCGTTCTCACTTGCAGGGGGCAGGATACAGGCGGGATTGGAGAATCCCACCATGTGTGGTCAGCATGACGAGGCATGTCTGTGATCTGTAATTCAGTGCGTCTTCACCATGAGTTTCACATACTGGCTGCCTTATACACAACAAATCACACCTGCACGCACACACCGGCACCCCAAGATCATGCCATCAAAACAAGCCATTCCTGCTTTTGGCGATTTGTCAAAAAGATGTCTGGAACTCTTTGCTTGTAATGTTTCCCAAATTATCCTCATACTTCAGGTCGCAGTCAGATTGCAAAATACATTTCTCATTGTTCAATATAGGCAAGAACTCAACCATCTACAAGTTAAAGTCACCATAGTCCCAGATGACCATACCTCAGGTGGAAAGGTGATTTAATCTGAGGGTCACCACACCTCAGGTGATGGGCAAGATTGAGACCAGTGGGGAAGCCTTCATGAATAACCTCAGCCAGTACGGGAATTGAACCCGCACTGTTAGTGTCACTCTGCATCATGAACCAGCCGTCCAGCCAACTGAGCTAACCAACCCCCAGAGTACTCATCAATTAACTGTTCTCAACCACTCTGCTGACTTCCATTAGATTGCGAATTGACCGCTGGTTTGTTTTCAGGTGGTTTATACTTCCTGCACACACTCACATATCTCTTTTATTCAGACTCTGGTTATTGTTGACACAACCATTTGCCACGATCACCCCTGATCATCCACAATGCTGATTTTAGGGCCCAGTTACCTGAGTGATCCTCTTGCTTCTAGCTCATAACCTTACTCCTTTCCCCTGTCAAATTAATACGCACAATAATACAATCCTACATATCATATGTCTTGGTGTATCCTTACTGTCCAATAAACTATCTGACTTATTCCTGTTAACCATTTCTTCCTCATCCTGCTCAAAGCACTACCACTTTTTAAAAAATTTTGGGTATTAAACCCTTCTTGAAGTCCTTCAAGATATTTCAATCAGTTCTCCAGAATAATTTACGTCAGAATTTGCAATGGCACCATCGAATCATGGAATCCCTTTAGTGCAGAAGAAGTCATTTGGCCCATCAAATCTGCACCGACTCTCTCTGACAGAGACATAAAGGGCAAAAGAGTAACTAGGGAGAGGGTAGGGCCTCTTAAGGATCAACAAGGTCATCTATGTGCGGATCCACAAGAGATGGGTGAGATCCTAAATAAATATCTCTCATCAGTATTTACTGTTGAGAAAGGCATGGATGTTAGGGAACTTGGGGAAATAAATGGTGATGTCTTGAGGAGTGTACATATTACAGAGAAGGAGATGCTGGAAGTCTTAAAGAGCATCAAGGTAGATAAATCCCCGGAACCTGATGAAGTGTATCCCAGGACGTTGTGGGAGGCTCGGGAGGAAATTGCGGGTCCCCTAGCAGAGATATTTGAATCACCGACAGCCACAGGTGAGGCGCCTGAAGATTGGAGGGTGGCAAATGTGGTGCCTTTGTTTAAAAAGGGCTGCAGGGAAAAACCTGGGAACTACAGGCCGGTGAGTCTTACATCTGTAGTGAGTAAGTTGTTAGAAGATATTCTGAGAGACAGGATCTACAGGCATTTAGAGAGGCATGGACTGATTAGGGACAGTCAGTATGGCTTTGTGAGTGGAAAATCATGTTATCGAGGATTGCAGCGGGATCTTGATCAATTGGGCCAGTGGGCTGACGAATGGCAGATGGAGTTTAATTTAAATTTGATTGAGGTTTTTGAAGGGGTAACCAAGAAGGTCGATGAGGACAGTGCAATTGATATCGTCTACATGGACTTTAGCAAGGCCTTTGACAAGGTATCGCATGGTAGGTTGTGCATAAGGTTAAATCTCACGGGATCCAGGGTGGGGTAGCCAAATGGGTACAAAATTGGCTGGAAGACAGAAGACAGAGGGTGGTTGTAGAGGGTTGTTTTTCAAACTGGAGGCCTGTAACCAGCGGTGTGCCTCAGGGATCAGTGCTGGGTCCACTGTAATTTGTCATTTATATTAATGATTTGGATGAGAATTTAGGAGGCATAGTTAGTAAGTTTGCAGATGACACCAAGATTGGCGGCATAGTGGACAGTGAAGAAGGTTATCAAGGATTGCAGCGGGATCTTGATCAATTGGGCCAGTGGGCTGACGAATGGCAGATGGAGTTTAATTTAAATAAATGTGAGGTGATGCATTTTGGTAGATCGAACCAGGGCAGGACTTCCTCAGTTAATGGTAGGGCTTTGGGGAATGTTACAGAACAAAGAGATCCAGGGATACAGGTTCATTGCTCCTTGAAAGTGGAGTCACAGATGGACAGAGTGGTGAAGAAGGCATTCAACATGCTTGGTTTCATTGGTCAGAACATTGAATACAGCAGTTGGGATGTCTTGTTGAAGTTGGTCAGGCCACACTTGGAATACTGTGTACAGTTCTGGTCACCCTGTTATGGAAAGGATATTATTAAACTAGAAAGAATGCAGAAAAAAATTACGAGGATGCTACTGGGACTTGATGGATTGAGTTCTAAGGAGAGGCTGGATAGACTGGGATTATTTTCCCTGCAGCACTGGAGGCTGAGGGGTGATCTTATAGAGGTCTATAAAATAATGAAGGACATAGATCAGCTAGATAGTCAATATCTTTTCCCAATGGTAGGGGTGTCTAAAACTAGAGGGCATAGGTTTAAGGTGAGAGGGGAGAGATACAAAAGGATCCAGAGGGGCAATTTCTTCACTCAGAGGGTGATAAGTGCCTGGAACGAGCTGCCAGAGCTAGTAGTAGAGGTGGGTACAATTTTATCTTTTAAAAAGCGTTTAGACAGTTACATGGGTAAGATGGGTATAGAGGAATATGGCCCAAATGCGGGCAATTGGGAATAGCTTAGTGGTTAAAAACAAGGGGCGGCATGGACAAGTTGGGCCGAAGGGCCTGTTTCCATGCTGTGAACCTCTATGACTCTAGTATCTTACCCAGGACCACTCCCTTGCACTGTCCCTGGAGCCCCACACATTTACCATGGCTAATCCACCTAGCCTACACATCTTGGGACACATTCTCCCCATGTCTGTGTGGGTTTCCTCCAGGTGCTCCAGTTCCCTCCCACCATCCAAAGATGTGCAGGTTAGGTGGATTGGCCATGCTAAATTGCCCCTTAGTGTGGGTTAGGGGAATTAGCGGAATAAATACATGGGGTTGCAGGGATAGGGCCTGGGTGGAATGTTCTATCAGAGAGGTGGTGCAGACTTGATGGGCTGAATAGCCTCCTTCTGCACTGTAGGGATTCTATGACCTTAAATACTCTGAGTAGCAAGTCCCGTTGAAGCTTAAATTATTGATTTCCTGTCATGTGTGATGAAATCAGCAGTGTCAAATGAGAGATGATGCATTATTATTGACATAATCAGTTTTCTGAAGTTATTATAGCAGGTCACTGATAAACTAAAGAACGATTTGCCTTAATATAGCATTTATATTTTTGCATACTTGCATTTCTAGTTTCACAACCTCAGAATGGCCCAAAGCTGTTTATAGCCAATAAATACAGACAGTGTTGTAATGCAGTTCTTAATGTAATAGAAATAAATGCTTGCATTTATATAGCACCTTTCATGGCTTTAGGACATCCCAAAGTGTTGTACAGCCAAAGAACTGCTTTTAGAGGGTAGTCTACTGAAATGTAGGAAGCACAGCAGCTAATATGCTCACCGCAATCTGCCACAAAACATTGATGTGAAAGCGAACAGTTTTTGAGATACTGATTGAGGGATAAATCCAAGCCAAGAAACTGGGGAAACTAGAATCATAGAATCCCTACAGTGCAGAAGGAGGCCATTCGGCCCATTGAGCCTGCACCAGTTCCCGACAGAGCATCTTACCCAGGCCCACTCCCTACCCCATCCCCATAACCCCACATATTAACTCCTCTAATCCCTCTAACATACACTTCTTCGGACACTAAGGGGCAATTTAGCGTGGCCGATCCACCTAACCCGCACTTCTTTGGACCGTGGATCTTAGTGCTCTGTGATCTTTTGCCTCCACCTCACCGAGCAGATGGAGCCTCAGTTTGGCATCTCAGCCAAAAGGCAGCACCCCCGACACTACAGCACTCCCTGAGTACTGCACTGGAGTGTCAGTCTAGTCTTCATGCCAAGTCTTCAGAGAGGGGCAGGAAGCACAATCTTGCGATTCAGAGATGAACGTGCCAATGACTGAGCCTTGGCTGGCACTTCACACAATTGGTAAACCCAGGTTGGTTGGCATCAACTCTTTTCATTCAGTTCAGACCTAAAATCGGAAGGGCACAATATCTCAAATAACCCATACAAAACTTTGAATAACCCAGCACAGTAGCACAGTGGTTAGCACTGCTGCTTCACAGCTCCAGGGACTTGGGTTCGATTCCTGGCTTGGGTCACTGTCTGTGTGGAGTTTGCACATTCTCCTCGTGTCTGCGTGGGTTTCCTCCGGGTGCTCCGGTTTCCTCCCACAGTCCCAAGATGTGCAGGTTAGGTTGATTGGCCATGCTAAAATTGCCCTTAGTGTCCTGGGATGCGTAGGTTAGAGGGATTAGTGGGTAAAATATGTAGGGATATGGGGGTAGGGCCTGGGTGGGATTGTGGTCGGTGCAGACTCGATGGGCCGAATGGCCTCTTTCTGTGCTGTAGGGTTTCTAAGATTTCAGCAGAGTATGACCAGCAGGTTATCTTCCTCTCGCTCTAGACTTTTTCCTGCCTTTTCAAGTAATTGTAACTATTTTTGACGATAACTGCTTTTGAAATTCAAACGATAATTGAAATACTTGTAATGTGCTTCACATTAACTAGGTTAAGGTTTACAGAAGCTGCAACCAGCAGCTGAGATGGTGATCATTCACATAAACTGTTAAAAAGACAGGAATCTGAATCGTAGAATTATTGAATTCCTACAGTGCAGAAGGAAGCCATTCGGCCCATCAAGTCTGCACCGACCACATTCTTATAATCCATGTATTTACCCTAGTTAGTCCCCCTGACACTAATGGACAAGTTAGCATGGCCAATCCACCTAACCCGCACATCTTTGGGCTGTGAGAGGAAACCAGAGCACCTGGAGGGATTTTCCAGCCCTTTCCATCCTGACGAAGCAGGCCCCCTGCGGTGGGTTTCCGAACGGCGGGATTGGTGAGCCACGCAAAATGCCATAGACATCGATGAGACCAGAAGGTCCCGCCAGTGGCCAATGCTGAGCTACCTCTGTTGGACGGCACGGTGGCACAGTGGTTAGCACAATTGCCTCACAGCGCCAGGGACCCGGGTTCAGTTCTGGCTTTGGGTCACTGTCTGTGTGAAGTTTACACGTTCTCCCCGTGTCTGCGTGGGTTTCCTCCGGGTGCTCCGGTTTCCTCCCACAGTCCAAAGATGTGCGGGCTAGGTGGATTGGCCATTCCAAATTGCCGCAGGGTGGATTAGCAGGGTAACTATGTGGGGTTACAGGGATAGGTCCTGGGTGGGACTATGGTTGGTGCAGACTCGATGGACAGAATGGCCTCCTTCTGCACTGTAGGGATTCTATGATTCTATAAATGGGAAACACAGCCCGAGGTGGAGGTGGGGGCTGGGGGGGGGTGAAAAATCATGCTTGTGGCCTTTCACTTTGATCCTTTCCCTCTCAAACCAATCTTCAATTTCCGATGTTTACGACTTAAGCCTGTTCTGCATGGATTTAAACCCCTCTGGCTTGTAATCTGTATTTTCACCCAAGTCTGGTGTGGTGAAAGCCTGTGCAATATCCTTCTGGGTTTTCATTATCATTTATTCTTCTTTTACAGTTGGTGTGTCTAACCGAGATTTTTATGCAATTTATTTGCAGTCTGTGCCAACTGTGAATAAACCTCGCCCTCTTGCACAACTTCTTTCCATCTTTTCCATTGGTAGAACGAAGAGGTATTACAATATGGTACTAGTGGTGAGGAGGGGGTGAGCAGTAGGCACGACATGTGGGCACGGCATGTGGGCAGCCTACCCATGGGCCAATTGAAGCCGTTAAGTAGTTAATTAGTTCCCACTTAAGGGACTCATCCCGCCACGGCTGAGAGCCCCCTGCCAATAACCCTGTCCAGGAGACTTCCCTGCACAGGTTGGTGGTGGACAGGAGGAAGGTTCTCCCCCCTTAACAGGCCAATCAGAGGGCCGTCACAAGAGCAATCCCATCTCCAGATTCCCCTCCCACCCGGGTCTTTCAGTCCTGGGTCTGCCTACCCACATTTCCCTGTCCCCCACCCCCCAACTTCCAGCTTGGTGCCAGCGAAACCTCCAACATTCACCCCCCCCCCCCCAAGGATTCAGCACAGTCTGCCACCTCAGCGCTTCAAGTGCAGTACCGGCAGTGGCCAGGCCTCCCAGCGGCACTGCTGGTACTAGAGAGAGGTGCCGGCCTCTGATTGGTAACCAGTTTGCAACAGCGAGCTCCCACATGCAACAACAAGATGATAACCAGATAATCTGTCCTTTTTATGTTGATTGTGGGGGGGCGGGGGGATAAATATTGGCCAGGAGACTGAGAATACCTTGCTGCTCTTTCCTGAAATAAGTGTCATGGCGGTTGTGTTTAAAATTCATAAAATCTCAGTACCACATTGGAGTGTTCGCCTGGAGTTTTGCGCTCAGGTCCTGGAGTGTGTGAAATGTTAGCCTCTATCAGCCCTTCGGCTCATACTGTGATTCAGACCAATTAAATGTACTATTTGAACCTTAGAATGACTGTGCAATACACATCCCTGAACTCCCTTATTTATACAGTCTGCAAAACATTAATGATTTGATTTGATTTGATTTATTATTGTCACATGTATTAACATACAGTGAAAAGTATTGTTTATTGCACGCCATACAGACAAAGCATAGAGAAGGAAAGGAGAGAGTGCAGAATGTAGTGTTACAATCATAGCTAGGGTACAGAGAAAGATCAACTTAATGCAAAGTAAGTCCATTCAAAAGTCTGACAGCAGCAGGGAAGAAGCTGTTCTTGAGTCGGTTGGTACGTGACCTCAGACTTTTGTATCTTTTTCCCAACGGAAGAAGGTGGAAGAGAGAATGTCCGGGTTGTGTGGGGTCCTTAATGGTGTTGAATAGATCCAAAGACAGGTGGTTAAATATGAAAATAGTGTAATTCTGCTTTTTGATAGTTGATTTATTTACAGAACGCCGCCTCCTGCTCACCCAGTGTTCCAGCAGTCTCCCTTTATAAGTGCTCCAAGTACTTAATTAAATGTTTCCCTCTCTTAACAATATAATTAACATACCAGTAACAACAGTGAGGCACAGTGGTTAGCACTGCTGTCTCACAGCACCAGGGACCCGTGTTCGATTCCCGGCTTGGGTCACTGTCTGTGTGGAGTTTGCACGTTCTCCCCGTGTCTGCATGGGTTTCCTCCAGATGCTCCAGTTTCCTCCCACAGTCCAAAGATGTGCTGGTTAGGTAGATTGGCCATGCTAAATTGCCCTTTAGTGTCAGGGGAACTAGCTAGGATAAATGCATGGGGTTATGGGGATAGGGCCTGGGTAAGATTGTGGTCGGTGCAGACTCGATGGGTCGAATGGCCTCCTTCTGCACTGTAGGAAACTATGATTCAACAGGTGCCCCTGTGTTCTCACTAGACAGTGTAATAATTGTTGATGTGGAACATTGGGATATATGCAATGGCATAATTGTCAGTTTGGCATTCTTTTTAACCTTCCTTTGGGCCTCCTCCTACATTCCCAAGATGGCTTCCATCCACCTGTGTAACATTGCCCAACCCTGCCCCTGCTTCAGCCCATCAGCTGCTGAACCCCTGACCAATCTGTTGTTACTTTTAAACTTGACTATTCCTGGCTGGCCTCCCCTGTTCCGCCCTACATAAATTTGAGCTCATCCAAAACTCTGGTGCCCATATCCCAACTCACACCAAGTCCTGTTCACCCATCACACATGCGCTTACTGACCTAGATTTGAAAATTCTCATCTCTCCATATCCTTGTAACCTCTTCCAGGTCAACAGCCCTCTGAGATCTCTGAACTCTCCTAATTTTGGCCCCTTGAGCATCCCCGGTTTCCATTGACGGCGCCACTGGCTGCTATGCCTCAGCTGTCTAGGCCCCTAACCCCTGGAGTTCACTAAACCTGGCATCCTGGTTCCACCATTTGTACAAATGTCAGGGTGTACAAGTGTACATCAGTCTTCCATAAGACATAGGAGCAGAATTAGGCCACTTGGTCCATCGAGTCTGCTCCGCCATTCAATCATGGCTGATATTTTTCTCATCCCCATTCTCCCGCCTTTTCCCCATAACCCCTGATCCCCTTATTAATCAAGAACCTATCTATCTCTGTCTTAAAGACACTCAATGACCTGGCCTCCACAACCCTCTGCCGCAAAGAGGTCCACAGATTCACCACACTCTGGCTGAAGAAATTCCTCCTCATCTCTGTTTTAAAGGATCATCCCTTTAGCCTGAGGTTGTGCCCTCTGGTTCTAGTTTTTCCGACTAGTGGAAACATCCTCTCCACGTCCACTCTATCCAGGCCTCGCAGTATCCTGTAAGTTTCAATAAGATCCCCCCTCATCCTTCTAAACTCCAACAAGTACAGACCCAAAGTCCTCAACCGTTCCTCATACGACAAGCAAAGTGATAAATGTTGATTTTTCACACTGACACTTTCAGATCTAATATTTAACGGATGGAATTTGATGCAGACGAGATTTTAATATCCTGCCAAAGTCAGTGGACTTTTGAATGGTTCACCACATTTCCCAATGAGTAAGATGGAGAATTGATAGGATAGAGGGTCATATTGAATGAGGGAGCAAGCTCGAAGGGCCGAATGGCCTACTCCTACTCCCATTTCTGCAGACAGGATTTTCCAGTTTTGCCCATCCCGGGACCAAAGATTCCCACCCGGGGGCAGTGGACCTCTTGCTTGTCCGTTGAATTCTCTGTCCTGCCCGAGAAGATTCCTGCTGTTGGCGGGATCGGAAAATTTATGTTTTACGTCTGCGATGGGGCCATAATATTCCGTCCATAGTTTGTGATGCGTGTCGATGGCTGGGATTTCCCAGTCCCGTTGTGGAAGGACCCACTCCGGGAGGTTCACCGACCCAACCAAAAGCCCACTGCCTTTCAGCGGCGGGACTAGATGATCCTAGCAGCGGGCAGGGCTGGAGGATTCCGTCCGTAGTTTGTGACGTGTGTCAGTGTATCACCCTTACCCTGCAACTCTCTAGCTCACAAAAGCAAAATACTGTGGATGCTAGAAATCTGAAATAAAAACAGAAAATGCTGGAATAGGAAGGCAGATTATTACTTGAATGGGTGTAAATTGAGAGATGTGGACATTCAAGAGACCTTGGTGTCCTCGTGCATCAGTTGCTGAAAGTAAGCGTGCAGGTACAGCAGGCAGTAAAGGCAAATGGCATGTTGGCCTTCATAGCGAGAGGATTTGAGTATAGGGATAGGGATGTTTTGCTGCAATTGTATAGGATGTTGGTGAGGCCACACCTGGAATATTGTGTGTAGTTTGGTGAACATATCTGAGGAAGGATGTCTTTGCTATAGAGCGAGTACAGCGAAGGTTTACCAGACTGATTCCTGGGATGGCAGGTCTGTCATATGAGGAGAGACTAATTCAGTTAGGATTACATTCACTGCAATTTAGAAGAGTGAGAGGGGATCTCACAGAAACTTATAAAATTCTCACAGGGTTAGACAGGGTAGATTCAGAAAGAATGTTCCCTATGGTGGGGGAGTCCAGAACTAGGGGTCACAGTTTGAGGATAAGGGGTAAACCTTTTAGAACTGAGATGAGGAGAAATTTCTTCAACCAAGGGGGTGGTGAATGTGTGGAATTCACTCCCACAGAATGCAGTTGAGGCCAAAGCATTGTCTGATTTCAAGAAGAAATTAGATATCGCTCTTGGGGCTAAAGGGATCAAGGGATATGGGGGGGAAGGGGCGATCAGAATATTGAATTTGATGATCAGCCATGATCATAATGAATGGCAGAGCAGGCTCGAAGGGCCGAATGGCCTCCTCCTGCTTCTAGTTTCTATGTTTCTATGAAACACTCTGCCGGTCTGAAGCCACTCATGAGAGCTGGGAAAAGTT
This sequence comes from Mustelus asterias, assembly GCF_964213995.1. Taxonomy (NCBI): domain Eukaryota; kingdom Metazoa; phylum Chordata; class Chondrichthyes; order Carcharhiniformes; family Triakidae; genus Mustelus; species Mustelus asterias. The sequence goes on along the minus strand of NC_135813.1, from coordinate 7,907,830 downwards.
AGGAATGTAAGAGGTTTTGAGCAAGGGAAAGGAAAGGGAGGGATAGTGGGAAAAATACACAAGTGAAGCTTTGTGATAGGGCAGAGGGCAGGAAAGATTAAGTAGAAAATTGTTCCAACAGCATAGGGAGTGGTAACGGGACAGGTAAAGGAACAAAAGATGTGTCTAGAGGAGGTGCGAATGGCAGGATAGCTGCTATCTTAAAGGAAATAAAACAGAAATAAGTGAAAAAAAACCAGTAAAAACGCAATCTAACACTGTTGAACTCTAGGTTGAGTACAGAAGCTGTAACGGGGTGGCACAGTGGTTAGCACTGCCGCCTCACAATGCCTGGGACCCAGGTTCGATTCCCGGCTTGGGTCACTGTCTGTGCAGAGTCTGCATCTTCTCCCCGTGTCTGCGTGGGTTTCCTCCGGGTGCGCCGGTTTCCTCCACAAGTCTGAAAGACGTGCTGGTTAGGTGCATTGGCCATGCTGAATTCTCCCTCAGTGTACCCGAACAGGCACCAGAGTGTGGCGACTAGGGGATTTTCACAGTAACTTCATTGCAGTGTTAATGTAAGCCGACTTGTGACACTAATAAATAAACTTAAATTTAAAAATGCCCATTTGAAATCGGATGTGCTGGTTTTTGAGATTGCATTGGACCACTGGCAGCAGGTCAAGGACAGAAAGGTCAGAGTGGGAGCAAGTTGGAGAATTTAAGTGATTGCTGACCAGAAGCTCAGGATCGAGCTTACAGACTGAACTGAGGTGTTCTGCAAAGTGGTCACCCAGTTTGTGTTTGTCTCCCCAGCGTAACATCATCAGCAGAAAATATAATAGTCTATATTGAAAGAAGAACATGAAAATCACTGCTTCACCTTGAAGGTGTGCTTGGGGCCTTGTACAGTGAGGAGGAATGAGGTGAAAAGAAACACAGGCGTTGTATTTTCCGTACTTGCATGGAAAGGTGCTTTAGGTGTCTGGGGGAAGCTGAGGAATCAGCCAGGGTGTCTCAGAGGGAACAGCCCCTATGGAAAGCTGAAAGGGGAGAGGAAGAGATTTCTGATGGTGGCAACAAGGTGGAGATGACGGGAATCATAGAATCCCTACAGTGCAGAAGGAGGCCATTCGGCCCATTGAGTCTGCACCGACCACAATCCCGCCCAGCCCCTATTCCTGTAACCCCACACATTTACCCTGCTAATCCCCCTGACACTAGGGTCAATTTACCATGGCCAATCGATCTAATCCGCACATCTTTGGACTGTGGGAGGAAACCGGAGCATCTGGAGGAAACCCACGCAGACACGGGGAGAATGTGCAGACTCCGCACAGACAGTGACCCAAGGCCGAAATTGAACCTGGATCCCTGGTGCTGTGAGGCAGCAGTGATAACCACTGTGCTACCGTGCTGCCCCAATGTTGGAGGGTGACCCTTTGAAAATGGAGGCTGGTGAGGTGGTAAGTGAGAACAAGGGGTTCTGGGAGGCTGGAGAATGACTGAGAACGGAAAGGTGGGAAATTGAATCTAAAAAGGTAGAGGGCTCCGTTAACCATGGTTAGAGGGAATCCTCAGTTAAGGAAAAAGGAAGACATATCAGAAGCACTATAGAGAAGGTTGTATTATCCAAATAAATCATAGAATTCCTACAATGCAGAAGGAGGCCGTTCGGCCCATTGAGTCTGCACTTACCCAGGCCCACCTCCCCATCCTCGCAACCCCACGTTTCTACCTTGCCAAACCCTCTGTAAGCTACTTATCTTGGGACACTGAGGGGCAATTTAGCACGGCCAATCCATCTAACCCATACATCTTTGGACTGTGGTAGGACTCAGAGCACCCAGAGGAAACCCACGCAGACCCGGGGAGAACGTGCAAACTCCACACAGACAGTCACCCAAGGCTGGAATTGAACCTGGGTCCCCGGCGCTGTGAGGCAGCAGTGCTAACCACTGTGCCACAGAGACAGATAAACAGGGAGAATGAAATAGAGTTCTTCCAGGATGAGGGGTGTGAGGAAGTGTAGTTAAGGGTAACTGTGCAATGACAGTGAATTTATACAGTCTGGGGGAATGACAGTGTGTAACACCAGAACCCATACAGCTTCTCCTAAGAATACAATGTGATGAATGTCAGTGTGCAACACTGGTAATCATCAGCCATTCTATTGATATTGCATGATGAATGTTGTCATGTAACACTGTTACCCATCAGCTGTGCTATTGATAGTGTGATGAATATCGATGCATTACACATCAACTCTCCAGTTTACAGCATGTGATGAATGTCAGTTTGTCACACAGGAGCACCTCAGCTCTCCTGCTCATTCACTGGAATGAGTCTCCGTGGATACCACGGGTGCCCATCAAGACTCCTATTTCAACAGGGTGATAGGTGTCAGTGTGTAACACTGGCCCTAATTCCCAATCCTCAACATAGAGGGTGATGAATTCTAGTCTGTAATACTTGGACCCCGTACAATGTGACGTAACAATGGTGCAAATCATTTCTCTTATTTCCAGAATGTAACAAATGTTATTGTGTATAACTGGTATCCATCAATTGTACAATTTATACAGTGTAATGAATATTAATGCATTACTCTGGTCCCTAAGATTTTTTTTTCTTATTCATTCGTGGGACATGGGCGCCGCTAGCTGTGATGCGCGATTAATTCACTCGGGAGGCTGAATCGTACCCGGGAAATAAAGGCTTTTATTAGCAACAAGAATGGAGCATACTGCTTAACAATACAATCCCAGACTAAAGGGTCACTAGGCAGTGCAGTGACCTTTATATTCCTATAGGTAGGCGGAGCCAACCGGAGTGTACCACAGAACAATACCAACAGGTGGAACACCCCAACCCTAACCCCAACAGTATCAAGAGTAACATATGTACAAGTACCCATAGTGATAACCATCTATGGTTCAGTACCCATAGTGGTAACCATCTATGGTTCACCACAGGCTGGCCAGCATTTATTGCCCATCCCTAGTTGCCCTTGGAGGGCAGTTGAGAGGCAGTTGATTGCTGTGGCTCTGGAGTCATGTGTAGGCCGGACCGAGTAAGGAAGGCAGATTTCCTTCCTTGAAGGGCATTAGTGAACCAGATGGGTTTTTCCGACAATTGACAGTGGTTTCATGGTCATCAGTAGGTTCTTAATTCCAGATATTTTTTACTGAATTCAAATTCCACCATCTGCCATGGCGGGATTCGAACCCATGTCCCCAGAACATTAGCTGAGTTTTTAGATTAATAGTCGAGCGATAATACCACTAGGCCATTGCCTCCCTTTTAACAATATTGTGCAAAAGCTTACGGTGTAACGTTGGCACCTGGAAACTCTCCCAAGTGACCAATGTCAGCATCACTGAAACACATCGGGCAGGATTTTCCAGCCTCGCTTGCCCCAAAACCGGAAAATCCCGCCCAAGGTCAACGGACCTTTCCCTGGTTCGCCCCTTGCCCGCTCCGAAATCCGTGGCGGGCAGGACGGCAAAATTCCAGCCATCGGCTCTGCTATTTATACTTTTGTAGATGCCAGTGTGAAACCTTGATATACGTCCGTTTTCCTATTTACAGTGTAACTAATGTCAGTGTGTAACTCTGATATAGAATCAGAAATGAACAGTAAAATGGAGGCCATTCAGCCCATCACGCTGGCTCTTTGGGCAGAGCTATCCAATTAATCTCTCTTCCCTGCTTTTTCCCGCAGTCCCTTAATTTTCTTTTCCTTTCAAGTATTTATCCAATTCACTTTTGGAAGTCATTATTCAATCTACTTCCATCACTCTTTCAGGCGACAGATTCTAGATCAAAGCAACTCACTGTGTAAAAATAAAATGTTCTTACCGCACTTCCAGTTCTTCAGGCAATCACCTTAAGTCTGTGCCCTCTGATTACCAAACCTTCTGCCACCTGAAACAATTTCTGATGAAGTGTCACCCAGACTTGAAACGTTGGTTCCATTCTCTCTCCACAGATGCTGTCAGGCCGGCTGAGATTTTCCAGCATTTTCTGTTTTAGTTTCAGATTCCAGCATCTGTAGTATTTTGCTTTTATGAAACAATTTCTCCCTAGTTCCTTGACCAAGAGTGCTTTAAGCACCTCTATCAAATCTCCTCTTTGCCTTCTCTGCTCTAATGAATAACGAGGTGGAGATGCCGGCGTTAGACTGGGGTAAACACAGTAAGAAGTTTAACAACACCAGGTTAAAGTCCAACAGGTTTATTTGGTAGCAAAAGCCAGACAAGCTTTCGGAGCTCCAAGCCCCTTCTTCAGGTGAGTGGGAATTCTGTTCACAAACAGGGCATATAAAGACACAGACTCAATTTACATGAATAATGGTTGGAATGCAAATACTTACAGCTAATCAAGTCTTTAAGATACAAACAACGTGAGTATCTTAAAGACTTGATTAGCTGTAAGTATTTGCATTCCAACCATTATTCATGTAAATTGAGTCTGTGTCTTTATATGCCCTGTTTGTGAACAGAATTCCCACTCACCTGAAGAAGGGGCTTGGAGTTCCGAAAGCTTGTGTGGCTTTTGCTACCAAATAAACCTGTTGGACTTTAACCTGGTGTTGTTAAACTTCTTACTAATGAATAACCCCAGCTTCTCTGGTCCTCCTGGGTATCTGTAGCCCCTCAACCCTGGTACCATTTCAGTAAATCTCCTCCGCACCTTCACCCCCGCCACCCTAAGTGGCACCCAGGAAGGGGCACAGTCCTCCAGCTCAGGACTAACCAATATTTTATAAAGATTTAGCATAACTTCCATTCATGAGAGATGGGCGTCACAGGCTGGCCAGCATTTATTGCCTATCCCCAGTTGCCCTTTGTGGTGGCAGTGACAACTGAGTGGCTTGCTAGGCCATTTCAGAGAGTAGTTGAGAGTCAACCCTGGAGTCACATGTAGGCCAGACCAGGTAAGGGCAGTAAATTTCTTTCCCTAGAGGACATTAGTGAACTAGATGGGTTTTTTCTGACAATGGTTTCATGGTCAGATTCTTAATTCCAGATTTTTTTTTATTGTTGAATTCAAATTCCACCATCTGCCATGGCGGGATTCAAACCATCGTTCCTAGCACATTAGCTGAGTTTCTGAATTAATAGTCCAGTGATTATACCACTAGGCCACCGCCTCCCCTCTTCTACCCTCTTCACCTGTTTATATGGCCGAGAATTTTGTATGTTTTTATTTTAGACAGCCTGAGCACCTTGTCTAAGATGTGAGTACCTACATTCCAAAGTCCCTCCATCCCTTTTCAAATTGTAAAAGTTAAAGTCGTCATAATCACAGATGACCACAGGCTGCTCTGGCCTGGGGGAGAGCTGACTGGTGGTGATTTAACTGGTCCACCTAATCTGCACATCTTTGGAGTGTGGGAGGAAACCCGGAGCACCCGGAGGAAACCATGCAGACACGGGGAGAATGTGCAGACTCCACACAGACAGTGACTCAAGACCAGAATCGAACCTTAGTCCATGGCGCTGTGAAGCAACAGTGATAACCGCTGTGCCACCGTGCTGTCCATGCTGCCAACGTCCGTTTAATCCCATCTCTTCTCATATGTATAATGAGAGGTTGATTTCGATTTGTATCACTGGTATTCATTAGCTCTCCTATTTTTGGATTATGATAAATGTAATTGTACAATCCCTTATATCTGACAAACGTTTGATGATACTATCCTGGTGGAGATTTTGAATGAGAATGTCCCTGGTCAAAAGCTTGAATTTTAACAATTGTTTTTTGTTGTTGTGTCGGTCGGTGTATCTGTCTTACCAATGCTTTCACTCTTGCTGCATAGACTTGTCATTCTATCATAGACTCAATGGGCTGAATGGCCTCCTTCTGAGCCATAAATGGCTCTTTGACTCCATTATAGTTCTGAACCATTCCTCCCTCTTGTAAAATGATAATGTATTCATAGCTGATGCCTTTTACTGAACTTACCAGCTGCTCCATGTTCTCTTAACTTTATGCATCATGTACACTGGAATATCTTTTAATTAGCTCCACTGAATAGCCTAACCTGACCATTGCTGTCAGACCTGCTGAGTTTATCAAGCATTTTCTGTTTTTATCAAATATACTCTTCTCATTATTTAGTATAGCCAAAACCATAACAGCTCCAAGAGAGGATTATCAATGAACTATTCTTTTCATAATTCCTACAGTGCAGGAGGAGGCCATTCAACCCACCCTGAGTCTGCACCAACAACTTCCTACCCAGGTCTCATGCCTGTAACCCCACATATTTAACTTGCTAATCCCCTGACACTTAACTGCAAGTTAGTATTGCCAATCAACCTAACCAGCATGTCTTTTGGACTGTGGGAGGAAACCGGAGCACCCAGAGGAAACCCACGCAGACACGGGGAGAACATACACACTCTGCACAGGCAATGACCCAAGCCGGGAATCGAACCCAGGTCCCTGGCACTGCGAGGCAGCAGTGCTAACCACTGTGCCACTGTCCCACCTGGTTGATAGATAATATATAATAGATAATAGATTTTCTGACTCCTACCTATATTGTGCATTGATACTAGACTCATATCATTTGGTGAGTTGCGTCTGGGTGACTTAGAAATCATAGAAACCCTACAGTACAGAAAGAGGCCCATGTGTTTCTCTGAGGACCTTTGATGTGAATACTTCAAATTCAACCATGATCATCTTAAATCCTATTGGTGGTGTCGTTTTCCTCTTTCTACTCCATAGACTCAGTAACTTCCTATTTCCCTATTTGCATGTCCCATCTCATTCACCAGCCCTTTGCCGCACAGTATGATATTTCTCAGTCAAACATATCTTTTATTTTGTCATCTCAGCAGCTCAACTGCCACAAATGCCCTCTTCCTGCTCCAAGATTGGTGGCACAGTGGACAGCGAAGAAGGTTACCTCGGATTGCAATGGGATCTTGATCAATAGGGCCAGCAGGAATTGGAAAAATAAAACTACATTTCATTCCATTTAACAAATTTAAACCTGAACCAAATTTAGCTAAATGTGTATACATATTTCATACAAAATCCAGTTATGTGTTGCTCTGGTTTCACAGACTTGGCAAACAATGAATAGCCGAAATGTTTAGTTTCATGGTATCATATTTTTTATTTTAATTTAGATAAATGTGAGGTGATGTATTTTGGTAGATCGAATTGGGGCAGGATCTACTCAGTTAATGGTAGGGCACTGGGGAGAGCTATAGAACAAAGAGATCTAGGAGTGCAGGTTCATAGCTCCTTGAAAGTGGAGTCACACATGGATCGAGTGATAAAGAAGGCATTCGACATGCTTGGTTTCATTGGTCAGAACATTGAATACAGGAGTTGGGACGTCTTGTTGAAGTTGTACAAGACATTGGTAAGGCCACACTTGGAATTCTGTGTACAGTTCTGGTCACCCTATTATAGAAAGGATATTATTAAACTAGAAAGAGTTCAGAAAAGATTCACTAGGATGCTACTGAATTCAATAAAAAATATCTGCAATTAAGAATCTATTGATGACTAAAAAACCAGGGACACCCACATCCCGTAAAAATCCCATCAATAAACAAAGGTCAGGAGGTTGGAGGTTCAAGCCTGGCTCAAGAAGCCTGAGCACATTAGGCACCTCAGTGCAGTACCAGGGGAATGATGCACTGTCAACGGTGCTGTCTTGTGGAGGAGATATTGAACAGGAGCCCTCTCAGCTGTATCATGTGCCATTAATTTGAGGAAGAGATAAGAGATTCTCCCTGATATCACTCAATTAAGATCACTGAAAGCGAGCAGACTAACTGGCCATCATCACGTTGTTGTTTGGGGTTGCTGCCACATTTTTGACACTACCACTGATCACAGTCACAATTCAGGTGCTGGGATTTCTCTCCGTATCCCCCAGCAATTTCTCGTCCTGTGTGCCATGGATGCAATGCCCTGCAAGCTGACGGCTTTTCCCTCTAAGAATTTGTGTAATCTGTGTTAATCAGAAAGGAATATATATCCTGATTAGAGAATCATAGAATCCCTACACATTGATACAATTGATGCGCACTGTGCTTGATTAGTTAAGACTGGGTGTGGACTCAGAGAAAAGTAAACAAAGGTGCAGAAAGAGGCCATTCAGCCCATCGAGTCTGCACCGACAACAATCCCACCCAGGTCCTATCCTCATAATCTCACACATTTATCCCACCAATCTCCTTGACACTAATGGGAATTTAGCATAGCCAACGCACCTAACCAGTAAGCCTTTCAGACTGTGGGAGGAAACCGGAGCACCCGGAGGAAACCCACGCAGTCACGGGGAGAACGTGCAAACTCCACATAGACAGTGACTCGATGCCGGAATCGAACCCAGGTCCCTGGCGCTGTGAGGCAGCAGTGCTAACCACTGCGCCACCGTGCCACCATATCCAATCCAATTTGATCTCCATTTATTTTATGTTAACTATAATGTGGATCTTGGAAAGATCAATATTTATTTTTACATGAGGACATATTGAACAGCTGTCACGATGCATTTCAATGCTTCAGAAGACCTTACCTCTCAAATGGTCCCCAGTCAATGGGTGGCACAGTGGTTAGCACTGCTGTCTCACAGCTCCAGGGACCCAGGTTCAATTCTGGCCTCGGGTCACTGTTGTGGAGTTTGCACATTCTCCCCGTGTCTGCGTGGGTTTCCTCCGGGTGCTTCGGTTTCCTCCCACAGCCCAAAAGACTTACTGGTTGGGTAGATTGGCCGTGCTAAATTCTCCTTCAGTGTACCCGAACAGGCAGCAGAGTGTGGCAACTAGGGGATTTTCACAGTAACTTCATTGCAGTGTTCATGTAAGCCTACTTGTGACCAGGAAGCAGCAGGATGTTTATGGTCCCCATTTATAAGCTTCCATTAATTCTGCACTGGTGAGTGAAAGTGAATGAGGTAGGAGCAGTATGTGGTCCTTGGGGGTCTTTTGCCCCGTACAAGCGGTCTCTGAATCAAAAAGGTTGAGATCTGCTAAACCAGTGAAGGTGGCCAGACTGACCCCTGCCCGAGATCAGCAAAGCCAGTGTGGTCAATGAATTAACCAGGCAATTCACTTGGCTCAACTTTGCACTGGGCAGTTACATACTGAGTTCTAAGGGAACTCGGAATATCCTCTCTACTGGGTGGCAGGAGTATTGTTCCCCACAACTTTCCCAATATCCGTACTTCTATCTAACTGTTGCAAATGCCCATATTGTCTGTTCATAGAATCCCTACAATGCAGAAGGAGGCCATTCGGCCCATCGAGTCTGCACCGACCACAATCCCACCCAAGCCCTATCCCCATAACCTCACATATTTACCCTACTAGTTCCCCTAATACTAAGTGGCAATTTAGCATGGCCAATCCACCTAACCCCCATGTCTTTGGACTAACAGTGTTCTTATCAATCCCTCTTGGGCACATTGCCCAACATTGGGGAAGCTTTGGTGGGTGGCACGGTGGTTAGCACTGCTGCCTCACAGCGCCAGGGTTCAATTCCGGTCTTGGATGACTGTGCAGACTCCGCACATTCTCCCCGTGTCACCATGGGTTTCCTCCGGGTGCTCTGGTATCCCCCCACTGTCCAAAGATGTGCAGGTTAGGTTGATTGGCCATGCTAAATTGACCCTTAGTGTCAGGGGCATTAGCAGGGTAAATATGTAGGGTTACGGGGATGGATCCTGGGTGGGATTGTTGTTGGTGCAGACTCAATGGGCCAAATGGCCTCCCTCTGCACTGTTGCCGATCTATTATTCCTTGGTTCTTTTACCTTCCGTTTGTCCAGCCAGTTCCATATCCCACTGTAATCCCAATAACAGGCAGCTGCTGTGGAACATGGACATTTCCATGGAGACTGGCAACGAGAGGCCAAACACTCCAGTTGTTTGACTCTCCCGTACGCCAACCCCAGCTAATGGCAGCGTGATCGGGGCAATTGGAGATTTGTTTGTGTGATTACTCGATAAAGACTTGCCCTTGCACTGTCCCGAGCAGGAGTAATGTAAAGAGAGTGTGTGTAACCTCAGCACTGACTGAAACAGTGATGGCTGAGTGGCGATCGGTTTCTTTTTGTATTATTAATGAAGGTGAAGGTTTTATTTGTGCTGTCAGTATTTATTTATCATGAAACAAATGGCTGTCTGGTTAAAGACAATGCGGCACTTCATCGATTCGAACAAAGAATCTGCTGCTGAACACCTGTCTCTGCAACCGGAGCCTCCGTCTCTTCCCTTTTCCCAGAGAGTGACAGTCCAAAGGTTCAATGTTGGACTCGAGGGGCATTTACAACCACAACTTTGCACTGCAGAGCTCCTCTAATACAATCAAACACTTCCAAGGCATTTCACAGGAGTGAATACCAAACACCGAATGGACACCGAGCCACATTAGAAGGTGTTCGTACAGTTTCATTTGTCCGTGGGATGTGAGGGCTGCTGGCTGGGCCAGCATTTATTGTCCAACTCTGAGGGCATTTAGGAGCCATAGAACCCCAACAGTGCAGACTCGGCCCATCGAGTCGGCAGGGACTCTCTGATAGAGTATCTTACCCAGTCCCTCTCCCCCGCCCAATGCCCGTAAGCCCACAAACTTACCACGGTTAAACCATGGGCGGCACGGTGGCACTGTGATTAGCACTGCAGCCTCGCAGCGTCAGGGAACCGAGTTCGATTCCCAGTTTGGGTCACTGTCTGTGTGGAGTTTGCACATTCTTCCCGTGTCTGCGTGGGTTTCCTCCGGGTGCTCCAGTTTCCTCCCACAGTCCGAAGAGGTGCAGGTTAGATGCATTGGCCATGCTAAATTGGCCCTTAGTGTCAGGGAGACTAGCTAGGGTAAATGCATGGGGTTATAGGGAGTGGGATGGGTGGTGCAGATTCGACGGGCCGAATGGCCTCCTTCTGCACTGTAGGATTCTATGATCTAACCTACACATCTTGAGAGACTAACAATTGGGACAATTTTACTATGGCCAATCCAGCTAAGCTGCATATCAACCACATTGCTGTGGCTCTGGAGTCACATGTAGGCCAGACCAGATGAGGACAGCAGATTTCCTTCCCCAAAGGATATTAGTGAACCAGATGGGGTTTTCCGACAAACATCAATGATCATCATAGAATCCCTACATTACAGAAGGAGGCCATTCGGCCCATCGAGTCTGCACCACCAACAACAACACCACGCAGGTCCTATTCCCGCAACCCCACGCATTTTACCCTGCTTAGCCCCCTGACGCTGACGGACAATTTAGCCATATCCAATCAACCTAACCCACACATCTTGGTTTTATGGTCACCTTTAGATATTAATTCCAGATTTTTATTCAGTCTAAATTTCACCGTCTGCTGTGGTGGGATTTGAACCCGGGTCCCCAGAGCATTACCTCGAGTCTCTGGATTACCATGACAATACCACGATGTCACAGCTTCCGCAGGTGACCAAAAGCTTAAGTCTATGAGGTGGTTTTTAATGAGATCGGGGAAAGAGAGGACGGCAGGTCCAGAAAGGGAATTGCAGAGCCATGGTGGATGTGGAAATCAGGGATGCTCAAGAAGGCCAAATTAAAGGAATGTCGACTCTTCACAGCATTCTGGAAAGGCAGGCTAAAGGCAGCATTCTGGTGGAAAGGCAGATAAATAGGGTGGTGAAAAAGGCATATGGCACACTGACCTTTATCAATCAGAGTATAGATTACAAAAGCAGAGAGGTCATGATGGAGCTGTATAGAACTTTGGTGAGGCCACAGCTGGAGCACTGTGTGCAGTTCTGGTCGCCACATTATAGGAAGGATGTGAACGCACTGGAGGGAGTGCAGAGAAGATTCACCAGGATGCTGCCTGGGTTGGAACATTTAAGTTATAAAGAAAGGTTGAATAAGCTTGGGTTGTTTTCTCTGGAGCAGAGAAGACTGAGGGTCGACCTGATCGAGGTGTTCAAGATTATGAGGGGCATGGACAGGGTGGATAGGGAGCAGCTGTTCCCCTTAGTTGAAGGGTCAGTTACGAGGGGGACACAAGTTAGAAGTGAGGAGTGGGAGGCTTAGGGGGGATGTGAGGACAAACCTTTTACCCAGAGGGTGGTGACGGTCTGGAATGCGCTGCCTGGGAGGGGGGTGGAGGCGGGAGGGTGGTGGGGGCGGGATGCCTCACATCCTTTAAAATATACCTGGATGAGTACATGGCACGTCATAACATTCAAGGCTATGGGCCAAGTGCTGGCAAGTGGGATTAGGTGGGCAGGTCAGGGCATTTCATGCAACAGTGCAGATGGGCCAAAGGACCTCTTCTGTACTGTAGCATTCTGTGATTCTATGCTAGGGCTGGACAGGCTTTGAGCGATAGGGAGGAGAGATGCAGTGGGGACACTTGAACAGGACAATAGAAGGTTAAAACCCAGAGAGGCCATGTGGGTCAGCACACAGAGGTAATGGGAGGGAAGCATCATTAAGCAACACTAGTCATGTGTTGAGGCGTTCCACGTTTTCCTCAGGGATAGCTGATGGGACCTTTGCTGTGGCCAATTACAAAGGAAATCAAATGTTCAAGAGGTGATTAAGAATCTGGAAAGAAAAAATAAAAAAGTTACAAGGTGATGGGATGGAAATGTTTCAAATAATGATGGGCAGATTGAGAAACAGAAACACAGAAACATAGAAGATAGGAGCAGGAGGAGACCATTCGGCCCTTCGAGCCTGCTCCACCATTCATCACAATCATGGCTGATTGTCCAACTCAATAGCCTAATCCTGCTTTTTCCCCATAACCTTTGATCCCATTCGCCCCAAGTGCTTTATCCAGCCGCCTCTTGAATACATTCAATGTTTTAGCATCAACTACTTCCTGTGGTAATGAATTCCACAGGTTCACCATTCTTTGGGTGAAGAAATGTCTCCTCATCTCTTTCCTAAATGGTCGACCCTGAATCCTGAGACTGTGACCCCTGATTCTGGACTCCCCCACCATCAGGAACATCCTTCTTGCATCTACCCTGTCTAGTCCTGTTAAAATTTTATAAGTCTCTATGAGATCCACCCCTCATTCATCTGAACTCCAGCAAAAACAATCCTAACCTAGTCAATCTCTCCTGGTGGAATGACTGTCAGGGAAGTTATCTTAAATAAAAACAGAAAATGCTGGAAAATCTCAGCAGATCTGACCGCATCTGTGCAGAGAGAATAGAGCCAATGTTTCCAGTCCTGTTGACTCTTTGAAGGGTCATCCAGACTCAGAACATTGGCTCCATTCTCTCTCCACAGTTGCTATCAGACCTGCTGAGATTTTCCAGCATTTTCTGTTTTTGTTTCAGATTCCAGCATCCACAGTATTTTTGTTTAAGTTATATTAAATGTTGATTAAGGCTCAGCTGGAGTAGCGTGTTCAGTTCTAGACACCACATTTCAGGAAGGATTTCAAGCTTCGGAAATGTTGCGGAGGATTAGCAGATTCATATCATAGAATCATAGAATCCTACAGTGCAGAAGGAGGCCATTCAGCCCATCGAGTCTGCACCGACCATAATCCCATCCAGGCTGAACCCCATAATCCCATACATTTGATTTGATTTGATTTATTATTGTCACATGTATTAGCATACAGTGAAAAGTATTGTTTCTTGCGCACTATGCAGACAAGGCATACTGTTCATAGAGAAGGAAACAAGAGAGTGCAGAATGTAGTGTTACAGTCACAGCTAGAGTGTAGGGAAACATCAACCTAGTGCAAGGTAGGTCCATTCAAAAGTCTGACAGCAGCAGGGAAGAAGTTGTTCTTGAGTCGGTTGGTATGTGACCCAGCTAGGTTTTTACCCTAGCTAGTCCCCTGACACTAAGGGACAATTTACCGCAGCCAATCCACCTAAACCCGCACATCTTTGGAGTGTGGGAGGAAACCGGAGTACTCGGAAGAAACCCATGCAGACACGGAGAGAACATGCAGACTCCACATAGACAGTGACCCCCAAGCCGGGAATTAAAGCCGGATCCCTGGCGCTGTGAGGCAGCAGTGCCAACCACTGTGCCGCCGTGCCACCCCCTATCGGGGAAGAGGGAATTCAGATATGTGGGGAGAGTGGAGAAGATGGGATTGATTTCCTTAGCGTAAGTGAGTCATGTTGCGGAGACGGAATGATGATGCTGAAGATGGAACACCAGGAAGGTCCAATGCTTCGGGAAAGTGAACGGGAGCAGCCAGGAAGCAGGAACAGAACTGGAGGTTGATGATTAAGGAGATTTTGATGGGAGCCAATTGAAGGACGTCTTCAGCCTTGGTAGCAGCATTGCTCTAAAAGAATCTTGAGAATGAGTGACCCTGAATTACCCTCGAGCCCCTCTTAGCAAATGGTTGGGGAGAATGTAGGGAACAGCAATCCAATGCCCCATTGTCTGGGATCGGAGAACATTACCGAGCAGAAAGAACCTTAAAAAGAGGACTCTTCGCTTCAAAAGATACAAAAAGACAACGCACTTACTGACGGCTGCCTTGGGTAAGGGCATCAGAAGCCACTAAAGGTGGCAATAGTTCAATTATAGCTCCTTCTCTCTTCCCTCAGGGAAGTGTCCTGGAACCAGTTCTGGGACTGTTTCAGTAAGAATCCTCACAACACCAGGTTAAAGTCCAACAGGTTTATTTGGAATCACGAGCTTTCGGAGCGCTCGTCACCTGATGAAGGAGCAGCGCTCCGAAAGCTTTGATTCCAAATAAACCTGTTGGACTTTAACCTGGTGTGAGACTTCTTACTGTGCCCACCCCAGTCCAACGCTGGCATCTCCACATCGGGACTGTTTCAGTGAGTGCTGTATTTACACAAAATGCCTGGTCTGTTGCCCTGAATAATAAAGTTCTCCAATGTCGAATGGCACTGAAAGGAGTGAGTTCAAACTCACACGAACCTGTTCCGGAAAAAATAAATTGGGACCAATTGAAAATTCGCCCCAGTAATGCAAATGTTAAACCCCCGAGTCTATCAAATTCTCACTTATGCGCCCAGATATTCATAGAACCCCTCCAGTGCAGAAGGAGGCTATTTGGCCCATTGAGACTGCTTTCACTCTCCAACAGAGTATCTTACCCAGGCCTACACCCCCTCCCACTATCCCTGTAACCCCACACATTTATCCTACTAATCCCCCAGCTTTGGACACTAGGTGCATTGGCAATTTAGCATGGGCAATGCACCTAACCAGCACGTCCTTCAGACTGTGGGAGGAAACCGGAGCACCCGGAGGAAACCCACGCAGACACGGGGAGAATGTACATGTTGGAATATAACCGGTGACAACTTTGTATTGGATGTAATGTGACCAATGGCAATAAGGTATAAGGATCAGCTGACCCAGCAAATCATGGAACCAATTACAGAATGATGTGATGGTCAGCTGGCTCACTATAAATAAGAATCTGTTGGGAATTGTGGGGGAGTTTGGATTGGCCCAGGGCGAGGCCCCAAGTTTGGAGTAATGAAGTTTCTTTATTAAACCCTTTCTTTGAGTTATAAGTTGGAGTAAGTTTTGTTATATTTTTATTGGCTGCATTTGAAGAGTTCCTTCTGAGGAAACAGTACAAACTTCACACAGTCACCCGAGGCTGCAATTGAACCCGGATCCCTGGCGCTATGAGACAGTAGTGCTAATCACTGTGCCACTGTGCCACTCATCACAAATGAAGGATATCTTTTGCCAATGTCCTTCACCACATGAACGCAGCTCTCTCCTCTGGATGTGACAAGCACTGATTTGTCTCTGATCCAGCCAACTCTTTACCCTGATTCCATAACTCGGGCAGCACAGTGGTTAGCATTGCTGCCTCACAGCGCCAGGGACCCGGGTTCGATTCCCGGCTTGGGTCACTGTCTATGCGGAGTCTGCATGTTCTCCCCATGTCTGCGTGGGTTTCCTCCGGGTGCTCTGGTTTCCTCCCACAGTCTGAAAGACATGCTGGTTAGGTTCATTGGCCATGCTAAATTCTCCCTCAGTATACCCGAACAGGCGCCGGAGTGTGGCGACTGGAGGATTTTCACAGTAACTTCATTGCGGTGTTAATGTAAGCCTACTTGTGACACTAATACTTAAACTTAATTTGTGTTTTATCAGTCTGTGTATTTATAGGAGAGAGACAGAGAGAGACAGGTGGTAATAAATCGCAGGAGACAATCTGCAGATGAACTAACTACAAACTCTAGCTCCTGCTTTCCATTATCTTAAGGCCATCATGAATGACTGATAGACTTCTTTTCTTCCAGTTTGCAATCAATTAGCTTTGCAAGGGAATAAAAACTCTCACCTGATAATGAGCAAATTACAAGTAGATTAATCAAGTCGCTTTTTCAAACTGTCATAAACAAACATGCAAATCACCCCCACAGGCATAATTAAATGCAACATTCCCAAAGGAATGTCTCAGCGTGGAAGTGGATTGTCTTTTTGTGTCAATTCCAAAAAGAGATGATCCGGTTTTAAGATTTTTAAGTGGGTTTGGCAAGTTAGATATGGAGAAAATAGGCCTGATTTTAACTCAGGGTGAGTTTTGAGTTAAAATCTCACCCGAAGTTTGCACTTGTACTGGGGGCCATAACTAAACAACTGAAAGGTCATTGATCTGAAATGTTAAAATCAGCAAAATACTGCGGGCGCTGGAATCTGAAACAAGAACACAGAATGCTGGAAAATCTCAGCAGGGCCAGCAGTGTCTATAGGGAGAGAAAACTGAGTTAATGCTTTGGGCGAGATTTTCCAGCCCCAAAACCAAAAATTCCCACCCAAGGTCAACAGACCTTTATTTGGTCTGCGTCCCGTCCACTACCATTCCAGTAGTGGGTGGGATGGGAAAACTCCACCCCGCTGAGTCCTTTTGGCTCTTTGTCAAAAAACACTCTGTAATAAGCCTTCGGAAGCAGAAGTCCCTTCACCAATATCCCTTTATTTACAATTCCAACAGCGGCACACAGGGTTCTATCAGTCAGCAGCCTACCTTCAGGAGTGCCAGAGGAACTGACACTCCCGGTTAAATACAAGGAAAAGACTCCCTGATTGGCCCATCAATTGACTCCTTAAACAGGGAGTTCCTATTCCAATAGGCCAACCTCAATGGCCTGATTGAAGTCATTACACATTCAAACCATTAGCTCTGCTTTCTCTCCTTACAGATGCTGCCTGACCTGCTGAGTTTTTCCAGCATTTTCTGTTTAGATTTCCCGCATTGGCAACAGTTTACTTTTGTGTTGTCGACATTGAAGTTCTTTTAAACTGTAGTCATTGTTGCATGAAGGAACAGCAACAGTCAATTGGTACACAAATAACAATGGAATAATGACCAGATAATTCACATTAGTGATGTTGATTGAGGGATAAATATTGGCTCGGACACGAGGAAGAACTCCATTGCCCTGCCTCAGAATGGTGCTCTGGGATATTTTAAATCCACCCCTGATGGCTGATAGAGCCTTTGCTTGATGTGCCATGTGAAAGATAGCACCTTTTTTATTCATTTGTGGGACATGGGCGTCGCTGGCTGGGCCAGCATTTATTGCCCATTCCTAGTTGCCCTTGGAGGGCAGTTGGGAGTCAACCACATTGCTGTGACTCTGGAGTCAGATGTAGGGCAGACTGGGTAAGGACGGCAGATTTGATTTGATTTATTATTGTCACATGTATTAATATACAGTGAAAAGTATTGTTCCTTGCGCGCTATACAGACAAAACATACTGTACATGGAGAAGGCAATGAGAGAGTGCAGAATGTAGTGGTACAGTCATAGATAGGGTGTAGAAAAATATCTACTTATTGAAAAGAGTTAGAATAAAGTTTTAGATGTATAGAACGAAAGTAAAAGATAGAATTAGAAGGTATACTGGGCACAGCTTGAAAGCCCTTGGTTCTCTTTTTCCTTCCCTAAAGGACATTAATGAACCAGATGGGTTTTTCCGACAATGGTTTCATGGGGATCAGTAGATTCTTAATTTCAGGTATCTTTTATGGAATTCAAATTCCACCATCTGCCGTGGTGGGATTTGAACCCAGGTATCCAGAACATTAGCTGAGTTTCTGGATTAATAGTCTAGCGATAACACTACTAGGCCATCACCTCCAATACAGTGTGGCACTCCCTCAGTGCCCCACTGAAGTGTCAGCCTAGATTTCTTTGTTCAGGTTTCTGGAGTGGGGTTATTAACCTGCAGCCTTTTGATTCAGAGCTGTGAGTACTGAGAGTATTGAGAGTACTGAGCCGTGCCACCCATAGGCCACACTGGGAAGGGATGGCAAATTCCCTTCCTTGAAGGGCATTAGCAAAGCAGGTGGATATCATAGAATCCCTACAGAGCAGGAGGAGGCCATTCAGCCTATTGAGTTTGCGCTGACTCTCCAAAACACCAGGCTCACCCCTACCCACCCAATCCCAGTAACCCCATACATTTACCCCGCTAATACCCCTAACCTACACATCTTGGAACACATTTAGCACGGGCAATCCACCTAACCTGCACATCTTTTGGACTGTGGGAGGAAACTGGAGCACCCGGAGGAAACCCATGCAGACATGGGGAGAACGTGCAAACTCCACACAGACAGTGACCCAAGGCCGGAATTGAACCCGGGTCCCTTGCGCTGTGAGGCAGCAGTGCTAACCACCGTGTGATTTGTTCAAGCTAATAGCTTTTCATGATCATTTTTTCTGGTGGCAACTGCAAATGATCTGATTAACTAAATGAAATTTCACGTATTTCCATGGTGTAGTATGTCTGTGTTAATGTTTTTTCACTGTGCATGATGCCTCACTTTCACACCTGGAATCATCCTTGGTGCCAGTCTGTAGGTCTCCCAAATGTCATCACTCCTGCCAAACCAAATCTCTTACATCCAATGGAATGGCCAAGTCTTAACTATCCTTCAATATAGTCAGCCCACTCCTTACCTTTCCGCACACTTTTTAGCTAACCAAAGTTGGGAAAGACTTCATGAAGTAAGCAACCTATTCATAGAATCATAGAATCTACAGTGCAGAAGGAGGCCATTCAGCCCATTGAGCCTGCACCAACCACAATCCCACCCAGGCCCTATCCCCGTAACCCCACTTATTTACCCTGCTAATCCCCCTGACATTAAGGGACAACTTAGCATGGCCAATCAACCTAACCCGCACATCTTTGGACTGTGGGAGGAAATTGGAGCACCCGGAGGAAACCCACGCAGACACGGGGAGAACATGCAGACTCCACACCGACAGTGGCCCGAGGCCAGAATGGAAGCAGTGCTAACCACTTTGTGGCAAACTAGCTACGAGATCACTGGCTAACTTTAGACGAAGCAATTAAACTGGGGCAAAAACACAGGCACACTGGAGAACAGTACATGCTTCCCACACTATAGCTGAGATTTAAGTCAGATCATCTAGTTATTAAGATTTCTAACCTTGTTACCATCATGTTGCTCAAACCTCCATTAAACTGGCCTGAGGCTCGTTTATTCTATTTATAAGCAATTAAAATTCTTCTGTAGTGTGTACACTTGCTGTAAGAGTCACATTCACCTCCTGTCACACTTTATCTTCTGATTCACCTTAAGCAATGCCAGAGGAGATCTGCTAACATCGTCTAAAGAGTGTGAAATGCATTGGCTTCTTTTTGATTTTAACCAAGTATTTTCTCCAATTGTCTCGGCAGTCACAGAACCTGCAATCATTCAACGGTACCACACATCATTTGAAGAGAGATTCTTCCAGATATGTGAAAAGGAACTAACCAAAATAAACACATTTTACGCAGGTATGAGATTTTGTTTTGTCATTCTTTGTATCTAGAACAAAGAGCAAAGAACAGTACAGCACAGGGACAGGCCCTTCGGCCCTCCAAGCCTGTGTCGATCGCGTTGTCCTATTTAGACCAACCGCTTATATCCCTCTATTCCCCAACTGTTCATGTGTTTATCCAGATAATTCTTAAATGCTGCTAACTTCTCTGCCTCAGCCACCTCACTTGGCAGTGCATTCCAGGCCCCCACCACCCTCTGTGTAAAAAAAAACTTCCCCCACACATCTCCACTGAACCTTTCCCCCCTTACTTTGAACTTGTGCCCCCTTGTAATTATCATTTCTGCCCTGGGGAAAAGCTTCCAACTGTTCACCCTATCTATGCCCTTCATAATTTTATGAACTTCTATCAGGTTGCCCCTCAGCCTCCATCTTTCCAGGGAGAACAATCCCAGTTTATTCAATCTCTCCTCGTAGCTAATACCCTCCATACCAGGCAACATCCTGATAAACCTTTTCTGTACTCTCTCCAAAAAGCCAGCATGTCCTTCTGGTAGTGTGGCGACCAGAATTGGACACAGTATTCACAATGTGGCCTAACCAATGTTTTATATAACTGAGGAGCTTGCTAAGGTTGCTGAATACTAACTTTCTTGATCAGGAACGCACTACCTGAACTGATGGTGTTATCAGATTTCCGGAAGGACATGGTAGTAGAGTGGTGAAAAAGGCATATGGGACACTTGCCTTTATCAATCGAGGCAGAGATTATAAAAGCAGGGAAAAAGCATATTGGAGTTGTATAGAACTTTGGTGAGGCCACAGCTAGAATACTGTGTGCAGTTCTCATAGCATCCATACAGTGCAAATGGAAGCCATTCGGCCCATCGAACCTGCAATGACAACAATCCCACCCAGGCCCTATCTCCGTAACCCTGCATTTTTACCCTGCTAGTCCCCCTGACACTAAGGGGCAATTTAGCATGGCCAATCAACCTAACCCACACATCTTTGGACTGTGGGAGGAAACTAGAGCACCTGGAGGAAACCCACGCAGACACGGGGAGAATATGCAAACTCCACACAGCCAGAAAGCTAATTTCCTCCCTATTTGTGGGATCTTGCTGTGTATAAAATGGCTGAATACAGTGCAGATGGAGGCCATTTGGCTTTCTGACAAGGATATCTTACTTAAGTCCTTTTCCCCCTCCAATCTCCTGTAACCTCACACATTCCCTAACCTACACACCTTTGGAGCGTGACACGCAGACACGGGGAGAACGTGCAAACTCCACATCACCCGAGGCCAGAATTGAACTCGGGTTCCTGGCATTCTGAGGCAGCAATGCTAATCACTGTGCCACCGTGCCATTATGTTGAGCTATTTAAAAGCAGTTACTTTGCTGTTGATTCATTTGATAATTCATTCCAGGTGAAGTACTTTGAGGTGTTTGCAGAACTTGTGGCTGAGGATCGTATGGATGTATTATCTTCCTGCTTGTTATCATATGAAATACCTGCTTAAATATAAATGTTTTATGGTGCACACTGATCTGGAATAGCTAAAGGATTTTGTTACACTCCAGATGTAGAATGCATTGTCCAGATATGAATAGAGAATTCTCCCAGTGATGAAACCCTTCACTGGACAGGACATTGCCGAACTCAGGCAGCCCCCACTGCTGGGATTGTCAGCATTCGAAACAAGTAAAAGTGAAGGCCTGTAATTCGAGGAATGTAATTCAGGGAGCTCAGAGTAACAGCTTGGAATGTAATCAGTCACTGAGTTGTAATCAACTTGTCCAAGAGTGGCACCACCCCTGTTCACAACATTGTGACGTCCTATTCTTCACTCTGTCATCATTGGTGACCCTCCTGCACTATAGGCCGAGGCCTCTCTCAGTGTATTTTATGATTGAAGCAGAGATTGTGTCCACACTGAAGACCGGGTTAGATTGGTTGGTTGAATGTCAAAAGAATAATGGGATAAGGGCAAGTGGGATTAGAGAATCACAGAATCCCTACAGTGATGAAGGAGGTCATTCAGCCCATCGGGTCTGCGCTGACAACACTCCCACACAGGCCCTATCCCCACAACCCCACATATTTACCCCACTTATCCCGCTAACCTATGCTTCCCAGGATGCTAAGGGGAAATTTCCCATGGCCAATGAACCTAACCCACACACCTTTGGACTGTGGGAGGAAACCGGAGCACCCGGAGGAAACGGTAGCGCAGAAACCGGAGCACCCGGAGGGGCGGCACGGTAGCGCAGTGGTTAGCACTGCTGCTTCACAGCTCCAGGGTCCCGGGTTCGATTCCCGGCTCGGGTCACTGTCTGTGTGGAGTTTGCACGTTCTTCTCGTGTCTGCGTGGGTTTCCTCCGGGTGCTCCGGTTTCCTCCCAAAGTCCAAAGATGTGTGGGTTAGGTTGATTGGCCAGGTTAAAAATTGCCCCTTAGAATCCTAAAATTCGTAGGTTAGAGGGATTAGCGGGTAAATATGTGGGGGTAGGGCCTGGGTGGGATTGTGGTCGGTGCAGACTCGATGGGCCGAATGGCCTCCTTCTGCACTGTAGGGTTTCTATGATTCTATGAAACCCACGCAGACACGAGGAGAACGTGCAAAATCCATACAGACAGTGACCCAAGCCCGGAATCAAACCCAGGCCCCTGGAGCTGTGAGGCAGCAGTGCTAACCACTGTGCTACCATGCCACTGTGTATTAAACACCAACTATAGGCAAATGGGTATTCTGTATAACATCATCTGCTCCAAGGAAGAGTGGGGGGTTGAAGACGGGGAATTTATTTTACTTATCCGTGGGATACGGGCGTCGCTAACTGGGCCAACATTTATCGCCCATCCCTGAGGGTAAAAGATAAAGTCATCTCAAGCCCAGATGACGGTGATGATTTAACCTCAGGCAAGGTTGAGAAGGCAGGGCCTTCATGAATAACTTCAGCCAGTATGGGAATTGAACCCATGCTGTTGGCATCCTTTTCCATCACTAACCAGCTGTCCAGCCAACCAAGCTAGACTTGCAAATTGTTTCAGTTGATTGGAGCTCCTACAGCATGCACGTGCCCTACTTTGAGGTTTAATTAAATTTTTACCATGAGGGAGAGTGTTTCTCAATTCTCCCAACTTCACTGAACCATGCATACACAAAATAAGAACCCTATACTCACCGTCTAACTCTGGGCAATGCAAACTTCCAGTTAAAAAACAAGACGGCGCTCTGTCCACTTACTATCAAAATGGCGGCCAGCGCTCCACAACCTCAGGATGGTATTTTTGTTTCTTCTTGTTTGGCATCTGGTAGCTTTCCTGTAGGTCACTGCTCCATATCGCCCGGCCTTAACTTATAGGTTGTGTAATGATAATATATACCTCATTTTTACAAGCCCAGCGCCAAATTTAGATTAATGTCTCTCAAAAATACATTGCATAATAGTTTAAGGAATAAACCAACATGTGAAGTAGATTTATTACTTATTTATTAACCAAATTAATCACTTGTGTTTTAGTTTCCAACTAATCACCGTTCATTGTCATGAATCCTGTAGATCTTCTGTTCCATTGTCAAAGTAAAATACGTTCATTGTGAGTGGGCGCATTAGATGACATGATGTCATATGAGTTAGTTACTTTGGCACCTTGCCCCTCAATTAAATAACTATTTCCTTCCATCCAAACCCACAACCCAATTCCAGAAAAACTTGCAGAAGCACAGAGACGATTAGCGACGCTACAGAGTGAACTCGAAGCAGTGCTTGACGCGCGAAGGGATGGAGGCGTGAGATCATCGGGACAATGGTGGAGCATTCTTCATAGACCGTACAGACACCGAGCGCGACATAAGACCATGTGCGACCTGAAGCTGGCCTTCAGTGAATTCTACCTCAGTCTAATTCTACTGCAGAATTACCAGGTACGTGGAGAGCTACTTCAACCTCTGACATCTTTGGGACCCTGTAGGGAACAAGCAAAATTAGATTTTGTATTGGGAGAATCGTAAGGCAACATTGGGAGCAAAAATGGCCCATTTTCTTATCGAGTCCTCTCCTTTCACACATTGCACCTGGGGTGAGGTTGGGTTGGGGGTGTGCTGGAGGGTGGGACTTCACACGCACAATACAGAAAGAATATTCGGTACAAAATCAAAGTGCTGCAGATACTGGAAATCCAATGTTTAAAAGGGGGGGCAATGGTCTAATGGTTTTATCACTCGACTATTAATCCAGAAAGTCAGCTATTGTTCTGGGGATCTGGGTTCGATTCCCGCCACGGCAGGTGGTGGAATTTATTGAATCATAGAATCTTGCAGTGCAGAAGGAGGCCATTCGGCCCATCGCCTCTGCACCGTCCACAATTCCACCCAGGCCCTATTCCCATCACCCCATGCATTTACCCTAGCTAGTCCCCTTGACACTAAGGAGCAATTTAGCATGGCCGACCCACCTGATTCAATGAAAAATATCTGGAATTAAGAATCTACTGATGATCATGAAACCATTGTTGATTGTCGGAAAAACCCATCTGGTTCATTAATGTTCTTTAGGGAAGGAAATCTGCTGTCCTTATTTGGTCTGGCCTCCATGTGACTCCAGAGCCACAGCAATGTGGTTGGCTCTCAACTGCCCTCTGAAATGGCCCAGCAAGCCACTCAGTTCAAGGGCAGCGAGAGATGGGCAACAAAGAATGATGAAAACTTGCCTTTTTATGTTCTTAGGCTTGCTTTAAAAATTCTCATTCTAGCTTCTTGACTCGACTGTGGTGTAATTGATATTGTACTAAGTCTTTTAGTGTAGGAGGAGGCCATTCGGCCCATCAAGTTTGAACCAACTCTCTGACAGATTATATCACCCAGGCCTTTTCTCCGCCTTATCCCCGTAACCCCACACTTTTACCATGGCTGATCCCCCTAACCTACACATCTTTGAACACTAAGGGGTAATCTA
Source organism: Mustelus asterias (assembly GCF_964213995.1). Taxonomy (NCBI): domain Eukaryota; kingdom Metazoa; phylum Chordata; class Chondrichthyes; order Carcharhiniformes; family Triakidae; genus Mustelus; species Mustelus asterias. The sequence goes on along the minus strand of NC_135813.1, from coordinate 7,883,131 downwards.
ACCGACACATCTTTTGGACACGAAGAGGCAATTTACCATGGCCAATGTACCTAGCCTGCGCACCTTTAGACTGTGGGAGGAAACGGGAGCACTTAGAGGAAACCCACACAGACGCAGGGAGAATGTGCAAGCTCCACACAGTCATTCAAGGCCAGAATTGAACCTGGGTCCTTAGTGCCGTGAGGCAGCAGTGCTAACCACTGTTTCACTGTGCTGCCCTCAAAGGAAGCCATTCGGCCCATCTAGTCTGCACCGACTCTCTGACAGCATACCTTACCTAGACCCTATCCCCTTAACCCACGTATTTACCCCACTAATCACCCTAACCAGCGCATCTTGGGACACTAAGGGGCAATTTAGCATGGCCAATCCAGTGGATTAGTGTGCAAATCTTTTATGGCCTTAAAAATAGCGAGGAGGCAGAGAAGCAGGACCATTTGTGTAGAGTAAATAGTTCAGGAGCTTTGTAACTCACAGCTTATAGCGCATGAATTTGGAGCCGATTTGTGAATGTGCACCATGAGCTTGTCCTTTTCCCTTCGGCATGTTATATTCCTTCTGCTTCTCTTCCCACCCTTGATCGGGATGAACCACATGACTGAGCCCCCTCCTCCCGCTTTGTTCCATTCCAGAACCTTAACGTCACCGGATTCGGGAAAATCCTGAAGAAATATGACAAGATCTTTCATGTCACGAAAGGGGCAGCCTGGCAAGGCACTCAGGTGGAGGCCTCGCCCGTTTGTACCAGTAAAAAGATTGACCAGCTGATCACTGAGGTGGAGGTAAGTATGGGTCTGATGAAGGGACGGCAAAAAACGGCTCCCTCATGCACTGAGTTCAGAAACAGCAAGGCTACAAAATGACTCCACGCTCTGATCTGAGCTATACTGTCAACTGCCACCCACCTCCCAACAGACCCATTGGACAACTATGTTATCATTGCAGTCCAGCCGGGGGGGTGGAGGGGGTGGGGGGGTATGATGCAGAGCTTTTGCAGGGTATTACAGGAGAGAACGCATCCCTGTGTGAGGGTCAAAATCACTGGGGGATGTGGATGCGCCCAATACACTATTTTACACTTGAATTGCAAACTGTAGGTCTGGCAATTACACAGCAGTTACTCCTGTGTGGCTGGGATCCACTGAATTCATTCAGCACGGCCCACAGGAGGCGCTCCGTTCAACAGAGCTGGAGAGTGAAACCACAAAGGGGGAGGGCCGTTTACAGACACAGCAATATGGGGACATGGGGAGAGACTCAATGACCAATGGTGGAATGGATAGGTTGGTAGGCCTCATGACATTTTGTGGGTGGATGATTATTAAGGGACGGCTTTCCTCAGGATAAGTAAACAGTCCGGTGCCAACGGTGCGCATGGAGACGCAGAAGAATGGCACTTATGGCGGAAGTTTCCCGTCCTGCCCATCATGGGAATCGTAGCAGGTGGGATAGGATCATGCAAAGTTCCGTTGACCTCAGGTGGGATTTTCCTTTCTTGGAGCATGGAAAATGCCACCCATAGAGTCACAGAGCAGTACAGCACGGAAACAGATCCTTCAGCCCAATTGGTCTATGCCGACCATAGTGCCCTCCCAGCTAGTTCCAATTGCCCATGATAGAGTCATTCTGATGTGAGAATTATTCGTGTTCATTCAAATAATCCGTCTGAACCCTCATTAAAAAGCCTAGTTACTGCCTCCACACAGAATTAGTGAGATCGTTGAGTTCCATCCCAGGGTGAGGTGCCTGAAGATTGGAGGGTGGCAAATGGTGTGCCTTTGTTTAAGAAGGGCTGCAGGGAAAAGCCTAAGAACTACAGGCTGGTGAGCCTAATATATGTTGTGGGTAAGTTGTTAGAAGTATTCTGAGAGATCTACGGGCATTTAGAAAGGCAAGGACTGATTAGGGACAGTCAGCATGGCTTTGTGAGTGAAAAATCATGTCTCACAAATTTGATTGATTTTTTTGAAGGGGTAACCAAGAAGGTAGATGAGGGCAGTGCAGTCGACATTGTCTACATGGACTTTAGCAAGGCCTTTGACAAGGTACCGCATGGTACATTGCTGCATAAGGTTAAATCTCATGGGATCCAGGGTGAGGTAGCCAATTGGATACAAAATTGGCTTGACAACAGAAGACAGAGGATGGTTGTGGAGGGTTGTTTTTCAAACTGGAGGCCTGTGACCAGCGGTGTGCCTCAGGGATCGGTGCTGGGTCCACTGTTATCTGTCATTTATATTAATCAATTTAGAAGGCACGTTTAGTAAGTTTGCAGATGACACCAAGATTGGTGGCATGGTGGACAGTGAAGAAGGTTATCTAGGATTGCAACAGGATCAATTGGGCCAGTGGGTTGATGAATGGCAGATGGAGTTTAATTTAGATAAATGTGAGGAGATGTATTTTGGTAGATCGAATTGGGGCTGGACCTATTCAGCGTTGGGGAGAGTTATAGAACAAAGAGATCTAGGAGTACAGGTTCATAGCTCCTTGAAATTGAAGTCACAGGTGGACAGGATGGTGAAGAATGCATTCAGCATGCTTGGTTTCATCGGTCAGAACATTGAATACAGGAGTTGGGATGTCTTGCTGAAGCTGTACAAGACATTGTTAAGGCCACACTTGGAATACTGTGTACAGTTCTGGTCACCCTATTATAGAAAGGATATTATTAAACTAGAAAGAGTGCTACTGGGACTTGATGATTTGAGTTATAAGGAGAGGCTGGATAGACTGGGACTTTTTTCCTTGGAGCATTGGAGGCTTAGGGGTGATCTTATAGAGGTCTATAAAATAATGAGGGGCACAGATCAACTAGATAGTCAACATCTTTTCCCAACGGTAGTGGAGTCTAAACCTAGAGGGCATAGGTTTAAGGTGAGAGGGGAGCGATACAAAAGGGTCCAGAGGGGCAATTTTTTCACACAGAGGGTGGTGAGTGTCCGGAACGAGCTACCAGAGGCAGTGGTAGAGGCGGGTACAATTTTGTCTTTTAAAAAGCATTTAGACAGTTACATGGGTAAGGTGGGTGTCGAGGGATATGGGCCAATCGCGGACAATTGGGACAAAGTTACTGGTAAAAATTTGGCGGCATGGACAAGTTGGGCCGAAGGGCCTGTTTCCATGCTGTAAACCTCTATGATTCTATACGTCAATCCTGAAAGCATGATTAGATTCAACGGATGTAGAAATGGCAATGCTTTCTGTCGTGGCGAAACAGTCTGCATTATTACTGAAATATCAATGAACCTCCATGTTCTTTGCAGTCACTGTACACCAATCAGCTGGAAGGAGGGGACAGAGCGCGGGCGATGAAGAGACTTCGTGTTCCACCACTCAGATTAACACAGGTCAGTCACCTTCCAAAGATTATTCCATGAGGAGAGGTTGAGCAGGTTGGGCCTACACCATCGGGAGTTTGGAAAAATGGGAGATGACCTTATCCAAACATATCTGAAGATTCTGGGGGGAATTGACAGGGTGGATGCTGAGAGGATGTTTCCACTTGTGGGGGAGTCGGGATCCAGGGGACACACTTTAAAAATAAGTGGCCTCTCATTTAAGACTGAGGTTAGGGGAATTATTTTCTCTAAGTGTTGTTAGCCTATGGAAATCTCTTCCCCAGAGCACCGGCATGTTTCCGATTGGCAAGCGGGTCAAGGGTTACGGTGGGATTGAGGGGAGAGTGAAGTTCAGACCGCAATTAGATCAGAATATCATCTTAGTGAATGGCGAAACAGCCTCGATAGGCCGAATTGCCTATTACTGCTCCTAATTCTTATGTTCATATGATATTTTGGAGACACTGGAGTGTATGGCCAGTATTGTACCGCCCCAGAACCGGGGCAGGCGAGACTCGGAAAACAGAATTCTCCATTGGCCTCGGGCGGGATTTTACGTGCCTCACCCGAGTGAGGTCGTACAATTCCAGTCTATTTCTCCAATGTCTCCAAAGTGTGTGTCTGATGGAGGTGCTTTGAGGGGATGATTTTGAGTTTTAATTTGATTTGATCTATTATTGTCACGTATTAGTATACCGTGAAAAGTATTGTTTCTTGTGTGCTATACAGACAAAGCATACCGTTCATAGAGAAGGAAAGGAGAGAGTGCAGAATGTAGTGTTACAGTCATAGCTAGGGTGGAGAGAGAAATCAACTTAGTGCGAGGTAAGTCCATTCAAAAGTCTGACAGCAGCAGGGAAGAAGCTGTTCTTGAGTCGGTTGGTACGTGACCTCAGACTTTTGTATCTTTTTCCCGAAGGAAGAAGGTGGAAGAGAGAGTGTCCGGGGTGCGTGGGGTCCTTAATTGTGCTGGCTGCTTTGCCGATGCAGCGGGAAGTGTAGACAGAGTCAATGGATGGGAGGCTGGTTTGAGATGGATTGAGTTACATTCACGACCTTTGATTGTTCCTTGTGGTCTTGGGCAGAGCAGGAGCCATCCCAACCTGTGATACAACCAGAAAGGATGCTTTCTACGGTGCATCTATGGGATGATAACTGGCTTTAAGGTTTTCCTGACCGACTGCAAAACATTTCTAATGGTCGACGTTAAATGGTTGTGTTCTGTGCCCCCCTCAGGCTGTTCCAGTGTGGATCACATTCCGGGTGGGCCTCCAGTGTGGAATCATCCTGGCTCTTCTGGTGCTGATAATCATCAAAGGTAAGCGTGTGGCAGCAGCCAATAGGGAAGAAGCAAATGCCTCATTGCCAATTCTCAGCTTATTTGTAAACATCAGTCCTGACAGGTTGGGATGAATAATTCAGGGGTTTGTGCAGATCGGGTGTCTGTGGCAGACAGGCAGCTCCAGTAACCCAGGTCAGCGCGACATTCGCTGTCAAAACGTTACTGAGCCAAGAGCGGCCTCGCTCCGAGGCTGCAGTGTGAGACACTCGCAGACCTGTTTTACAGACTCTCATGTAACCCCACTCTCCCAAGATCAGGAGGACCAGAGCTCAGATAGTGTTACTAGCTGCTACTCAGCATGAATACTTTAGGGAGGGAGGACGTTCGGTTTTTACCGCTGTCTGGAGTTCTCTGAAGTAACACTTCCACGGGATGAAATATTCATAGGAAAAGCGGAATGGGATGTCTTACACATTTCATGGGGCTTGAGTCTTGTCACATCTTCAGACTGTAATTAAACATGGAAGGAAGCACAGGCCCCATAAAGACCTATTAATAGTGCCGTCAACTCGGGTTGGACAGATGTTGCTGGAGATTGCACGTGGACCCACTGCCTCTGAGCACCAGGCCCAACATGTCCCCACCTCCCACAGGCAGCCTGTAATGAATAGACACTCTCTTATCCAATTGGATTATTCTGACTGTCAGCCAAACAAGCCAATGTCCAACACTCATTGACCTATCAAACTCCCTCTCATTGCCCTATCAAATCCCCTCTCATTGCCCTATCAAATCCCCTCTCATTGCCCTATCAAACTCCCTCTCATTGCCCTATCAAATCCCCTCTCATTGCCCTATCAAACTCCCTCTCATTGCCCTATCAAACTCCCTCTCATTGCCCTATCAAACTCCCTCTCATTGCCCTGTCAAACTCCCTCTCATTGCCCTATCAAATCCCCTCTCATTGCCCTATCAAACTCCCTCTCATTGCCCTATCAAACTCCCTCTCATTGCCCTATCAAATCCCATCTCATTGCCCTGTCAAACTCCCTCTCATTGCCCTGTCAAACTCCCTCTCATTGCCCTATCAAACTCCCTCTCATTGCCCTATCAAATCCCCTCTCATTGCCCTATCCAACTCCATCTCATTGCCCTATCAAACTCTCTCTCATTGCCCTATCCAACTCCCTCTTGCCACAGATCCTGACCTCTTCTGCAGTACTCTGCTTGAAACAGGTCCACCCAATGGGTCTCGATCTCCACTGCGGGCAGGGCAAAGGGGCAAGTCCCGAATCCACCCCAGCCTAAATGGGGATTGAAACCCGTGCTGTTGGCACCAATCTGATCCACATCGGCTTTTGAACCAACTGAGCCAAACAGAACTTCCCCAGCCAACCCCCCCCCCCCCCCCCCCCCGCCACTTCCCCCCTACTCCACCCCCCCACAAAGGGGCAATTTCACATGGCCAATCCACCTAACCTGCACATCTTGATTTGATTTGATTTATTATTGTCACATGTATTGGGATACAGTGAAAAGTATTGTTTCTTGCACGCTATACAGACAAAGCATACCGTTCATAGAGAAGGAAAGGAGAGAGTGCAGAATGTAGTGTTACAGTCATAGCTAGGGTGCAGAGAAAGATCAACTGAATGCGAGGTTGGTCCATTCAAAAGTCTGATGGCAGCAGGGACTGTGGGAGGAAACCAGAGCACCCGGAGGAAACCAACAGAAAACAGAAAATGCTGGAAAATCTCAGCAGGTCTGACAGTATCTGTGGAGAGAGAATAGAGCCAACATTTCGAGTTTGGATGACCCTTCATAAGAGCTTCTTTCTTACTGCTCTAATTAAACTCGCTGTCCAATCACAGTGTTTGGTTATAGCCAATTGGTCAAATATCGATCCCGCTGCCTCATGTCCACCTATCCGCAGCCATGACAGAATTCCATTGTTCCTCACTGGATTTGATTTTTCCCTAGGTATCTATGTATCCCAGGAAGCCAGCATGAGGCCCCTGCTCAGGGCCTATCGAGGAGGCTTCATCATGATCCAGTTTGTCTTCCTGTTGGGGATTAACACCTACGGCTGGAGAAAGGCGGGAGTCAACCACACTCTGATCTTTGAACTTGACCCCAGAAACAACCTCTCCCACCATCAGTTCTTTGAGGTGAGTTGGCTGACATCTTTTCGAAACGACAGTGGAAGCTGCTGCCCAATACGGGGTTGGTAAAATAGGATAACCTAACACTCGGGATAATTGGGCTGAGGTCAGACAGCAGTTTTCCACTAGGCCCTGGCTTACTCTCCATTGAGTATCTAATGCAATCTTCAACATGCGGGGACACTGTGGTGATTTTGCTTTTATTAATTCATGGGACATGGGTGTCGCTGGCTGGGCAAGATTTTTTAAAATTTATTTGTGGGATATAGGCATCGCTGGCTGGGCCAGCATTTATTGCCCATCCCTAGTTGCCCTTGAACTAAGTGGCTTTCGAGGCCATTTCAGAGGGCAGTTGAGAGTCAACCACCTGGCTGTGGCTCTGGAGTCACATGTAGGCCAGATCAGGTAAGGATGGCAGATTTCCTTCCCTAAAGGAACCAGATGGGTTTTTCCGACAATCAACAATGTTTTCATGGTCATCAGTAGATTCTTAATTCCAGATATTTTTTATTGAATTCAAATTCCACCATCTGCCATGGTGGGTCCCCAGAAAATTAGCTGAGTTTCTGGATTAATAGTCAAGCAATAATGCCAAATTATTGCCCATCCCTAGTTGCCGGAGGGCGGTTGAGAGTCAACCACATTGCTGTGGCACTGGAATCACATGTAGGCCGGGTAGGTCGGAAAGACCCATCTGCTTCACTAATGTCCTTTAGAGAAGGAAATCCGCTTCCTTACCCAGTCTGGCCTACATGTGACTCCAGAGCCACAGCAATGTGGTTGACTCTCAACTGCCCTCCAAGAGCAACAAGGGAGAGGCAATAAATGCTGCCCAGCCAGCGACACCCATGTCCCACAAATGAATAAAAAAAATTTCTTCCCTAAAAGACATTAGTGAACCAGATGGGTCTTTCTGACAATGGTTTCATGGTCATCAGTAGATTCTTAATATTTTTCTTGAATTCAAATTCCATCATCTGTCGTGGCGGGATTCGAACCCTGTCCCCAGAACATTAGTTGAGTTCCTGGATTAACAGTCTAGGGATAATACCACTAGGCCATCGCCTCCCCTAAACTATTGTGTTACTAAAAGCAATCCAGAGAACATGAGTTCAAATCCCATCGCGGCAGACGGAGAATTTCCATTCAGTTTTTTAAAATATGCAAATGAGATGCTGGCAACAGTAACTGTGACCGTGAAGCTTTTCGATTGTCTTGAAATTTCCCTTCAGGGAGGGAAATCTGCCAACCATTCTTGGTCTGGCCTGCTTGTGATTCTGGGCCATTGTGGTTACCCCCAAACCCCCTGAAGCAGCCTGACAAGCCATTCATTCGCAATCAGCCACCGCCAGCTTCTCAGGGTGGGCAATAAATCCCGGCCGTGCCAGCCAGGCCCAAGAAAGGATTTGATTTGATTTGATTTATTATTGTCACATGTATTAACATACAGTGAAAAGTATTGTTCCTTGCACGCAATACAGACAAAGCATACCGTTCATAGAGAAGGAAATGAGAGAGTGCAGAATGTAGTGTTACAGTCATAGCTAGGGTGTAGAGAAAGATCAACTTGACGCTGGGTAGGTCCATTCATAAGTCTGACAGCAGCAGGGAAGAAGCGATTCTTGAATCGGTTGGCACATGATCTCAGACCTTTTTCCCGATGGAAGAAGGTGGAAGAGAGAATGTCCGGGGTGCTTAATTATGCTGGCTGTTTTGCCGAGGCAGCGGGAAGTGTAGACAGAGTCAATGGATGGGAGGCTGGTTTGCGTGATGGATTGGGCTACATTCACGACCTTTTGTAGTTTTTTTGCGGTCTTTGAAAGAACGGAATATTTTATTGGTTTATCCTAGCGTGGGTAAGGTGCCAGTCAATCCTGTATGGGGTAGGCCCAAATGTCAGAGAGTATCTCATGTGCATCTTTCTTTTCCAGTTGGCGGGTTTTCTGGGGGTCCTCTGGTGCTTGAGTCTACTCGCCTGCCTGTTCAGCACTTACATCCACACTCCAATGTCAGTCAATCCCTTGGCCCTCTATGGATTCATGTTGTGCCTGCTCCTGAACCCCACCAAAACCTTCTACTACAAGTCCCGGGTCTGGTTATTAAAAGTCCTGGTAAGTACGCTAACAGAAAGAAGCTGCATTTATATAGCACCTTTCGGTATCCCAAAGAGAAGAAGGCTGATTTAAGAGAGACATTCAAAATGATGAGGGGATCTGGACCGAGAGGATAAAGGGTGGCACGGTGGTTTGCATTATTGCCTCATGGTGCCAGGAACCCGGGTTCAATTCCAGCCTTGGGTCACTGTCTGTGTGGAGTTTGCGCATTCTCCCCGTGTCTGCGTGGGTTTCCTCTGGGTGCTCTGGTTTCCTCCCACAGTCCAAAGATGTGCGGGTTGGGATGATTGGCCGTGCTAAATTGACCCTAGTGTCAAGGGGATTAGCAGGGTAAATATGCGGGGTTGCAGGAATAGGGCCTGGGTGGAATTGTGGTCGGTGCAGACCCGGTGGGCTGAATGGCCTCCTTCTGGACTGTAGGCATTCTATTATTCCAAGGAGAAACTGTTCCCATTCAGGAAAGATTCGGAGTGAGGAGACTTTAAGCAGTTGGTTAATGAAAAGTGATGAGGTGAATTTATTTTCACAGTGTGTGGTTAGAGTTTGCAATGCACTCCCTGAGCGTGTGGCAGGGAAGGTTCAATCAAAGCATTTCCATTCCAGAGGGAACGAGACTGTTATCGACAAAGGAAGGTTGTGCAGGGTTGATGGGGAGAAGGCCAGGAAATGGCATTTGAGTGAGTTGCTCATTCAGAGAGCCGGCACAAACACGATGGGCCGAATGGCCTCCCTCTGTGCCATAACAGTTCTGCAATTCTGTGGGAGAAACAGCGCCTAGGTGGAAAGAGGTCCCATTTTCTAGCCGTGGACTCCTCTGAATGGGAAGGATCCCATTCTCGTGACTCTTACTTCCCAATCTCCCTGATAAACCTAATCTTCGGGCAATGGTGAACAGTACTGAGAATCTTTGTGGCAAGTTCAATGTCCTTGGAGGGAGAGAGAAATTCCTGGGACAACATTCGGCCCTCCCCATCTACCATGTGTGGTACCTTCAACAGCCGGTAGAGGGTTAGTTGGCATGTGTCTGGTGCCATTCTTACCAGGGAATGGCATGCCATCAGAGGATGGAATAGCCTTCCCCTCCCCATAAAGAAAAGGCTTACAGTAATCAATAGGTTCATAAAGAGAAAGAGACTGTGGCAACTCGAAACTCTCAATATCCTAATGGAGAATGCTGAACAAGGGAAAGGTCATGTTGACAGCATTAGGACAAAGGCAGATGCATTTAATGTAAGATTTTAACTGTGGCCATTTTGGGCCCTAGTTTCTGTTAGTCTAGTTAATTAACATCAGTCTGGGGGTGTACTATCTCTAACTAAATGACACACTTCCATAATAACTTGCAAAAGATCCAAGGAGGACTCAAGAATTTCTCTTAATGCAGCAAATTATGATCTGGAACACAGGCTGGAATTTTACCAGCACACCCGCCTCGATTCCGGGACCGGGTGAGGCTCGGAGAACAGCATTCTCTGTCGGCCTCGGGCGGGATCGTACCGGACCTCGGCCGGATGTGCCGGTAAAATTCCACCTGCAGCGTCTCAAAAGGTGGCAGAACCAGACTCGATCCAAACTTTGAAAGAGGAATTGGATAAATACTTGAACGGGGAAATGTTCGCGGGGCTACGGTGATAGAATGAGTGGTGATAGAACACGGTGATAGAATGAGATAGAATGAGTTCACCATGAGTGGTGATAGAATGAGAGGCTCGTTCGAAGGATCTTGACCATTGCTGTATGATGTGATACAATAACCTCACATTAGTACACAGCTTCTGAAACTTGCTGAAGCACTCTTTATTTTGGTGCAGAATGCCAGGGGTATGTAAAAGTCTAAATGTTGGGGGTTGGAGGAGCAAACTGCAGACAGACATAACTTTATCATAGAAACCCTACAATGCAGAAGGAGGCCATTCAGCCCATCAAGTCTGCACCGACCACAATCCCACCCCAAGCCCTATCCCCACATACCCCTTTAACCTACATATCCCGGGAAAATAAGGGGCAATTTAGAAACATAGAAAAACTACAGCACAAAACAGGCCCTTTGGCCCCACAAGTTGTGCCGAACATATCCCTACCTTTTAGGCCTACCTATAACCCTCCATCCTATTAAGTCCCATGTACTCATCCAGGAGTCTCTTAAAAGACCCTATTGAGTTTGCCTCCACCACCACTGACGGCAGCCGATTCCACTCGCCCACCACCCTCTGTGTGAAAAACTTCCCCCTAACATTTCCCCTGTACCTACCCGCCAGCACCTTAAACCTGTGTCCCCTCGTAGCAGCCATTTCCACCCTGGGAAAAAGCCTCTGACAGTCCACCTCTCAACATCTTATATACCTCTATTAGGTCTCCTCTCATCCTACATCTCTCCAAGGAGAAAAGACCAAGCTCCCTCAGCCTATCCTCATAAGGCATGCCACTCAATCCAGGCAACATCCTTGTAAATCGCCTCTGCACCCGTTCAATCTTTTCCACATCCTTCCTGTAGTGAGGCGACCAGAACTGAGCACCGTACTCCAAGTGGGGTCTGACGAGGGTCTTATATAGCTGCATCATTATCCCCGGACTCCTAAACTCAATCCCTCGATTGATAAAGGCCAGCACACCATGCGCCTTCTTAACCACCTCATTTAGCATGGCCAATGGACCTAACCCGCACATCTTTCAGACGGTGGGAGGAAACCGGAGCACCCGGAGGAAACCCACGCAGACATGGGGAGAATGTGCAAACTCCGCACAGACAGTGACCCAAGGCCGGGAATCGAACCCAGGTACCTGGAGCTGTGAGGCAGCAGTGCTAACCACCGTGCCACCATGCCGCCCCTTTACAGCTTTCATACGTCAAAGCAAGAATTAAAAGTTTTGAAGTCATTTACGTTCATTTCAGATATCACACTGTTTAGTTTGCAGTTCATGGAAATGTAACCAGCTGCTGCGAACCCTCCCAATAGCTAAACAGAGGCACAGCTTCTGTATTGTGACCTGATTTGTTCTTTATCCTATAAAATAGTTTTATTTTGATCATCTTTTTAAAATGGGGAAAATAATTGGTACCTGATCTTTGAATCAGGAGTAAAATTATATAGGACACTGTTAAAAATAAAAGTTCTTGATTGATAAGGGGATCAGGGGTTATGGGGAAAAGGCAGGAGAGTGGGGATGAGAAAAATATCAGCCTTGATAGAATGGCGGAGCAGACTCGATGGGCCGAGTGGCCTAATTCTGCTCCTATGTCTTATGGTCTTATGATAAAACCGTTGAAAGGGTTACCATCGGCAAAGTGGGCCAAATGTTAATCGTTGCTGTCTCTGATTCCTTCTGAACAGTGTCGGTCGGTGACTGCTCCTTTCCACAAGGTCAGCTTTGCTGAGTTCTGGCTGGCCGACCAACTCAACAGCATGGGCACTGTCTTCCTCGACCTCTGGTCCATGATCTGTTTCTACGTCTTTGAAGTGAACTGGGAGACCAACCAGGGCCTCCTGAGCCCCCCAGCAGGTGAGACACAATTTTCAAAATAACTATTATCAAGGGAGTCCGCCTCCACTTAACGTAACCGCGTTAATATCAGAGGCGAAGGCTCAGCATTCATCAATTAGGCCCTGGATTCTCCCATCTCGTTCACCCGCTACCGCTGTCAGCAAGAACGGAGAACATGCCACTCAGCCCAATCTCCGCTCGCTGCAGCGGGACTGGGGAACCCCAGCCGCAGGCGAGGTCGGAGAATCCCAGCCGCGGGCGAGGTTGGAGAATCCCAGCCGCGGGCGAGGTCGGAGAACCCCAGCCGCGGGCGAGGTCGGAGAATTCCGGCCGCGGGCGAGGTCGGAGAACCCCAACCACGGGCGAGGTCGGAGAATTCCGGTCGCGGGCGAGGTCAGAGAACCCCAGCCGCGGGCGAGGTCGGAGAATTCCGGCCGCGGGCGAGGCCGGAGAACCTCAGCCGCGGGCGAGGTCGGAGAACCCCAGCCGCGGGCGAGGTCGGAGAACCCCAGCCACGGGCGAGGTCGGAGAATTCCGGCCGCGGGCGAGGTCAGAGAACCCCAGCCGCGGGCGAGGTCGGAGAACCCCAGCCGCAGGCGAGGTCGGAGAATCGCAGTCGCGGGTGAGGTCGGAGATTCCCAGCCACGGGCGAGGTCGGAGAATTCCGGCCTAGAAATATGTAGAGGTGAGAAATTTCAAAAAAGTCCAAGGATGTGCGGGTTAGGTTGATTGGCCATGCTAAAATTGACCCTAAGTGTCAGGGGGATTAGCAGGGTAAATGTATGGGGTTACGGGAATAGGGCCTGAGTAGAATTGTGGTTGGTACAGACTCAATTGGCCAAATGGCCTCCTTCTGTACCGTAGGAATTCTACGATTCTTCACCCAGAGGGTGGTGAACGTGTGGAAGTCACTACCACACAAAGTAGTTGAGGCCAAAACGTTGTGTGATTTCAAGAAGAAATTAGATATAGCTCTTGGGGCTGAAGGGATCAAGGGATATGGGGGGAAGGGGGGATCAAGATATTGAATTTGATAATCAGCTATGATCAAAATGAATGGCGGAGCAGGTTCGAAGGGCCAAATGGCCTCCTCCTGCTTCTAGTGTCTATAGTTCTATGTTTCTAAGTGAAATCACAGAATCACAGCATACTACAGTGCAGAAGAGGCCCTTCGGCCCATCGAGTCTACATCGATGTTTGAAAGGCCCTGACCTGCCCATCTAATCCCACTTGCCGACACTTGGCCCATAGCCCTGAATGTTATGACGTGCCAAGTGCTCATCCAGGTACTTTTTAAAGGATGTGAGGCATCCCGCCTCCACCACCCTCCCAGGCAGCGCATTCCAGACCATCACCACCCTCTGAGTAAAACATTTTTTCCTCAAATCCCCCTTAAATCTCCCATCCCTCACTTTTAACTTGTGTCCCCTCGTAACTGACCCTTCAACTAAGGGGAACAGCTGCTCCCTATCCACCCTGTCCATGCCCCTCATCATCTTGAACACCTCAATCAGGTCGCCCCCCAGTCTTCTCTGCTCCAACGAAAACAACCCAAGCCCATCCAACCTCTCTTTATAACTTAAATGATTGGCATTACACACGGCTGGTGGATTTTAAATTGGACATTTTCTATATGCCCTCTGGGTGGGCAAAGCTGGCAATTTTTGCCCAGCCCCTAATTGCCCTTGAGAAGGTGGTGGTGGTGAGCTGCCTTCCTGAAACGCTGCAGTCCAGGTGGTTACACAATTGGAGACGTTGCTTCTCTGGCCACATGAGAGGATGCTGTGACCACTTACTGCAGTGCCTCCCATTGATAGCACGCAGTGGCAGAGCGATTGGATACAGAGAGAGGCTGGTAGCACTGAACAAGCAGAATGCTCCATCCTGGATGGTGTTGAGTTCTTTGAGTGTTGTTGTAGCTGCTCCCACACAGGGGAGTGGGCAATAATGGTCAAATATCTCGACAACTGGAAACTCGCCCCTCAACTGAAACTGGCCCAGTTCTTCAATAAAAGTGCCAGTTGATGCTTCATTGATTTTTTTCTCTGGGGGGTTATATTTCATGTCAGAGTCACCGAATCCCTACAGTGCAGAAGGAGGCCATTCAGCCCATCGAGTCTGCACCAACTCAGCAGCTCACCCAGGCACACATTCTCCCTATCCCTAAAACCTCCCATATTTACCCCGCTGATCCCCCTAATCTACATATTTTAGGACAAAGAGAGGCAACTTACATAAAACATAGAAACTAGAAGCAGGAGGAGGCCATTCGGCCCTTCGAGCCTGCTCCAGCATTCATTATGATCATGGCTGATCATCAAATTCAGTATCCTGCTCCCTCCTTCCTCCCATATCCCTTGATCCCTTTAGCCCCAAGAGCTATATCTAATTTCTTCTTGAAATCAGACAATGTTTTGGCCTCAACTACATTCGGTGGTAGTGAATTCCACACATTCACCACCCTCTGGGTGAAGAAAGTCGGGAATCGAACCCATGTCCTTGGCGCTGTGAGGCATCAGTGCTAACCACTGTGCTACCGTGCCTCCGCTGTCAGGTCTACTGAGCATTTCCAGCACTCGGTTTATATATTTTAACTCACTGGTACGTCTCAACTGCAGACAACAGGGAAAGCTCCAAAATCATGTCCGGGGTGTTCCCAGTCTGATAGACGTGCTGGCCAGTGCACCAAAACGTCAAATTTAGCACCCTCTAACCCGCACATCTTTGGACTGTGGGAGGAAACCGGAGCACCCGGAGGAAACGCACGCAGACACGGGGAGAATGTGCAGACTCCACACAGACAGTCACCCGAGGCTGGAATTGAACCTGGCTCCCTAGCACTGTGAGGCAGCAGTGCTAACCACTGTGCCACCGTGCATGTTGACTATCGCCTGCCTCAAGGTTTCTGCCCTTTGCAAACCAAATGTCCCGATCCTCTGTCTTACACACGAACTAATATTTAGGCCCAACACAGAAAGTTCTGGAACCTTCAGGAGGGGAGAGAAGAAGTTTTGGTCAGTTTTATTAATTAAGTATGTCACGTATGCTGAGGTACATTAGTGAGGACAGTGGCTGGATTTCTCCAACCTCGCCCGCGGCTGGGATTCTCCGATTCCGCTGCAGTGAATGGAGATTTGGCTAAATTCTCCATCCTTGCTGTCAGTGACCGAGGGGCGTGTGAGACGGGAGAATCCCGGCCAATGTCATTAACTTTCAGTCATTACTCATGCGTTTTGAGCCCTTTCCTCACTCACATTCTTATTGAGGATCCTCTGTGTGACCTTTCACGCTAACGTTCCTGTCTTTCTGCCTGCCACAGAGAAATTTGGGGGCAATGGTTACTCCTATGGAGTGACCGTCATCATCCAGTGTATCCCGCCCTGGATCCGATTCGCTCAGTGTCTCCGACGTTACAGGGACAGCAGGAAAGCGTTCCCACATTTGGCAAATGCTGGAAAATACTCCACGGTTTTCATCATGGTGACCTTTGCGGCTTTGTACTCCACCGAAAAAGGCAAGTTAAATTGTTCATCAGCCTCCCCAGACTAACCCGGTTAGACACACAGAGAGAGGTTTTACTGCATCCACCGACTGAGTTAATCGTCAGAAAGTCAGGACAAGTGTCAGTTCAGATTTCTTCTTCTTTCTCTTCCCGCCCCTAGTGACACTCTCTCACAGAATCACAGATTACTACAGTGCAGAAGAGGCCCTTTGGCCCATCAAGTCTGCACCGATGCATGAAATGCCCTGACCTGCCCACCCAATCCCACTTGCCAGCACTTGGCCCATAGCCTTGAATGTTACGGCGTGCCAAGTACTCATCATTTTTAAAGGATGTGAGGCATCCCGCCTCTACCACCCTCCCAGGCAGCGCATTCCAGACCATCACCACCCTCTGGATAAAAAGGTTTTTTCTCAAATCCCCCCTAAACCTCCCACCCCTCACTTTTAACTTGTGTCCCCTCGTGACTGACCCTTCAACTAAGAGGAACAGCTGCTCCCTATCCGCCCTGTCCATGCCCCTCATAATCTTGAACACCTCGATCAGGTCACCCCACAGTCTTCTCTGCTCCAGAGAAAACAACCCAAACCTATCCAAAGTCTCTTCATAACTTAAATGTTCCCTCCCAGGCAGCATCCTGGTGAATCTTCTCTGCACCCGCTCCAGCGTACTCCAGCTGTGGCCTCACCAAATTTCTATACAACTCCATCATGATCTCTCTGCTTTTGTAATCAATACCCCGATTGATAAAGGTGAGTGTGCCATATGCGCCAGACTAAGGCAGACATTTTTCTATTTCCACAGCTAGTAATTCCCGGAACAGGTCACTAGTCTGCCGCCAGGGGCTTATAGCTTGAGGGGCGCCACTCCACGTCAAGTGTCTTTCCCGCTCTTACTGACAGCCATTGGCGTGTTTGGAAGGATTTTGCAGGTTTAAACTCAACCTGATTGGCCGCATTATTAACGCACCTTCCTTGTCCAAGTCCTGGGATGGGAATCCTGAGTCCTGAGGTAGACAAGGTGGTCAAGAAAGTGTATGGCATGCTGGCCTTCATCGGTCGGGGTGTTGAGTAAAGGAATGGGAAAATCATGTTGCAGCTGTTTAAGACTTTGATGAGGCTGCATTTGGAATATTGTGTACAATTCTGGTCGCCACACTCCCGGAAGAATGTTGATGCATTGGAAAGGGTGCAGAAGAGATTTACCAGGATGTTGCCTGGTTTGGAGGACATGGACTATGAAGAAAGGTTGAACAAACTTGGGTTGTTTTCATTGCAGCGTTGGAGGATGAGAGGAGACCTGATAGAGGTTTACAAGATTATGACAGGCTTTGATAGAGTGGATAGTCAGAGTCTTTTTCCCAGGGTTGAAGGAGCATAGGTTGAGAGTGAGAGGGGAAAAGTTTAAAGGAGATGTAAGGGGCAAGTTTTTCACGCAGAGGGTGGTGAATGCCTGGAACGCGCTGCCGGAGGTGGTGGTGGAAGCAGATTCTATAACAACGTTCAAGAGGCATCTGGATAGATACATGAATAGGCAGGGAATAGAGGGATATGGTAGATGTAGAAGCAAGAAAGTATCAGATTAGAGAGGCATCTGTGTCGACACAGACTTGGTGGGCCGAAGGGCCTGTTCCTGTGCTATACTGATCTTTGTTCTATGAACCTGGGAACTTCTGGCTCAGAGGTAAGGACAGTAACCCCTGTGCCGCAAGGCTCCAAGTCAGAGTTAGTGAACAGTGAACTCCACACAGGTACAGCTCATGCAACAGTTCTGTAACATCAGAGAGTTTCTGCACCCTCTGATTCTGAAACCACATGCATATTCAATTTAGCACGGCCAATCCACCTAACCCGCACATCTTTCAGACTGCGGGAGGAAACCGGAGCACCCGGAGGAAACCCACGCAGAGATGAGGAGAATGTGCAAACTCCACACAGACAGTGACCCAAGCCGGGAACCGAACCCGGGTCCCTTGCGCTGTGAGGCAGCAGTGCTAACCACTGTGCCACCGTGCCGCCCACAATATTCTTGTTGGGTAAATTCCCACCCTGTCTGCTTTCTCCTTGTCCAGCTGGCCTGCCACCTCTGCAGAGTGGCACAGAGGCTGGACGGGTCACTGCTAGATGTGCCTTTGTGATTGGCTGGGCATAACGCACCCCACTGCTTCATTTATCCTTCCCATCCTTGTCCATTCGGAGATAAATATCAATTCTTCACTTGACCTCTCGCTGCTCAGAGTGGCAGATTGGATCCATTCAGACTACGACTCAAACCTGCGCCTGCCCAGCTTCGTGGTATTACCCCTGAGGGCCACTAATTGCCCCCACTCCTCACCCTATCACCAACTCACTGACCATCACCTGACTGTCAGCAACAAGCCTTAGTGCAGAGCAACTCCACCTGGTAAATGTGTCACCCGGACAATTAAAAATGTCGAGGTAAAGCCTCTAATGTTTTTTCTCTTGTTATTTTGATCTGATTTATTATTGTCACATGTATTAACATACAGTTTCTTGTTTCTTGTGCACTATACAGACAAAGCATACCGTTCATAGAGTACCTTCTTCCATCAGGAAAAAGATACAAAAGTCTGAGGTCACGTCGCAACCGACTCAAGAACAGCTTCTTCCCTGCTGCCATCAGACTTTTGGATGGACCTACCTTGCATTAAGTTGATCTTTCTCTACACCCTAGCTATGACTGCAACACTACATTCTGCCCTCTCTCGTTTCCTTTTCTATGAACGGTATGTTTTGTCTGTATAGCGCGCAAGAAACAATACCTTTTCACCGTATGTTAATACATGTGACAATAATAAATCAAATCACATTGGTTTGACTTGATTTGATTTGATTTATTATTGTCACATGCATTAACATACAGTGAAAAGTATTGTTTCTTGCGCGCTATACAGACAAAGCATACCGTTCATAGAGAAGGAAAGGAGAGAGTGCAGAATGTAGTGTTACAGTCATAGCTAGGGTGTAGAGAAAAGGTCAAATTAATGCAAGGTAGGTCCATTCAAAAGTCTGACAGCAGCAGGGAAGAAGCTGTTCTTGAGTCGGTCTGTACGTGACCTCAGACTTTTGTATCTTTTTCCTGATGGAAGAAGGTGGATGAGAGTATGTCTGGGGTGTGTGGGGTCCTTAATTATGGGAGGCTGGTTTGCCGAGGCAGGGAAGGCGTAGACAGAGTCAATGGATGGGAGGCTGGTTTGCGTGATGGATTGGGCTACATTCATGACACTTTGTAGTTTCTTGCTGTCTTGGGCAGAGCAGGAGCCCATACCAAGCTGTGATACAACCAGAAAGGATGCTTTCTATGGTGCATCTGTAAAAGTTGGTGAGAGTTGTAGCTGACATGCCAAATTTCCTTAGTCTTCTGAGAAAGTCAAGGCGTTGGTGGAGCTTTCTTAACTATAATGTCAGCATGGGGGGACCAGGGAAAAGTAGAAGGAAAGGAGAGGATGCAGAATATAGTGTTACAGTCACAAGTAGGGTGAAGAGAAAGATCAGCTTGATATAGGATAGGTCCATTCAAAAGTCTGATGACAGCAGGGAAGAAGCTGTTCTTGAGTTTAGGGCACCTGATTTGGAAATACACCTTGCAGGGCAACTTATTTTACAAAGGGAGAAAATAGAAACATTTTGTCATGTTTCCAGCACCTTGCCATGGTTACGCCTTGCTGTAGAGTTCCATCAGTCTCTTACAATCCTCCTCCCACCCCCATCCCCACCTCTTGAGATTTGATCGCGCCAATGTTAGGGAGACACGACTGTTCACTGTGACATGTTGCCTTGATGTAGCTGAATGAATTCTAACACTCTTGTGCCTGCGATGTGCCCTCTCTCCCTCAGAACGGCCACAGTTGACGATTGGTGTGAAGGTCTACTTTTACCTGTGGGCCGTGACTTCCTGTGTCAGCACCATTTTCACCATCGGCTGGGACCTGAAGATGGATTGGGGCCTGTTAGACAGGAAGACCAAGGAGCACAAATACCTGAGGGAGGAGACAGTATATCAAAATAAAGTAAGTGCGGGTCCAACTTAAAATCCATTCACAAGTAACCAACTCACAGTTTTTAAAGTTTATTTATTAGTGTCACAAGTAGGCTTACATTAACACTGCAATGAAGTTACTGTGAAAATCCCGTAGTCACCACGCTCCGGCGCCTGTTCAGATACATTGAGGGAGAATTTAGCATGGCCAATCCACCTAACCCGCACATCTTTGGAGTGTGGGAGGAAACCGGAGCACTTGGAGGAAACCCATGCAGACACGGGGAGAACCTGCGAACTCCACACAGTGACCCAAGCTGGGAATTGAACCCGGGTCCCTGGCACTGTGACACAGCAGTGCTAACCACTGTGCCACCGTGCCACCCCATGACAGCTTGCCATACTCAACCCGGAGTTCAACAATGTTAGATTGTGACTATTACTCTTTACTGGGTTTTTAAAAAACTTATTTCCCTCTTATTTCCTCTAAGACAGCAGCTTTCCTGCCATTCTCACCTCACATAGTCCCTTAGAAAGCTGAATGTCACATCTTGTGGAACCCTTTCTCACGCAGCGAGTGGTTGGGGTCTGGAATGCCGCGCCTGGAAGTGTGGTGGAGGCAGGTCCAATCGAGGCATCCAAGAGGGCATTGGATGATTATTTGAGTAGAAAAGGCAGGGGAATGGCACTAAGTCATAATGCTCATTTGGAGAGCCGGTGCAGACATGATGGGCCGAATGGCCTCCTTCTGAGCTGTGACAATTCTGTGATTCCTGTGTATAAATCGTCCATTGTATTTATCTATCACAAATTAAGAATCTCACATAAGGGTACACTTCTGGCCTACAAAAAACTTACTTCCTGTTGTCATACTCTTGACACTACTTGTGTCAACTTCTTTAACCATTAATTTTTCCACCTACATTCGAAAGACGTGCTGGTTAGGTGCATTGGCCATGCTAAATTCTCCCTCAGTGTACCCGAACAGGTGCCAGAGTGCGGCGACTAGGGGATTTTCACAGTAACTTCATTGCAGTGTTAATGTAAGCCTACTTGTGACACGAATAAATAAATCAGTTATGGTGGAAATTGCTTAAGTAATTGCCACACTGTAATTACACCCTCCTGCCAGTTGGGGGGGCACTGGGTCCTCGGTTTTGCCTCTTCCAGTTCCTGAGCTGGCCCTGCTGGGGAAAACCCTCACACTTCAAACAAATCGACCTCTCTGCTTCCCAAATCGCTGCGAGATTTCCGAATTATATTGTAAATAATAGAAAACAAGGCCAGAAGATGTCGCATAAAAATGGGGACAATGTGTTACACTTGTCTTTTAACCCCACTTCACCTGAAGATTCAGCCTTTGACTCCAAATAGCGCGTTGACTGGTACAACCGACAAATGTTCATCCTATCCGGATCTTCGTTGTTCAAGCTCACTTTGTGCTGTGTTTGAGGCCAGGGGAAGCCTTCAATCTATCTAACCTGCACATCTGTGGAGTGTGGGAGGAAACCGGAGCACCCGGAGGAAACCCACACAGACATGGGGAGAATGTGCAGCCCAACATTCTAACTGTAATGGGAATTTCCCCCAGAGAGTGGTTATACCGTGGAACTCGCTTCCACACGGTCGAAATTGAGGCAAATCATGTTTTCAAATAATATTCAAACATGGGATGTATGTACTGGTAAGTGGTACTGATCCACGTCAGATCAGCCATGATCTTATTGAATGGCGGGGCAGGCTCGAGGGGCTAGATGGCCTACTCCTGCTCCTATTTCTTATGTTCTTATGTTCTTATGTACTGCTGGTAAATTAAAAAGTTTATTTATTAGTCACAAGTAGGCTTACATTAACAATTCCCCTAGTCACCACACTCCAGCATCTGATTGGGTCAATGCACCTAACCAGCACGTCTTTCAGACTGTGGGAGGAAACCGGAACATCCGAGGGAACCCACGCAGACACGGGGAGAATGTGCAAACTCCACACACACAGTGACCCAAGCCAGGAATCGAACCTGGGTCTCTGGCGCTGTGAGGCAGCAGTGCTAACCACTGTGGCACCGTGCCACCCTTGTTGACACAGGAAGCGGTGGCGTACTGGTATTGTCACTGGACTAATAATCCAGAGACCCAGGGTAATGCTCTGGGGACCCGGGTTCGAATCTCACCACGGCAGATGGTGGAATTTGAATTCAATAAAAATCTGGAATTAAGAATCTACTGATGACCATAAAACCATTGTCGATTGTTGAAAACACCTATCTGGTTCACTGATGCCCTTTAGGGAAGGAAATCTGCCGTCCTTACCTGGTCTGGCCTACATGTGACTCCAGAGCCACAGCAATGCGGTTGACTCTCAGCTGCTCTCCAAGGGTAACAAGGGGTGGGCAATAAATGCTGGCCAGCCAATGATGCCCATGAATCATGAATGAATAACAAAAAAGTCATTTCCTCATGACGATTGGTTCTGACCTCGGCTCTTGCTATCCTATAGATCTACTATTACTGTGCCATCCTTCAGGATGTGATACTGCGGGTTGCCTGGGCCCTCAATATCTTATTCGTTCAGGATAAGCATTCCGAAGTGGCAGAAATTATCTCCACGACCTTGGCTCCCTTGGAAGTCTTCAGGTGAGTGATGATTGCAAATCAACAGGCAGCAAGGAGCAAGGGCGCTCTCACTCCTGTTTCATTGTTTTCCATTTCCCACTCGGTGAGAATCTGGGAACAGGTCCCGGTTCCGCCGCTCAGGACGGTGGCAAGGTTTAAAAAGTACAGGAGGAGTGAAGAATGGGAAGACAACATCAAACTTTGTGGCTCTTAAAGGGCATGAAGAGAATTTGAAAGAGGGGATGTCTCGGGAAGAGGGTGATAGGACCCTGGTTAGACCCCACTTGGAGTACTGCGCGCAGTTCTGGTCACCTCATTACAGGAAAGATGTTGAAGCCATTGAAAGGGTGCAGAGGAGATTTACAAGGATGTTGCCTGGATTGGGGGGCATGCCTTATGAGGATAGGTTGAGGGAGCTTGGTCTCTTCTCCCTGGAGAGACGAAGGATGAGAGGTGACCTGATAGAGGTTTACAAGATGTTGAGAGGTCTGGATAGGGTAGACTCTCAGAGGCTATTTCCAAGGGCTGAAATGGTTGCTACGAGAGGACACAGGTTTAAGGTGCTGGGGGGTAGGTACAGAGGAGATGTCAGGGGTAAGTTTTTCACTCAGAGGGTGGTGGGTGCATGGAATCGGCTGACGTCGGTGGTGGTGGAGGCAAACTCGTTGGGGTCTTTTAAGAGACTTCTGGATGAGTACATGGGATTTAATGGGATTGAGGGCTATAGATAGGCCTAGAGGTAGGGATATGATCAGCGCAACTTGTGGGCCGAAGGGCCTGTTTGTGCTGTGGCTTTCTATGTTCTATGTTCTATGTTCTATAAGGGAGGAGGTGAGGGGGGGTGAGGAGGATGGGGGGGTGGTGAGGGGGTGTGGGGGGGGGTGGGGGGGTAGAGAGGGAGGGATGAGGGGGAGGGGTATGATGAGGGGGGTGCTGAGGAGGGTGGTGAGGGGGGAATGGTGAGGGGTTAGGAGGATGGAGAGGGAGGGTGAGAGGGAGGGGAGTGGTGGGGGTCGTGAGGGGGGAGAGGGTGTGGTGAGGGAGGGTGAGGGGGTGTGGTGAGGGGTGTGGTGAGGGGAGGTGAGGGGGGTGGTGAGGGGTTTCAAGGTCCTGGGGCAGACTCCGGTCAAATGAGAGTTTGTACACTGAGTCTCTGTTTCGATGTGAAGGTGAGGTGATGAGGGGGCACTGAGGGGGCAGGGGTAATGTTTGGGTTTTGTCAGTCACAGCTCAGTGAGTGACAGCCTCCTCTCTGGCACGAGCGAGGCTCGTAAAATCCCACCTGAGGCCAGCGGAGAATTCCGCTCTGCAAGCCTCGCCCACCCCCCTGATCCTGGGGCGGGAGTGGCGGAAAAATTCCGGCCCCCACGGATTTCTGGGTAAAAGATCGAGGCTGCTGACTCAGTGCAGCACTGAGGGAGCGCTGCACTGTCAGGTGACGCAATGGCCCAACTGCATCCGCCCCTCTGTCCCGACCCAACACAGACTCTCAGCAAAGTGCAGTTACCGGCTGAGCCAGGAGAGGGGCGGTGGTGGTGGTGGGGGGCGGGGGGTGGGGGGGTGGGGCGGGGGCAATACAACAGTTACTGCCGCTGCTCGGAAAATCCAGGCCCAAGTTTCAGCTTTGTGACCTTCGACCTGTGACGTGAGGTCATCGACCTGAAACGTTAGCTCTGATTCTCTCTCCGCAGACGCAGCCAGACCTGCCAAGTATTTCCAACATTTTCCTGTTGTGACAATTGACAAGGGTATCAGCCAGTAGGTTGGAGGCAGGGGAGGACTCACAGCAGAGTCCATTAAAAATATGTATTTGATTTGATTTGATTTATTATTGTCACATGTATTAGTATACAGTGAAAAGTATTGTTTCTTACACGCTATACAGAGAAAGCATACCGTACAAAATGCGAGAGTGCAGAATGTAGTGTTACAGTCATAGCTAGGGTGTAGAGAAAAATCAACTTAATGCAAGGTAAGTCCATTCAAAAGTCTGACAGCAGCCAGGAAGAAGCTGTTCTTGAGTCGGTCGGTACGTGATCTCAGATTTTTGTATCTTTTTCCCGATGGAAGAAGGTGGAAGAGAGAGTACGTCCAGGATGGGTGGGGTCCTTCATTATGCTGGCTGTTTTTCTGAGGCAGCAGGAAGTATAGACAGAGTCAATGGATGGGAGGCTGGTTTGCCTGATGGATTGGGCTACATCCATGACCTTTTGTAGTTCCTTGCAGTATTGGGCAGAGCAGGAGCCATACCAAGCTGTGATACAACCGGAAAGAATGCTTTCTATGGTACATCTGTAAAGTTGGTGAGAGTTGTAGCGGACATGCCAAATATGCCGCAAATTAAAAAGACAAGTCCATGCGAACTACAGCCCATGACCGGAACGGCAGCAAGAATCGGGTGATTTCTCCAGAGAATTTCAGTGAGGTTGTTACAAATCAAAATAAATCCTAGTCATTAACGGTGGTGAATGCTCCTGGTTTGATCGACACTGGAATTATTCAATTATCTCCATTCTGCTGGGAATAGCAGAGCACAATGAGTGACTAATATTGATGTGAAGCCTGAAGTGGCAAGGATGCTGAAGGAGCAATTCTTAAAGTTCAGATAAAGTAGAATGTAGAATAATGTCAAAATAATAGGGTTGTTGTCGTGGGAGACTTTAATTTTCCCCATATTGACTGGAAATCTCTTTGGGCTAAAGGTCCGGATAGTGAGGAATTTGTTAAGTGTGTCCAGGAAGGTTTTTTTGGAACAATATGTAGATAGTCCGATTAGAGAGGGGTCTATACTGGACCTAGTTCGAGGGAATCAGCCCGGCCAGGTCATCAAAGCGGGGGAACAGGTGGCGAACAGTGACCACAATTCCCTAAGTTTTCGAATACTCATGGAAAAGGACAAGTGTTGTTGTAGGGTTAAGGTGCTAAACTGGGGAAAGGCTAACTACAGCCGGATTAGGTCAAAGGGCCTGTTTCTGTGCTGTACTGTTCTTTGTTCTTTCTTTATACACCAAAGTGGCTCATGTGTTCCTGGGGCTTTTTTGCGTGGAGTGCAGTTGTTGATTTTCAGTTTTGTTTCTTCCTCCCCAAACCTCCGCCATAGGCGATTTGTCTGGAACTTCTTTCGAGTGGAGAACGAGCATTTGAACAACTGTGGTCAGTTCCGCGCAGTCAGAGACATCTCCATAGCACCCGCCACCGGGATCAACCAGGCATCCCTGCTGCTGATGATGGACCAGCAAGAAGGGGTCAGGAATCGCGGGAAGGTCAAGAGTGGCAAGCAAAAGACCAACTTCTCCTTCAAGCGGTCGAGGTCAGTCTGTCGCGCCTTTGTCACGACCTGTTATCAAAACAAGAACGAGGGAATGTCAGGGTGGGCGACCCATATGCCCGGTCAAAGGCATGGGTTTTAGAAGTGTCACAAAGGGAGAGAGAGATGGAAAG
The DNA here is from genome assembly GCF_964213995.1 of Mustelus asterias. Taxonomy (NCBI): domain Eukaryota; kingdom Metazoa; phylum Chordata; class Chondrichthyes; order Carcharhiniformes; family Triakidae; genus Mustelus; species Mustelus asterias. Next base: position 7,857,195 of record NC_135813.1, on the reverse strand, counting down.
ATTCAGGGAGCATGGCTGCCAATGTGATAGAACATAAAACATAGAACATAGGACATAGGACACAGGACATAGGACACAGGACACAGAACATAGAACACAGGACACAGGACATAGGACACAGGACACAGAACATAGAACACAGGACACAGAACATAGGACACAGAACATAGAACACAGAACATAGAACACAGAACATAGAACACAGAACATAGAACACAGGACATAGAACATAGGACATAGAACATAGGACACAGAACATAGAACAAATAGCACACCAGGATGATAGGGATGATAGGGAGTGGGATAGCTTGATCTTGGTTTCAGATAAAGCTCGGCACAACATCGTGGGCCGAAGGGCCTGTTCTGTGCTGAACTGTTCTATGTAACATAGAACATAAAGCAGTACAGCACAGGAATAGGCCCTTCGGCCAACCATGTTGTGCTGAACATGACACCAAGTTAAACTAAATCCTTCTGCCTGCCCTTGGTCCATAATTCCTCTATTCCTTGCATATTCATGTGCTTATCTAAAAGCCCCTTAAACATCCCTATCGTATCCGCCTCCACCACCCCTGGTAGCGCATTCCAGACACCGACCACTCTCTATGTAAAAAAAACTTGCCCCTCACATCTCCTTTGAACTTTCCCCCTCTCACCTTAAGTGCGTGCCCCCGAGTATTAGACATTTCAACTCTGGGCAAAAAGATTCTGACTGTCAACCCTATCTGTGCCTCTCATAATTTATAGACTTCTATCAGGTCTCCCCTCCCCTCGGTTGGAGCAAATGGGAAGACGATGGCCTAGTGGTATTATCGCTGGACAATTATCCAGAAACTCAGCTAATGTTCTGGGGACCCGGGTTCGAATCCCGTCACGGCAGGTGGTGGAATTCGAATTCAATAAAAGGTATCTGGAATTAAGAATCTACTGATGACCATGAAACCATTGTCAGAGAAACCCATCTGGTTCAGTAATGTCCTTTAGGGACTGAAATCTGCTGTCCTTACCCGGTCTGGCCTACATGTGACTCCAGAGCCACAGCAATGTGGTTGACTCTCAACTGCCCTCAGGGAACAAGAGATGGACACTAAATGCTGGCCAGCATTTCCCACGAATGAATAAAAAAAAGTAAAGTAAAATCGAGGATACACAAGGTGCAAGAATTTGAGGAGTGTGGATACCTGTGGGAGAGAGATTCCAACCAGGCACTGCTTTGTAAGCCAATAGGATAAAGTTTAAAATTTATCTATTAGTGTCACAAGTAGGCTTACATTAACACTGCAATGACGTTACTGTGAAAATCCCCTAGTCGCCACACTCTGGCACCTGTTCGGGTACACTGAGGGAGAATTTAGCACGGCCAATGCGCCTAACCAGCACGTCTGACAGACTGTGAGAGGAAACCGGAGCACCCGGAGGGGAGAACGTGCAGACTCCTCACAGACAGTGACCCAAGCTGGGTGTGAGGCAGCAGTGCTAACCGCTGTGCCACCGTGCTGCCCCACCCCACCTTCTGGGAATCCCTGGGTGTGGAAAAAAATAGGATTATGGTCAGCTGCAATTTTCTGTAGCCACCCCCCACACCCCACACGCCTCTCGACACACATGTCTAAGTTCACCAATGAAGGGAATGGCCACATCAGCAAGCTGGAATCTTATCCTAGTGGAACTCAGCGGCTTTATGAGCAGAGGGGCGGTAAATGAAGTTTAGGCGTGACTGATTCAAAGGGAAAATGTTACCGAGCGGCCGGTTTTCCAGCTGGTTCTTGCCATTAGTGAGCAGCAGGTGGCAGTGCTGCTCTTCAGCTATTGCCCATCGAGGGCCGAAAATTGCTAAATGCTGCCACTCAGTGACAAACATCTGGTACTGCACCTCAGCCCTCAATTTGCATTTTGCATCTTCCACTGAAAATTGGAATCAAATAAAAAAACTGAGGCAAATTAAATTGAAGTTTATTTATTAATGTCACAAGTACTGTAATGAAGTTTCTGTGAAAATCCCCTACTCGCCACACTCCGGCACCTGTTCGGGTACACTGAGGGAGAATTGAGCATGGCCAATGCACCTATAAGAAGTCTCACAACACCAGGTTAAAGTCCAACAGGTTTATTTGGTAGCAAATTTTTTGAGCAAATTATTTTGCTACCAAATAAACCTGTTGGACTTTAACCTGGTGTTGTGAAACTTCTTACTGTGTTTACCCCAGTCCAACGCCGGCATCTCCACATCAATGCACCTATAACCAGCACGTCTTTCGGACTGTGGGAGGAAATCGGAGCACCTGGAGGAAGCCCACGCAGACACGGGGAGAATGTACAGATTCCACACAGACAGTGACGCAAGCCCTGAATCAAACCTGGGTCCCTGGCGCTGTGAGGCAGCAGTGCTAACCACTGTGCCACCTTGTTCCACCATTAATTGGTTCCCCTCCAAGTCACTCACCATTCTGACTTGGAAATATATCGCCATTCCTTCACTGTCACTGGGCCAAAATCCTGGAACTCCTTCCCTAACAGCACAGTTTTTCTTTATTCATTCGTGGGACATGGGCGTCGCAGGCTGGGCCAGCATTTATTGCCCATCCATAGTTGCCCGAGGGCCGTTGAGAGTCAACCACATTGCTGTGGCTCTGGAGTCACATGTAGGCCAGACTGGGTAAGGACGGCAGATTTCCTTCCCTAAAGGACATTAGCGAACCAGTTGGGTTTTTGCGACAATCAACAATGGTTTCATGGTCATCAGTAGATTCTTAATTCCTTTAATTTTATTGAATTCAAATTCCACCACCTGCCTTGGCGGGATTCGAACCCGGGTCCCCAGAGCATTAGCTGAGTTTCTGGATTAGTAGTCTAGTGATAATGCCACCAGGCCATCGCCTCCCCACATGCCTACACCACATGGACTGCAGCGGATCGTGAAGGCGACTCGCTCACCACCTTCTCAAGGAGCATTTAGGGGTGGTCAATAAATGACCACCTTGCCAGCGTCGCTCATATCCCTCGAGAGAATAAATATAAACAGCGACTCCTTGTTTGTTTTTCAGAGCCAAGAATCTGGAAACGAAAGTGCACATTGAAGAGACGGAGGGTGATGCTACAAAGAGTTGAACTCAGGTTCCTCTGAACAGCCGAGGGAAGGAGATGGGGTGTCGCTGTTTCACACACTCCCCACGGCTCAACCGGCCAAAGTGAAAACTTTTCAATGACGTCAAGACTCTGAAGCCACTGACTTCAGAACATTCTCACACTTTGGTAAAACAAAGTACTTCTTAAAAAAATGATAATGCTTTTCAAATGTTCCTGCGTTTGTACAAGGTTTTCTTGCTGTTTGTCTCCTTGGTCCCAGTGTCTGTTCCCAGACACTGACAGTAAGAGGCTAGCTCTAGTACCAGGCGACCAACTCCACTTCACCTCTGATTGTGATTTTCTCTGGAATGAGTACCTGGCCATTCACACACCACATCCACCCCCACCCCCCCGCCCCCCTATCCTCACCTCCCCACCCTCCCCCTTTCCGCTGCCCAACCTCCCTGCCCGCACCTCATCCCTTCACCCGTCCCCCTCCTCACCCCACTCCCCCTGCCCCCTCCTCAGTCACCTGGCCTGCCCCCACCTCTCCATTAACTACACAAAACATGAGCAAGTAATGGAGCTGCATCTAATCTGATAAAAACTCAAAAGAAACAGCCAGAGGGATGGCCATGGTAGAGATAATACACCCACACACACACACACCCACACACTCACACCCACCCACACACGCGCACTCATACACATACATACAAACACAGTCGCACATGCACACTCACACGCAAAGTCACACACAGTCACACATGCACACACGCACGCACACACACTCGCTCACACACACACCCACACAGTCTCACACACACACACACAGTCACACTGGCATGCGCACACAGCCACACACACAATCTCACACACACAGTCACTCACACGTCCACACAGTCATTCACACACATGCACACACAGTCACTCATTCGCATGCACACAGTCATTCGTTTGCACACACTCACACACATGTGCACACACACATGCACACTGTCACACTCGCGTGTGCGCACACACAGTCAGTAACACACACGCACGCACAGTCACACATGCACACTTGTGCACACATTCACTCACGCACACACAGTCACTCAGTCACCCACACACTCATGTGCATGCACACACACACACTCACAAAAACACAGACCCACACGCACATGCACACACACACACAGTCACTCAGTCGCACACATACTGTAATAGGCAGGTGGACAATATAGAGACAGAGTCAGATTGCTACAGAGAATATTAGAGACAGAGATTTTGACACATACACAGACAGACCGGCAGACATTACTAGAGATGTGCAGTTCAGAAGAAGCTGTGGAGTGCTAGCCGGCTGGGTAGACAGACACTCCTAGAGAAATCATGAATAGAGTAGACAGGACAGAAAATAAGAGAATCTGAATCCAATTAGGAGGAAGATAAATGTTTGGAATATTTCTGAAATGATATTGGGTGTTTGAATGAAGCGGTTCTACTCCAGACTGAAGTCTCAAACTGAAAAAAGCGGTTCAAATCCCAGATTGGCTTTATTTAATATTGGAAAGACTGAGCTTATCAACTTGACCTCGGTCTCATTTTACAAGTTCAATGGCTTGGCTGCAAGGTCAAGCAAGGGGAGTTTGCTGGCAAGCTACTGCCCAGTAGTGTTAGCTGTGTGTGTGCGCGCGTGCGTGTGTGTGCGTGTGTGTGCGTGTGGGGGGCGGGAAAGCAGCTCAAAGTGGCTCCTCACTATGTCTGCATTGCGTAGGTAGGTTTACGTCAAGGCTGTGCTTTTCTGTAGAGTCGGGTGTATTAATATCTCCGTTACGGGCGGCTTGGATGAGCTGGATCAACTCGCCGCCATCTTGGTGAACTACCCTTCCTGTGGAGCGTGAGGAAGGGATCAGGAATCGAGTGCCGCCCTCGAGGCCACGGGGATAGAAGGCGTGAGGTTACATCCACATCCTGGTGGCGCCCAACCTTGACCTTGAGGGCAACAGGTCAACGAAACATCGTGTGGGCTTCAGAGGCGGGAAACACGAGGAGCTAGAATCATATGTAAATAATTTTGGGTGTATATAATCAAAATATTTTTCAGGTTTAACCTTGTACATAGACTTCCAGTGAAAATGACGTTTTGTAATAGAGGAAACAAGTTCTATGTAGTTCCTGTATTTTTTCCATCCTCCTGTGTATATAAAGTACTTTTCTGCGTTGGTTTTTCTTGTGCTTGCTTCGAATATTATTAAATTTCTTAGAAATAAACCTCTTGGGTGTCCGGCAGCGATTATTCTGTATAGGACTTTCACAGGCTCAGGGCGACACGGTGGCACAGTGCTTAGCGCTGCTGCCTCACAGCGCCAGGGACCCAGGTTCGATTCCCGGTTTGGGTCACTGTCTGTGTGGAGTCTGCACGTTCTCCCCATATCTGCGTGGGTTTTCTCCGGGTGTCCCGGTTTCCTCCCACAGTCCGAAAGACATGCTGGTTAGGTGCACTGGCCGTGTTCAGTTCTCCCTCAGTGTAACCCGAATAGACGCTAGAGTGTGGCGACTAGCGGATTTTCACACTAACTTCATTGCAGTGTTAATGTAAGCCTACTTGTGACTAATAAATAAACTTTACCTCGTGATACGGTGCCAGATTTCACTGTTAGCCAGAATATTCCTCGCCCTTCTCAGCTAACAGATAGTCAACGTCTTTCCCCAAAGGTAGGGGAGTTTAAAACTAGAGGGCATAGGTTAAAGGTGAGAGGGGAGAGATACAAAAGGGTCCAGAGGGGCAATCTTTTCACTCAGATGGTGAGTGTCTGGAACGAGCTGCCAGAGGCTGTATCACAATTTTGTCTTTTAAAAAGCAGTTAGACATGGATAATTTTGGTATAGATGGATATGGGCCAAATGCGGGCAATTGGGACTAGCTTCATGGTAAAAACTGGGCAGCATGGACAAGTTGGGCGGAAGGGGCTGTTTCCATGCTGTAAACTTCAATAACTCGAACAGCTCACAGGTACTTGTCGCAATAACTTGCTGGAACATGTGGGCCAACGCAAGATGGCCAGAGCAACAGGCCACCTGAGACCTCAGTGTAAGACGGGAATGACTGTCTAAACCTTAACCAAGGAGGGGTAACATAGAAACTAGAAGCAGGAGTAGGCCATTCGGCCCTTCAAGCCTGCTCTGCCATTCATTTTGGTCATGGCTGATCATCGAATTCAATATCCTGATCACCCCTTCCCCTCATATCCCTTGAACCCTTTAGCCCCAAGAGCTATATCTAATTTCTTCTTGAAATCAGTCAACGTTTTGACCTCAGCTATCTTCTGTGGTAGTGAATTCCACACATTCACCACCCTCTGAGTGAAGAAATTTCTCCTCACTCAGTCCTAAAAGTCCCTTATCCTCAAACTATAAGTTTCTATGACATCCCCTCTCACTCTCCTAAACTCCAGTGAATATAATCCTAACCGACTTAGTCTCTCCTCATATGACATGATGTGGAGATGCTGGCATTGGACTGGGGTGGGCACAGTAAGAAGTCTCACAACACCAGGTTAAAGTCCAACAGGTTTATTTGGTAGCAAATACCATAAGCTTTCGGAGCTTGCTGCTCCTTCGTCAGATGGAGTGGTCTCTGTTCTCCAACAGTGCACAGACACAGAAATCAAGTTACAGAATACTAATTAGAATGCAAATCTCTACAGCCAGCCAGGTCTTAAAAGGTACAGATAATGTGGTTGGTTGGAGGGAACATTAAACACAGGTTAAAGAGATGTGTATTGTCTCCAGACAGAACAGCTGGTGAGATTACGCAAGACCGGGGCAAGCTGTGGGGGTCACTGATAATGTGACATAAATCCAACATCCCAGTTTAGGCCGTCCTCATGTGTGCGGAACTTGGCTATCAGTTTCTGCTCAGCGACTCTGCGCTGTCATGTGTCGTGAAGGCCGCCTTGGAGAACGCTTACCTGAAGATCCAAGGCTGAATGCCCGTGACTGCTGAAGTGCTCCCCCACAGGAAGAGAGCAGTCTTGCCTGGTGATTGTCGAGCGGTGTTCATTCATCCGTTGTCGTAGCGTCTGCATGGTTTCCCCAATGTACCATGCCTCGGGACATCCTTTCCTGCAGCGTATCAGGTAGACATTAACCTGGATCATTAACCCAGAAGCTTAAGAATTTGAAACTTCAAACACCAGCTTTCTAATCTCACACGCACACACACACTGCAGGAACTGCCATATATTACACTGGTTACTGGTTTAAGGTCTTAGCTGTGGTGCGGTTGGTCAAACCTCATCTCATTGTAAGGTTGGGGGTTCCAGTCTCCATAATCATAGAAACATAGAAACAAGAAGCCAATCGGCCCTTCGAGCCTGCTCCGCCATTCATTTTGATCATGGCTGATCATCAAATTCAATATCCTGATCCCCTCTTCCCTCCGTATCCCTTGATCCCTTTAGCCCCAAGAGTTATAAATAATTTCTTCTTGAAATCAGACGATTGTGACTTTTAAGGGGCGTCTTGACAAATACATGAATAGGATGGGAATAGAGGGATATGGTCCCCGGAAGGGTAGGGGGTTTTAGTTCAGTTGGGCAGCATGGTCGGTGCAGGCTTGGAGGGCTGAAGGGCCTGTTCCTGTGCTGTAATTTACTTTGTTCTTTGTTTTGGCCTCAACTACATTCTGTGGTAGTGAATTCCACTCATTCATCACCCTCTGGGTGAAGAAACTTCTCCTCACCTCAGTTCTAAAAGGTTTTCCCCTTATTCTCAATCTATTACCCCTAGTTCTGGACTCCCCCACCATCGGGAACATTCTTTCTGAATCTACCCTGTCTAACCCTGTTAGAATTTTATAAGTTTCTATGAGATCCCCTCTCACTCTTCTAAACTCCAGTGAATATAATCCTAACCGATTTAGTCTCTCCTCACATGACAGACCTGCCATCCCAGGAATCAACCTGGCAAACCTTCGCTGTACTCCCTCTATAGCAAGGACATCCTTCCTCAGATAAGTAGACCAAAACAATACTCCAGATGTGGCCTCACCAACACCCTGTACAATTGCAACAAAACATCCCTTCCCTATACTCAAATCCTCTCACTATGGAGGCCAACATACTATTTGCCTTCATTACTGCCTGCTGTACCTGCACGCTTACTTTCAGCGACTGATGCACGAGGACTCCATGGTCTCGCTGAGTATCCACCTCTCCCAATTTATTTTTTAATCTGTCTTCCTATTATTGCTACCAAAGTGCATAACCTCACATTTATCCACATTATGCTGCATCTGCCATGTAGATGCCCACACACTCAGCCTGCCCAAATCACGCTGAAGCATCTCTGCATCCTCCTCACAGCTCACCCTCCCATCCAACTTTGTAACATCTGCATCATGGGCACAAATTCGAGGCTGCAATTCAGTGCTGCGCTGAGCAGGTGCTGCACTGTCAGCGATGCTGTCTCCCAGACAGAGGGTGGGATTTTTCAGCCGTGCTCGCCCCGAAACTTTAAAATCCCGCCCGAGGTCAATGGACCTTTCCATGCCCCCCCCCCCCCCCCCCTCCCCCCCCCCCCCCCCCCCCCCCCACCCCCCTCCACCTGCTATGATTCCCGTGGTGGGCAGAATGGGAAAATCCGCCCCAAGATGTTAAATTGAGGCACCTTTTGCCCTCTGAAGGGGAGCAGAGAGGTTAATCCTGGTGTCCCAGTCAATATTTATCCCTCATTCAATAGATGCAGAATGATTGCGGGGGCGGGGAGGGGAATGTGGGGACCACGGTCTAGAGTCAGGCGACACAGTCTCAGAATAAAGGGGTCGGCCATTTAAGAGTGAGATGAGGAGGAATCTCTTCGCTCAGAGGGTGGTGAATCTTCGGAATTCTCTACCCCGGAGGCTCAGTCACTGAATTGTTCGAAGCAAAGGTCAATAGATTTCCAGCTGCTGATGACACCAAGGGATACAGGGAAAGTGCGGGTGCTGAGGGAGAAGATTAGCCATGATCTGGTTAAATAGCAGAGCCGCTGCAGCTTGGGGCTGCTATGGGCCAAGTTTGACACAAGGACATGGTACCCATGTTAATCCCAAAGGCCATGGTTGACACAAGGTGGGCCAGTGTGTGAGGGAGGGGCCACAATGTCAGAGTCACGCAGCAGTGCAGAAGCAGCTGAAGGAAAACCACTGCCCACATTTCAGTCGGTGCTGAGGCGAGAGAAGGGGGGGGTGGAATTAGACCAACTGCTTCCCGGAGAGAGAGGAAAACAATTCAGGAAAATACTGGGGGCGGGCATGAAATACTGGTGTTCACAGTAACAGAACATCTCCAGCAGCGTGTGCTAACGCTGTCAGGAAAAGCCAGCACCTTGTTGCAAAGCAGCACGGATAAAAATATCTGTTGCTGGCACTGAGAGCTGGTGAGAATCCCACAGCATAGGAACACGATAATTAACTGTACAGTAAATGACTGCATCACCTCTTTCTGTCATTTACCAAGCTGCATGTGGCCATTCACCTGATCCACCGTCACCCGGGAGCCTGCACCGAACGGCAAGACTTCCAGCCACTCAGAGAGACCCTTTAGACCCACTTGGGCAGCCCTCATCTCCGAGGCAGAGGGGCTGGGTACTGGTTCCCTCATCTAGGTTGGCACTCATGGCGAGGGAATGGCTGAGTATCTGAGTAACTCATCTCCTGACTCTCCAGGGCCCGTCCACCATCTACAAGGCACAAGTCAGGAGTGTGATGGAATACTCCCCACTTGCCTGGATGGGTGCAGCTCCAACAACACTCAAGAAGCTCGACACCATCCAGGGCAAAGCAGCCCCGTTTGATTGGCACCACATTCACTCCCTCCTCCACTGATGCTCAGTAGCAGCAGTGTGTACTATCTACTAGATGCACTGCAGAAATTCACCAAAGATCCTTAGATAGCACCTTCCAAACCCACGACCACTTCCATTTAGAAGGACAAGGCAGCAGACACATGGGAACACCACCCACCTGCACGATCCCCTCCAAGCCACTCACTGCTCTGACTTGGAAATATATCGGCCGTTCCTTCGCAGTCGCTGGGTCTAAATCTTGGAATTCCCTCCCTCTCGGCATTGTGGGTCAACCTACAGAACAGGGACTGCAGCGTTTCAAGAAGGTGATGGTGATCTGCCTTCTTGAAGGCAGCTCACCACCACCTTCTCAAGGGCAACTAGGGATGGGCAATAAATGCTGGCCAACCAGCGACACCCATGTCCCAGGAATGAATAAAAAACACAATTAAACCCTGTCTGCTCTCTCTCTAGTGGCTGCAACAGATTCCATGGTCATTATCTTGAGGGAAAACTGGCGGAGATATCCCTGGAGTCCTGGCCAATGGATATTCCTCAACCGACATCCCTTGTACAAATTATTGCTCATCATCACATTGTTTGTGGGAGCATTCTGTGCACAATTTGGCTGCTACGTTTTCCACATTACAATAGTGACTACACTTTCAAAGTATTTCATTGACCGTAGGGTACCATGGGATATCCTGAAGATGTCAAAAGCACCTTATGAATGTCGTTGTTTTTACCCCATTGGAACTGTTCAATGTGGCTGTGAATCACACACAACAAAGAACAACAAGAACAAAGAACAATACAGCACAGGAACAGGCCCTTCGGCCCTCCAAGCCCGCGCCGCTCCCCGGTCCAGGATTGAATCCTGAATCCAGGATCCCCGCCCAATTTTCCAGCCTATCTACATACCAATATCCTATCCACCGAGCTGTCCCTCACAGCTACGATGCTTTGTTCATCACAACCTATTAACTCACCCCCACCCCCCCATTCCCGACCATGTGATCTCCAGGGAGAGGCGAAAACCCAGAGTGAAAAACCCCAGGGCCAATATGGGGGAAAAAAATCTGGGAAATTCCTCTCCGACCCCCTGTGGCGATCGAAACGAGTCCAGGAGATCACAATGGCCCCGATCGGAAAATGCTTCCCAACCCTAGTCATTTCCACTTCCACGAACACCATATGAATTCCCTGCCCCCGAGACAGGTTCCCAACTATCCGCAGTATTCAACTTCGAGGTTTGCAGAGTTGATTGGAATTTAAACTGGGTCAGGATCGATGCTGCGCTCTCCTCAGGTTAAAGGAGGGGGTGAGAGAGAGAAATATCAACCCAGGAGCCCGCCTCACCTCAAACCTTTTATGCTGTCGCTTCAGTCAGAAAGAGACGGTGGCACACTCTGGTGCCAAGTATTGGCAAAATGTCCTCCAACCGTAACCATGTTCCCTCTCCTCCTCCTCCCCCCCCCCCCCTCCACACTCCCCCCTCTCCCTCCTCCTCCCCCTCTCCTCCCCTCCCGTCCCTTACACACTCCCCCTCCACATCCACACTCCCCCCCCCCATTGAGAACGAGTCAAGTTTGCTGTTGAATATACAAGTAGAGATGCACGGATCCATATACAAACATAAATACACATAATATACACAAACTACCAAAAAGATCAGGACTCATTCTGCAAAGCATATCCATCTCAATTGCATTGGGCAACATATTTGCTCCATGTGCTGACTAGAAGATTCGCTCAAGAAGGATTATCAATTTCTGAGCATTTGTAACATTGTTTTAAAGTTTCATTTTTTCGATTACAAAAGCCATACTGGAAAATAAATAAGACTGCCCTCGGAATTGTAGGATTCCAGCGTTCATAGAAATCATAGAAACCCTACAGTGCAGAAGGAGGCCATTCGGCCCGTCGAGTCTGCACCGACCACAATCCCACCCAGGCCCTACCCCCACATATTTACCCGCTAATCCCTCTAATCTACACATCTCAGGACACTAAGGGGCAATTTTTAACCTGGCCAATCAACCTAACCCGCACATCTTTGGACTGTGGGAGGAAACCGGAGCACCCGGAGGAAACCCACGCAGACACGAGGAGAATGTGCAAACTCCACACAGGCAGTGACCCGAGCCGGGAATTGAACCCGGGACCCTGGAGCTGTGAAGCAGCAGTGCTAACCACTGTGCTACCGTGCCGCCCAGCGTTGTTCAGGATTATTACCCGTCACACCAGAAACACCATTCAACCGTCCCCTACAACCGATCGCTCTTCAAAACGTGGAGCCAGAACTAGGAAAGTATCAAATCCCTCCAAGGCTTCGACAAAAAACCCCCTGAAAGTAGCTTCCTCCTGTGCAAAGTCCATTTCATAAGCCTGGTCACCACCATCCAGAATCTCACCCACGTCCCATTCTCTACATGTGGGCTGCCGCAGCAGATGTTGGCACGTTTATGCGACATGGAGGAAGAAGAGTTGGTAAGATCACAGCAGAGTCTGATTTGTCTTCCTCTTAACCTTCACAAGAGTATTTTCCAGCATTGGTGACTGGTAGGTAACCCAGGAGCTGAACCTATGGCCAACGTTTTCCATCATCCAGTGGACAATTGTTGCCCCCATCCCCACCCCATCCAACAGGAAAACCATCACCTGCAAGTTCCCCTCCAAGCCACTCACCATCCTGACTGGAAATATATCGGCCCTTCCTTCGCAGTCGCTGGGTCAAAATCCTACAATTCCCTCCCTATCTTGTGGGTCAACCCACTGCAGCGATTCAAGAAGGCAGCTCACCACCGCCTTCTCAAGGGCAACTAGGGATGGGCAATAAATGCTGGCCAGTCAGCGATGCCCATGTCCCATGAATGAATAATAATAAAAAAACTGCCACCCGAATTGGTAAAGTAGTTAGACGAAGACCGGTTTAGTCTTGTACTCAACATAGTTACCAAGAGCCTTCAAATCAATCAGATGGGCGTAAAGATGGCTTTAAAAATTATTCTCATAAAGAGCATACAGTATTTATTACTGGCCATGGACATTTTGTGGCCAAGATGCTCAACTTTTGATTTATTGGCACGATGCATCTTTCAAAATACCAGCCCTGTGTATACCTTTCCCTCAGTCTCTAAAGAGAGTGATCCATAATACAACAACGACAAAATGTCATGAATGGAGCCCAGTCCATCATGCAAACCAACCTCCCATCCATTGACTCTGTCTATATTTCCTGCTGCCTCGGAAAAGCAGCCAGCATAATTAAGGACCCCACGCACCCCGGACATTCTCTCTTCTGTTGGGAAAAAGGTACAAAAGTCTGAAATCAGGTACCAACCGACTCAAGAACAGCTTCTTCCCTGCTGCGGCCAGACTTTTGAATGGACCTACCTCGCATTAAGTTGATCTTTCTCTGCACCCTAGCTATGACTGTAACACTACATTCTGCACTCTCTCATTTCCTTCTCTATGAACGGTATGCTTTGTCTGTATAGCATGCAAGAAACAATACTTTTCACTGTATACTAATACATGTGACAATAATAAATCAAATCAAATTCAAATCAAATATCTATTGGGTTTTAACGCTGATTGAAATGCCTGAGCAATGTGACTGCGTGTTTATCCGGAGAGTAGAGTGCAAAAATCTGGGTGCGGGACTGAGGGTGTGTTGCACTGCCACAGGTGCCACTTTCAGATGACATGTTAAAACGAAGACCACCTGTCCTCTCTGATAGATGCCAAAGACCCCGTGGAACTATTTTAAGGAGGAGCAGATGTTCATGGCCAATATTTATCCTTCAATCAACATCACAGAAACACACTATCTGGTCATCGCATTGCTGCTTGTGGGATCTTGCTGTGCACAGATTGGCTGCTACGTATCGGACATAGATGGGCAGCAGTGTGGCAGTGGGCGGCGCGGTGGCACAGTGGTTAGCACTGGTGCCTCACAGCGCCAGACACCCGGGTTCAATTCTGGCATTGGGTGACTGTCTGATTGGAGTTTGCACATTCTCCCCGTGTCTGATGGATCCCTCCCACAGTCCAAAGATGGGTAGGTTAGGTGTACCAGCCATGCTAAATTCCCCTTAGTGTCCCAAGATGTGCAGGTAAAGGGGATTAGCAGGGCAAATATGTGGGGTTATGGGAATAGGGCCTGGGTAGAGAGTCAGTGCAGACTCATTAGGCCGAATAGCCTGTCTTGGCATTCTGGGAATTCTATAACGTTCAGAAGTGCTTCATTGGCTGTAAAGTGCTTTGGGATGCAGTTGTGAAAAGTGCTATATAAATGCAAATCTTTCTTTCTCTTTACATCTTTTCCTTGGTTTGAAGGCAGCAGCCACATGTGCTGTGGTACCAATGGGCTTCCACATGTGTTTTCTGCATTGGCACGCATGACCCTTACCGCCAGGCTTGGTGTTCGAGATTGTGCAACAAATGGCAGCAGGGGGCTCACTTGTAGAAAGGACAAAACCTCAACCAATCTTGACTACACCAATGCACTCGCTTCCCACCAAGGATGGAGAGTATCATTCATTCATTCGTGGGATGTGGGCACCACCCCCAAGGTCAGCAATCCTCCCATCCCTAATTGCTCCCCATTACATTCAAGATGGAGGCTTGCTCAGCCATTTTAGCGGGTAGTTAAGAGATAGCTGGTGGTCTGGAGACACATGGAAGTCCAATCAGGTAACTACCTTCCCTGAAGAACCTTAGTGAAGGGAGATGGGTTTTTATGGTCACCATTACTGATGCAACATTTTGTTCTGCATCTATTTTAAATTCCTCAGTTGCTGAGGTGGGATTCGAATTAATGTCTCCAGATCATTAATCTAGGCCACTGGATCAGTAGGCCCAGACAGTAATATACGTTAGTGCAACTCCCATTCTATCAGACCCTGAACTACCTTGCCAGAACAATGAAGAAGACTACAAATTGAATGAGGGACTGACCTTGTCTATATATTTCTCTGCCCTGTCACGTTATACATGTCCTGACTCACTGGGCACAACTGACACCATTTCAGCTCCATATTTTGGAGTAAATCAGAGAATCCCTACAGTGCAGGGGAAGGCCATTCAGCCCATCGAGCCTGCACCGACAACAATCCCACCCAGTCCCTATCCCCGTAACCCCACATATTTACCCGACTAATCCCCCTGACACTGAGGGACAATTTAGCATGTCCAATCAACCTAACCCGCACATCTTTGGAGTGTGGGAGGAAACCGGAGCACCCGGAGGAAACCCACGCAGACACGGGGAGAATGTGCAGACTCTGCGCAGACAGTGACCCGAGCCGGGAATCGAACCCGGGACCCTGGTGCTGTGAGGCAGCAGTGCTAACCACTGTGCCACCGTGCCATACTCCGGGTGCTCCTGTTTCCTCCCACAATCCGAAAGCCGTGCTGGTTAGATGCATTGGCCTTGCTCATGGCCACCACAAATCGAACAACGTGACAATCTGTGTCTTTGAGAAGCTAAAACATTTTACACCAGTTTTTTTAACAACCCAAGTTCATTTACTGATTAGACTTCGAACACTCCGTTGTGGTTTCAAGTGGCTGATTAGGCACTTAGAACATCAAAGTGGAGAGGAAGAGCCAACAAGATATTCATCTGATGTTCCAAGAATACACACCTGACTGTCCTACTTTGCAGCACGATATAGTTGGGACTTCATTTTCATTAAAAAATGATTTTGTTCAGGTCTAAATTGACTATCCCAAATGTGACCTTTCCTCTGAATGTGATTTTTTTCTTTGGAAAATTAAGCCGCTGTAAAGAGTGACTTCTGAATGTTAAAATGGCCAGAACTGCAACTAATTTTAATGTTAAATTTGCTGAGCCGTTGTTGTTCTGAACAAACGCCACTGTGCATTATGCAAATCACACATCATACCAAGTTCATGCCATATTTGCATGATGCACAAGGCGTGCATTGTGATCAGCTGCAGCAATATTAAGGGGTGAGAGGTTGGTAGCCTCAGTGAACATGCTCTGTACTGGGATGTAGCACAATTGGTTAAAATCTCCCCTTGTTTCCTCACAGAGATGCTGGCGTAGCTGAAGGAAAATTGGACCGTGTGCCTGTGAGTTGTGATCACTGTGCTCAGTGTGGATTTCCGCCATGGGATTTGTGTTACGGGTTCCAGTGTCCCAGCCTGTGCACCGAGTCGCTGCCGTAGAAATGAACAAACTTATCCAGAAACTACAATTCTTCTCAGTTTTTGGCTCCATTTAATTTCTCTCTGGCTTAACAGGGTGACCTTGGCTTCACGGTGGTTAGCACTGCTGCTTCATAGCGCCAGGGACCCGGGTTTGATTCCCAGATTGGGTCACCGTCTGTAAGGAGTCTTTGATTTGATTTATCGTTGTCACATGTATTAACATGCAGTGAAAAGTATTGTTTCTTACGCGTTATGCAGACAAAGCATACCGTTCATAGAGAAGGAAAGGAGAGGGTGCAGAATGTAGTGTTACTGTCATAGCTAGGGTGTAGAGAAATCATAGAAATCATAGAAACCCTACAGTGCAGAAGGAGGCCCTTCAGCCCATCGAGTCTGCACCGACCACAATCCCACCCAGGCCCTACCCCCATATCCCACCCACTAATCCCGCGAACCTACACATCTCAGGACACTAAGGGCAATTTTAGCATGGCCAATCAACCTGACCCGCACATCTTTGGACTGTGGGAGGAAACCGGAGCACCCGGAGGAAACCCACGCAGACACGAGGAGAATGTGCAAACTCCACACAGACAGTGACCCAAGCCGGGAATCGAACCCAGGTCCCTGGAGCTGTGAAGCAGCAGTGCTAACCACTGTGCTACCGTGCCGCCCCCTTAATGCAAGGTAAGTCCATTCAAAGGTCGTGATGGCAGCAGGGAAGAAACTGTTCTTGAGTCGGTTGGTACCTGACCTCATACTTTTGTTTCTTTCTCCCGACGGAAGAGAGAATGTCCGGGGTGCGTGGGGTCCTTAATCATGCTGGCTGCTTTGCCGAGACAGCGGGAAGTGTAGACAGAGTCAATAGATGGGAGACTGGTTTGTGTGATGGATTGGGCTACATTCACGACCTTTTGTAGTTCCTTGCAGTTTTGGGGCAGAGCAGGAGCCATACCAAGCTGTGATACAACCAGAAAGAATGCTTTCTATGGTGCACTTGTAAAAGTTGGTGATAGTCGTTGCTGACATGCCAAATTTCCTTGGTCTTCTGAGAAGTAGAGGTGTTTAAAGTAGAGTCTGTACGTTCTCTCCGTGGGTTTTCTCCTGGTGCTCCGGTTCCCTCCCACTGTCTGAATGACGTGCTGGTTAGGGGGCATCGGCCCTGGGAATGGCCATCACAAACTGACCACTGTGGCAATCCGTGTCTTTCAGAAATGTATTATATTCACATTTCTCTGCAGGATGTTTTGAGTGGTCCCTGGCATTTTATCGGAGCCGTGCTGTCTGCAGCCGGTATCCTCTATTGTTACTGAAGCAGCGTACCCGAACAGGCACCGGAGTGTGGCAACTAGGGGGTTTTCACAGTAACTTCATTGCAGTGTTAATGTAGGCCTACTTGTGACACTAATAAATAAACTTAAACCTATCTTTACAACAAACTAGCACAAGACTGTGCAATTTTCCTTCAGGCACCGCGGCATCTCCAAGACAAAACAAAGGGAATTTTAATAATTGCGTTGGCTAGACTCAGCCAATCACTGGCCTTTTATATGAAAGAGGAAATGTACAAGTCAGAGTCTGAAGTACCGGTTTAGGTTTTAAATGCTGCCGTTGTGAAGGTGCATGCTGCCCACATTGTACCCGCTTGCCCTTTCAGGCACAGTCTAATTTGTTTTGCTGACTTTTGTTGTTTTTGGTCCCCGTTCTTAAGATGTGCATTTTTCTTTCCGCGAAAGACTAGTTTGAAGTTTACATCATGACCCTTAACTCGTTTCCTTAAATGAGGGTGAAGCGTCCACCACACTGAACAGAGTCCGGCTTTATTTTGCCACATTCTTCAGTTTCACACAGAACCCTGTTTGTAAATCCATTAATCTGATACCAGCTGGTAATGACATGATTCTTAAAACCCCATCTCACCTACAAACCAGCATCAGTCTTGCTGGCAAACTAGCAGCCTGCCAAAGGCTGTATGTGGTCAGAGATCATGACAGGTTAAAGTTTATTTATTAGTCACAAGTAGGCGTACATTCACACTGAAATTAAGTTACTGTGAAAATCCCCTAACCGCCACACTCCAACGTCTGTTCGGGTACACTGGGGGAGAATTTTAGCATGGCCAGTTCATCTAACCGGCACATCTTTGGACTGTGGGAGGAAACTGGAGCACCCGGAGTAAACCCACGCAGACACGGGGAGAATGTGCAAACTCTGCATGGACAGTGACCCAAGCCGGGAATTGAACTCCAGTCCCTGGTGCTGTGAGGCATCAGTGCTAACCACTGTGCCACCATGCCACCCTTAATACTGGTGCTGAGAGGCAGCAGCGCTAACCACTGTGCCACCAATAGGTCGGGAACCACTCCTCTATAATTCCTTTCTGAACTTTCTCCTCCTTTGAAAGCATGCCCCAATTTCTGTCTGATTACGGTTGGCAAGTACTTTGGGGCGCTTTACTTCATTAAAGGTGTTATACAAGTTATATATTAGATCGAAAAAAGTATGTACGCATCAGTTAAATCCACTATATCCAAAGCAGTAGATTTTAAAATCACCCCCAGAGCTGTTAGCTTCCCCCCTTTCCTACAATAACTAACTTTAGTAGTTGAATGACATTTCCAGTTAGTGATGATCTATAGCAGTGTTGGACATCATGTGGCCCACAAGGCATTTTGTTGACCATTGACTACGTAAAGTTAAAAGTTTATTTATTATTGTCACAAGTAGGCTTACATTAACAGTGCAATGAAGTTACTGTAAAAATCCCCCCGTCGCCACACTCCGGCACCTGTTCGGGTACACTGAGGGAGAATTTAGCACGGTCAATGCACCTAACCAGCACATCTTTCGGACTGTGGGAGGAAACCAGAGCACCCGGAGGAAAGTCCACAGACCCAGGAAGAACTTGCAGGCTCCATAAGTGACCCAAGCTGGGAATCGAACCTGGGTCCCTGGCGCTGTGAGGCAGCAGTGCTAACTACTGTGCCACTGTGTTACCCGACAATGGTTGACTACTGTGATGATACTGTGCCTTTAAGAAGTGTATTTCAATCATGTTTCTTTGCAGGATGTTTCGAGCAGTCCTGGCATTTTATCAGAGCCGTATTCTCTGCAGCTGGTGTCCTTATTGTTACTGAATGTGTGAGGAGCAATTGAGAACTCTGGGTCTGTACTCAATGGAGTTGAGAAGGATCTCATTGAAATTTACAGAATACTGAGAGGCCTGGATAGAGTGGACGTGGAGAAGATGTTTCGATTAGTAGGAGAGTCTAGGACCCGAGGGCAGAGCCTTAGATTAAAAGGACGACCATTTAGAACTAAGATGAGTAGGAATGTCTTCAGCCAGAGGGTGATAAATCTGTGGAATTAATTACCACAGAAGGCTGTGGAGGCCAAGGCATTGAGTGTTTTTAAGACAGAGATAGATAGGTTCTTGATTGGTAAGGGGATCAAAGGTTACGGGGAGAAGGTGGGAGAACAGGGTTAAGAAATTTATTAGCCATGATTGAGTGACGGAGCAGACCTGATGGACTGAATGGCCTAATTCTGCTCCTATATCTAATGGTCTTTTGAAGCAATATAATTGACAATATGTTTGTTTTAAACTGAACTAATACAGCACTCTGTTTTAATTTTCCCCTGGGATTGCATCATAGAGCTTGATTGGGATGATTGACCGGTTAGGTCATATGACTGGAAACAGCTCAGCTCCAGATACTTTTTGAGCTTGAGACAGAGCAGTGTCTCTTGTTTTCCCCTCACTGAAGTTGGAGATTTTCTTTTTATTTAAACGTGGGACATGGGCCTAGCTGGCCGGCCAGCATTTATTGCCCAGCTCTATTGTCTGGGTGTTACTGTTTTGAAAGCTGCAGAGTGATTTATCCTTTCCTGTCTCTGAAGTCTGAAGACTGGAAGCTGCTCGAGACGATGGGCCTGGAGAATATGGGCGGTGAAGTTGGGCGTCGGGCCTATACCGCGATCTGCACCCGATTCCGAGCAGAACCCGGCTTTACTGACACCCAATTTGGGCGCGGGTCCGGCCCAAGCCCGAATCGCGCGGCCCGACGATTTAAATGCATTTGCATTTGCACCCCCCCCCCCCCCCCCCCCCCCCGACCAGAGGATGACCGTCAGAGAGCCGTTCTCACCGCTTTCTGCTATTTCTTTCGCGCCTGGGCGCGCTGTCAGATTTTTTTCGAACTGCGCATGCGCAGTTCAGAGCTCCGATCTGTCCGCCAGTGCTAAGCCCCGCCCACAGCGCGGATCGGGCCGGAGCCGGCAAAATGCGTATGGGCGCGCTGGAAAGAGGATTCCAGGCGCGGATCTATTTGACGCCCAGATCCGGCACTTAGACTCAAAATGGTAAAACTCCCCCCTATGTTTGCTTCTCCGTTTGCTGCCTTGAAAAATATTCTTCTCTGAAAACTGCTGGCTTGAAGTTCTGCCTTTAGGTGTTACTAAGCTGGAAATCTAATATTACGTGAGCATATTTGTTTTAATGCTAACTAATTCTGAAGAAGGGTGTATGCCTATGGGGTTGCTTTTAAATTGGAACAACAGAGATAGCTAGCTGTTAACAGTTACACTATGTCATGTTTAATTCTTGTAATTGGTAAAAGTTATGCTATTTCATTTTGTTGTATTCTAACCGTGTTCTTAAATAAGCATTGTTTGTTAAAACATTCCCAGTTGGCCACTTAAATCATACCTGGAGTGAAACCCTAATTATGCTCACCCTAATGCCAAAAATCAAATGCAAATCTTTGGGTCCTAGGCTAACTTTATAAAACACCTTGGAGTTTGTGGCCTGGGTCATAACACCACCAACAGTCTCTCCAAGCAGGGTACAGATATTAACTGCCTAACAGAGATGCCACCTTGTCAGGGTGTTTTGATACCCAGTCCAGTTCCTGTTGTTTCTGTTTGTAATATATATAAATGATTTGGAGGAAAATGTAACTGGTTTTATTAGTAAGTTTGCGGACGACACAAAGGTTGGTGGATTTGCAGATAGCGATGTTGTCCATCAGAGGATACAGCAGGATATAGATCAGTTGGAGACTTGGGCGGAGAGATGGCAGATGGAATTTAATTTGGACAAATGTGAGGTAATGCATTTTGGAAGGTCTAATGCAGATAGAAAATAGACAGTAAATGGCAGAACCCTTAAGAGTATTGATAGGCAAAGGGATCTGGATGTACAGGTACACAGGTCACTGAAAATGGCAATGCAGGTGGAGAAGGTAGTCAAGAAGGCATACGGCATGCTTGCTTTCATCAGCTGGGGGATTGAGTTTAAAAATTGGCAAGTCATGTTGCAGCTTTATACAACCTTAGTTAGGCCATACTTGGAATATAGTGTTCAATTCTGGTCGCCGCATTACCAGAAGGATGTGGAGGCTTTGGAGAGGGTACAGAAAAGATTTACCAGGATGTTGCCTGGTATGGAGGGCATTAGCTATGAGGAGAGGTTGGAGAAACTTGGTTTGTTCTCACTGGAACAACGGAGGTTGAGGGGCGACCTGATAGAAGTCTACAAGATTATGAGAGGCATGGACAGAGTGGATAGTCAGAAGCTTTTTCCCAGGGTGGAAGAGTCAATTACTAGGGGGCATAGGTTTAGGGTGCGAGGGGCAAGGTTTAAAGGAGATGTACGAGGCAGATTTTTTACACAGTGGGTGCCTGGAACTCGTTGCCAGGGAAGGTAGTGGAAGCGGATACGGTAGTGACCTTTAAGGGGCGTCTTGACAAATACATGAATAGGATGGGAATAGAGGGATATGGTCCCTGGAAGGGTAGGGGATTTTAGTTCAGTCGGGCAGCATGGTCGGTGCAGGCTTGGAGGGCCGAAGGGCCTGTTCCTTTGCTGTAATTTTCTTTGTTCTTTGTTTCAGGACCTTGCCTGCAGTTATCCAGACTGAATACACAAATTGACCTTGTCTCTGAATGTTTGCTGGATTAATAGAGTAAACGCAGAGGATAAATTTCAACCTCACGTACAAAACCACAATTATTTTTTTATGTCCGGATCTCCCTTATACAAACCCCACCTCCTCCAACACCGTCAGCCACCCAGGCCTTTAACTCTTGAACAAAAACAGAAAATGCTGGAAAATCTCAGCTGGTCTGACAGCATCTGTGGAGAGAGAATCGAGCCAACGTTTCAAGTCAGGATGACCTTTTGTCAGAGCTTAAACTCTTTATGTTTCCCTGGCTGTGGTCCTACTGGTGGTCCCAAACTGGGAATCGAACCCGGGTCCCTGGCGCTCAGAGGTAGCAGTGCTAACCACTGTGCCACCAATAGGTTGAGAACAGCTCCTCTATAATTCCTTTCCGAACTTTCTCCTCCCTTGAAGGCACGCCTTAAAACCCACCCCAATTTTTGTCTGATTACGGTTGTCAAGTACTTTGGGGCATTTTACTTCATTAAAGGCGTTATGCAAGTTGTATATTAGATCAAGGAAAGTATGCACATGTGGGTTAAATCCACTATATGCAAAGCGGTAGATTTAAAAAACTGCAGTTAGCTTTCCTACAATACCTACCTTTAGTAGTTGAGTGACATTGCTAATCAGTAATGATCTATAGCAGTGACAGGCGACACGTGGTCCATCAGGCTATTGAGTGTGGCCCACAAGGCCATTGACCAAAAAGTTTAAAGTTTATTTATTATTGCCACAGTAGGCTTACATTAACACCGCAATGAAGTTACTGTGAAAATCCCCTAGTCACCACACTCCAGCACCTGTTGAGGTACACTGAGGGAGAGAATTTAGCATGGCCAATCCACCTAACATCCACATCTTTGGACAGCGAGAGGAAACCGGAGCACCCGGAGGAAACCCACACGGACATGGGGAGAATGTGCACACTCCGCACAATCCCAAACCAGGAATCAAACCCAGGTCCCCGGCACTGTGAGGCAGCAGTGCTAACCACTGTGCCACCGTGCTGCCCTCCACATGGGGGAGTTGCCAGATTCCAGTGTTTTTGTCCACTTTTTTTTCCTCGTGGCATGAGTACAGTGATATGCACATCAAGCAAGGGCAAGCGAAGTGAGGTGCGTGCTGACTGCTCACCACACTGACTGCGAGAGGCATGCACTTCCTCTGTGCCCAATCAAAGCATAAATATTTCTGTTTTTACCATTTGAAGTTGACAGTTCTATTGATAGATGAATGATTTAAGCGTTCTCTATAACTCATTTAATCTTATTCATGGGGTCATGGCTGGTGAACGAGGGCGATTTCAATCTTGCGGCCCACTGAGATGAAGGAGGGCCACTCATGCGACCCACTCACTAACCTAGGTTGCCCATCATTGATATAGGGGTAGTTTGTGAAGACACTTGTACTTGTGAGAGACGGTCTACTTACTCACTGGAAGCACTTGGTCGAAGCAGAGAGTTTTGTCCCTAATGAGGGCTGAATTCAGGTATTTTCACCCAAAGTTGCTGGTACTGAAGGAATCTAAACCTTAGGTTCTAGAGTTTCTCTACAGGCTTGTGCGCGGATACTTTATCAGCAGTGTTGCTCCGGTTAATGAGCAGCAATGAAGACATAGTTTGAGACTAAATGGATGAGGTGGCATCTTTCCAGTCACTGTGTGTACCAATTAATTTGAAAAAATATTTCTTAAGATTGCAGTGTCATATTTAATTAGCACAGAGTTCTAACTTCAGCCAAAACATTTAATTGGATGTTCAATGTAAGCAAATAGGTTTGTGACTTAGCTGTTGATAAGATCCCACGTAGGAAGTGAATTAGCTCCTTGCCAGTTGAGAGTCATTTACAGCACAGGAGGCCACCATTCAGCCCTTCGAGTGCATGCCAGCTCTCCAGCTGAGCAATCCAGTCTGTCCCATTGTTCCCACTCAGCCCCAGCAGCTCTGCAAGTTTATTTCTCTCAAGTGCCAATCCCATTGCCTTTTTGATATAATTGGCTCATGTTGCGGTGGCACTATCCTCTTCCCTCATAGTGGAAGGATTCACGGGTTCATTGTCAGTCTGTGCATTCTTCCCATAGTCATAACCATCAGCCTGGTTGAATCCCTAAACTTCATATCCTTACTCAACTGCTTTCAGAGCGACCGGCAATAGAAAACTCTAACAAGAGTTCTTCAATGGGATGTCAATAGGGACACAATTTGCTCTCGAGGCTCTCGCAATGAGCAGCAATCTTATGGCATTAGTGCAAAAGTATGCCAAGTTGCTCATACAACAAAACATGAACCAGGAAGAGATAAGGTGATTAAAAGCTTGGTTGTGGAGAATTCACCTCAGGCACAAGCTTAACTGGAATGTGCCCTGGTCTAGAAAAGGCCAAGAATCCTATCCCTGTTCTCAATTCATCGGATAAGGACAGGATTGGATTTGTCTCTGCTGTCCTCTGTAGCAGTGTCCTGTTAAAACTTGTCATTTAGACCGGTAACAATGAACAGAACCCCACAAAGAACTGCTAGAAAATGCCATATTTATAAAGATGAATCGTCACCATGGTATATGTTGATTCTTTTATATTATAGAATCATAGAATAGAATTATAGAATCCCTACAGTGCAAAAGGCAGCCATTTGGCCCATCGAGTCTACAGTAACAATCCCATTCAGGCCCTATCCCCTTGGATTTACCCTGCCAATCTCCCTGCCACTAAGGGGCAATTTAGCAGGGTCAATTCACCTAGCCTGCACATCTTCGGACTGTGGGAGGAAACCAGAGCACCTGGAGGAAACCCATGCAGGCATAGGGAGAATGTGCAAACTCCACCCAGACAGTGACCCGAGGCCGGAATTGAACCCGGGTCCCTGACGCTGAGGCAGCAGTGCTAGCCACTGCCACTCTCCAGCTCTGCTCTCACACGCGTCCCTAATTTACACCAAATCCAACTCAATCATCCATGTTCACTTAATCCTGGTCTGGATAGGATTTGAGTTTAAAATTCTTATCAACATTTTCAAATCCCTCCATGGACTTCCATCCCTCCCTCAAACTTTCCATCAGCCCTACAACCCTACCAAGATCACTGCATTCCTCCAATTTTGGCCTCCCACTCATCCATAATTGGTCATCAGCTGCTGAGGCTCCAAGCACCAACATTCCCTTCCTAAACCTCAATGCCTCACCCCCTCCATGGAAGAGGATCCTCCAAACACTCCCCTTCTGTGTGGCCAAGCTTCTGGTTGCCTGTCTCACCATCTCTACATGGCTCTGCATTGAATTTTATTTGACAACATCCCTGTGAAGCACTTTGGGACTACATTAAAAGATGCTATATAAGTGCAAGCTGTTGTTGCATGAGCAAGCATTTTAACTACTAACAATTATGACCACTTTTGAATTGACACCAAACTTCCCTTTGCCGGTTATTTTAGTTTTGTACAATTGGACCCTTGTCAAATTACCGCTCCAGTGGTAAGTTAATACACTCAAGACAGCAACTGTAAAGATGAGTACCCGACAGGGGAATAGGATCTTTGTATTTGAATACCAGATGCGATTGCTGCTGGGGCCACCGGTGCAGCTTCAAGTCCTTTACAAATTTGGGCGTTGGACACACTTGACTTTGTAATTTACATTCAAGAAAATCATAAACATTGAAAAAGTACTTCACAGATGAAGCAGAGATTTTCAAAAACCCTGGAAAGAGGGAAAGCTAGAAATGTACAACAGGTTTCAGCTTCTGAAACTGAGTGATAGCCTAACATTGTGGGTGAGGCTCTAGAGTTTCACTTAAACCAATCTTTAAGACACTAGCTGACCTACTTCCACTAGTACTTTTCCTCTAGCTTTTTAAGCTAGCCCTATTTATCCAGTCACTGAGCCATGTGGTGAGGTTTGATCCCGAGCGTGTTTGGGGGTGAGGTTTGAACCCTAGCGTGTGGTGGTGGTGTGCGCACACGTGCAAGTGAGGTTTGATCCCTAGCGTGTCGGTGTGAGTGAGGTTTGATCCCTAATGCGTGTGTGATGGTGCTGTATATGGCCTCAGCACTCTTACACAAGGGAAGGAAATATTAATCAATTATAACATTGTTTCTAAGCACAGGGATAAACAAACACAAAGGAGGAGGAGAAAGGATTTGCACATTTTTAATTTCATGATCTCTGGATGCCACATTTTGGCACGGTGGCACAGTGGTTAGCACTGCTGCCTCTCAGCGCCAGGGAGCCGGGTTCGATTCCCGGCTTGGGTCACCATCTGTGTGGAGTTTGGACATTCTCTCCAAGTCTGCGTGGGTGGGAGTTTGCACATTCTCTCCGTGTCTGCGTGGGTTTCCTCCCACAATCTGAAAGATGTGCTGGTTAGGTGCATTGACCCAGACAGGCGCTGGAGTGTGGCAACTAGGAGAATTTCACAGTAACTTCATTGCAGTGTTAATGTAAGCCTCACTTGCAACCAAATTTACTTTACATTTCAGAGCAGATTGCCACCTGTCCAAATATTGCTTCCAGGGGCTTGGTGGCAAGTTTTGCCTGATGACTCTTTCAAAGCAATTTGGAATGTTTTCATAGAATCCCTACAGCGCAGGAGGCCATTCAGCCGATCGAGTCTGCACCGACCACAATCCCACCCAGGCCCTATTCTGTAACCTCTCATATTTACCCTGTTAATCCCCTGACACTAGGGCCAATTTAGCATGGCCAATCAACCTAACCTGCATACATTTGGACTGTGGGAGGAAAACAGAGCACACGGATGAAACCCCAAAGACACAGGGAGAACATGCAAACTCCACACAATGACCCAAGGCCAGAATTGAACCTGGGTGGCTGGCGCTGTGAGGCAGCAGTGCTAACCACTATTACAAGCATTATATACAACATGTTTGTAAAAGTCTACTCTGGTTTTTCAGGGAACCACATTTTCAGAGCAAAGATATAATCCTGGAGATCTGAATGATTTAATTGTAAATGCATAAATATATTAAGGGCACGGGTGAAGAAATGCTCAAAATATGGAGATGTTTTAGTTTTCATTTATTCAAGTTATTGAAGATCAGATTGTGCATGACACTGTTGGGATTGTTCACTTACTTGCCCGTCAATATTTTGGTTAATTGATTTAAAGGCACACAAACCTTTTTGGAATCTCACTTGGGGCCCAAATCAAGCACACACGTCAAGCCCTCAAAAACATTACCTGCAGACCCCATGACTTTTGGCTTTAAAAGTTGGATTCAAAAACTTGACTTTTACATGAGTAAATACAGTGACTTAATTTATTAAAGTTTAGTAAGGAAATGCGACAGTCAACTTGCACATAGCAAGGTTCTACCAGCAAGGAGATAACATACTCATGTCGGCTGAGGAACAAATATTGATATTGATGCACCCAACCAGCATGTCTGGTTCACTGTTCTTCCAATAGTTCCATTGGAGCTTTGATATCTGACAGAGGACAGGAGGATCCACAGTTTAGTATCTCATTCCAACGACAGTATGTCCAACAGTGCAGCACTCCCGTAGTACTGCATCGTAGGGTTAGTCTCAATTTTGTACTCTGGAAATTGAATGGGGAGGCAATGCCTAGTGGTATTATCACTAGACTATTAATCCAGGAACTCAGATAATGTTCTAGGGACCTGGGTTCGAATCCTGCCATGGCAGATAGTGGAATTTGAATTCAATAAAAAAATCTGGAATTAAGAATCTCATGTTGACTGTGAAATGATTGTCGGAAAAACACATCTGGTTCACTAGTGTCCTTTAGGGAAGGAAATCTGCCATCCTTACCTGGTCTGGCCTACATGCAAGCTCCAGAGCCACAGCAATGTGGTAGACTCTCAACTAGCCTCGGGCAACTAGGGATGGGAAATAAATGCTGGCCCAGCCAGAGACATCCATATCCCACGAATGGATAGCAAGAACCCACAATCTTCTGGTTTGGAGAGGAGTGAAATACCAAGTGTCAACATAAAGGCCAGTTATCACATTGGCGAATTTCAAGTCTGAAAAGAATTGGCATTTTTGGGAGATGAAAAGAATTGGCATTTTTGGGAGATGAAAAGCCACAAAGAAACACAAATATAAAAAATTTAAATCCAGAGGAATTAGTTATTTTATTCATGAGATGTGGGCATCGCTGGCAAAGTCAGCGTTTATTGTCCATCACATATTGCCCTAAAGAGGCTCATGAGATGAAGTAGTAACTGCAGATATTTCTAAGTCAGGATGTGGATGTGAAACTTTGGGGGGGGGGGGGGGGGGGGGGAGAACTTGCATGCGATGATGTGGCCATGTTCCTGTTACCCTTGCCCTTAAAAGGAGTAAAAGTCTTGAGTTTGGAAGGTGCTGTTGCAGAAGCCTTGTTGCATCTCATTGATGGTACACATTGCAACCACGGTGCTCCACTAGTGAAGGAGGTAAAGCTCAAGATAGTGCACAGCGTGCTAATCAAGCAGGCTGCTTTGCCCCAAATGGTGTTGAGCTTGTTAATTTATGGCACAGTAAGTAGTCTCACAACCAGGTTGAAATCCAACAGGTTTATTTGGTAGCACAAGCTTTCAGAGTGCTGCTCCTTCGTCAGGTGAGTGCAGGATTTGTTTCACAAACACGGCATATATAGACACAAACTCAATTACAAGATAATGATTGGAATGCAAGTCTTAACAGGTAATCAAGTCTTTACAGATGCAGACAATGTGAGTGGAGAGGAGGTTAAGCACAGATTAAAGAGGTGCGTATTGTCTCAAGTCAGGACAGTTAGTGGGATTTTGCAAGGCCAGGCAAGTCGTGGGGGTTACAGATAGTGAGACATGAACCCAAGATCCCTGTTGAGGCCGTCCTCATGTGTGTGGAACTTGGCTATCAGTTTCTGCTCGGCAATTCTGCGTTGTCGTGTCTCTCGAAGGCCGCAAATCCTGCACTCACCTGATGAAGAAGCAGCACTCCGAAAGCTCATGCTACCAGACAAACCTGTTGGACTTTAACCTGGTGTTGAGAGACTACTTACTGTGCCTACCCCAGTCCAACGCCAGCATCTCCACATCAGTTAATTTACAAGAAATCCAGTAACAAAGTTTTACAGACTGGAGAAAGCACTGAACAGACAAAAGTATGAGAGTAGACATAAAAACAGTACAAGTGTGTTACTTTTATTGAACACATTATATCTTGGCCAAGTCTAGAAACAGTCCCAGAATTTAACAGTCATCTTGCTGGAGGTAACAGTCCCAACAGCGCCATTTTCAGTAAGGCAGCTCTACCAATACAATCTTTCATAGAACTCAAAAAGGTGCAAATGTGTTGAAATGGCTCAGACATTTTACAGCGTCATTTAAAAATTAAAACTCACATTTTTACAAACCTGCAGCGGGTCAGGCTAATCTCAACAAACTCTCCTTTTTGCATACTGAACACCCTTCCCAGCTTTTGTCAGAGAGAAGGGCACAGGAACATGGAACAATATTTCAATCCTGACAGTTTGCTAAGACAAGTTCAAGGCCTTATTGTATTTACTTTGGCGCAGAAAGGTTTCTGCAGTTGTGTCACACTTAAAGCTGCGATTTCGTGTTTGGTTGCTCTGCTTTACAGACTTCAAAAAGGCAAGGGAGAGCAAAAGAAAAAACAAATGGAAATTAGTGCTGAGCATCAGTTGGAAGGCAGACAATTTTCCATCGAAACGGGATAGTCTTCCTTGTTGCAGATGGAGAAAGCAAAGAATTTGGATTGACACAGCACCTTTTCTAATTTCAAGATGCTCCAAAACGCTTTACAGCTGAGTACTCCCGAAATGTGTAGCCACCTCGGAGAGCAGAACGGTTTAAAATCGCGCATGAAATATTGGCACTTCCAACCGTGCAGCTTTCCCTCCGTACTGGCACTGGTGTGTTAAAGGTAACAAGTGACCGTAAATTCATGCCCAATCTTTACATTGCTGGATTAACTGATCTCCTGTGGCATTACTCCGAGTACGCGATAACACTTTATGGCAGGTGGGACTGAGCAAGGTCTGAAAATAAGTGTGCAAGGTGACAGTGACGTACGTGTGCTGTTAATTAATTAGCTTATATTTTCAGGAAACATGTTTTTGTTAGTGAGATAAAATAAAATTTGCCATAGATATATCACTAGGGATGCAGAATGCGGTTTGTATTAGAAGAAAAAATAAATTGATCTTAATTTGTTGAGGGTTTTCCAATCAAACTGATTTGGATTAGAGACTGACTGGATATGCAGAATATTGGATTTGTTACAATAATGCACGCTTTGGTTGGGAGAAGTGTAATAAGCTTTTGTCAGAAGGTTTCTATCAACCAGTTTTTCCTTTTGCTCCTTTAAACAGGTGCTGATTACAGAATCCTACAGTGCAGGAGGGCATTCGGCCCATCGAATCTGCACCGACCACAATCCCACCCAGTCCCATCTCCATAACTCTACATATGTACCCTAGCTAGTCCCCCTCACACTAAGGGGCAATTTAGCATGGCCAATCAACCTGACCCGCACATCTTTGGACTGTGGGAGGAAACCGGAGCACCCGGAGGAAACCCACGCAGACACGGGGAGAATGTGCAAACTCCACACAGTCACCCGAGGCCGGAATTGAACCTGGGTTCCTGGTGCTGCAAGACAGCAGTGTTAACCACTGTGCCACCATGCCCCTTTTGGCGCTCAATTTTTTAAAAGATGCAAATGACTTGCTTTCTGAAAATGTTTACCAGTGTACACAATGCCATTTCCCCTGATGATCACTCTGGGATCATACAGGTAAGGATGGTTCGATGCTCGGTCTGTGCCAAGTTGGCTGATCTCAGGCACAATATTCAAGTTGACATTCGCGCAGCTGGGGGCAGTGGGTGAAGATAATCAGATAGAATGTCCAGCAATGCATGGTCTAAAGTTGTTGCACTCCAGATCGGAACAAGGATCGGGCTGAGGTTTCTCAACATTGGCCAGCGCTCAACCTTCAGGCTCTCACACAGCCATTTGGGAAGGTACTGAATTGTTACAGGCACACAAGGAGTAGGAGCTGGAAGAGGGGAAGGGAAGGGAAGAAACTGGAAAGTAATTCAGCAGCAAACCAACCAAACATTATAAAATCTTAAACTGTAAATGCTTGCATTTCACAACATTTTGTGCTAACCATCCCAGATCCTGTTCATTCAGCAGGTCTGGAGAGATTTCTCCACTTTGTCCCTCTCTTGCAAGTTTCCCTGTTCAGATGGATTCGAAACCTGGGTCTTGAGCAGATTCAGGGTTATAATTTCATGCTTCCATACCAAGATGATGCAACTCTTGGAACAGTTTTAAACAAACCCCCTTCATTCCGCCACTACAGACAGGGAACACCAGTCATTTTCTTAGATCTACAGTACTTTTAAAATACACAAAAAAAAACTTTCAAATCAGTAACATCTGTGATTCTCAATCTAGAAGTCAAAAGCATTATGTTGTATCTTTAAAATAATAAAATGTCAGAACAATCACTGCACAAAAAAAAAGAGCGATTCACACATTAGTGATCAGTGTTTGAGAGCAAAATGCAGTGACTGCTGCCTGCAAGCATCCACAATAATTCCAGCATTGGGGAACAAGGCCCCTAAAAAAAAAATCAGAAACCAAAAATCAGCAGACCACTTAGTTTTGAGAGAGATGGGGAGGATAATTACAAGTCCTTATAACAATGAAATCCATTTTTGTAGAGTCCCTTAACCTTGAGTCGAATACCATCACATTTATCTTCCTGACCAGGCCAGTTGTTCTCACCTGCCTGTAGGAATATAACTGCTGCCTGTTGGAAATTGTTGAATGCATGGAGGCAACAGACCCCAGATTTCACTGGTCAGCATTACAGAGTTGCTGGCCTATGAGTTGAGAAATTCTAGGAACACATGGGTTTTTTTCTTAATGGCGCTTACAAGGGTTAGCACATTATACACATATAATGACTCCATTAACAATTAGTCATCTTTCCTTTGTGATTTTAATTTAAAAAAAAAAAACAAATCAGTCCTGGAGATGAAATAAGGGAAGTATCTGACATGTCTTGACGTCGAGCAAGAAAGCCTAAAAATAACGTGCACAGGTTGGCACCTCTTCAGGAAAAAAAAAGTATGAGAGATTTGTTAAATATTTGATTAAAAATATCAGATCACATATCTCACAACTGCATGCAAAAAAAAATGCAGCTCTGTGCAGCATCTGTGAAAATATGTTCCTGAATCATTTGTAAAGTTATCAGAAAACTAAAAAGGGACAGCTTTTGAATCTTAGACATGCTGAAACCAGCATGATCATCTTGAGAGCATCTTCAATGGTCTAGTTGTCTGACCATTAGGTACAATCAATAATTCAGGTGATACACACCTCAGACTCACCAATTCCTGTGTCAAGATGTCCCTTTCAGTTTCTTCCTCCTCCTCCCCCCCCCTCCCCCCCCCCTCACCCCTTCACACCAGGGATTCCTTTAGATTTTGAAGCTGTCATTTTACTTTTCCTCTCTGGTTACTGTCATCACTAACTAGTGCAATTTCACTCGTGCTCTACACTTAACTAAAGTGTATTTTAATAAAGAATTATTTTAGGGTTTTTTCCCCCCCAAAGTGTAGGGATTCAAGAGTTTTTTAAAAACCCTCATGTCAAAACTCAAAAAGATATGAAATTTACAGTTGCAGCTACTACATTCCAAATGGTTGCTTTTCAAAGTCGATATATTGAAACGGTTCCTATAAAAGCTCATGTGCAGGTTAAAATTACAAAATTACTCCAGCACGGTAGCCAGGAATATTTCTACACCAGAAATTGGATATTGTAATATTTATTAGCTTTTGCAGTCCTACACCACAATTTATAATTCAACTTTGCCAAGTTTCATCATTTATCTGTCCTGGCTTTGATATTTTGAAGTGGTAGGGTACACTGACTGATTATGAATTAACTGATATCACACCCGTTCGGGAAGACAGGGAAGCACCTTTTGACTTCAAAGCTTCCGGCACAGGGAAATTCCTGAACTCAGGGAACATTCAACACACCAGTGAGTGGCATAAACTACTGCCTCTCCTTTCACCTCCTCAATCAGGCCACTTGCCCATGTCTCAACATAACCCAGGGCCACTCGCCTGGTCCAGGAGGTAAGCTCATAAATAAAAAGCATCTTTTCCCCAAAAAAGTGTTTCTTCAAAAAAAAAACTGAATGTTTCACACACTGCACCGAGGATGATTAAATCTTAAGGGAGCAATTATGGGGGAGCCAAAAAGGTCTCTTGCTTCCAAGAAAGCCACAACCAACTAAACAAACCTCTTCTACATTTCACGTATTTTTCAGAACAATGTCTGATTGGGGTTAATACTCTGTTATCACTGCACTTTTCAGTACCGTGAAACCCCCCCCCCCAAAGCTTTCAAAATGAAAAAGTTTAGTAAATTTCTACACATTAGGCCCTACAAATCTGAAAGTTGCTCAGTTGGTCCAATGGCTGGGCCAATTAACATTTTACAGTGCTCCAAAGGACACCACATTAGGAAACTCAATAGTGTGATGCTTATGGCAAGGTGCTGGATGGCCTATCATTTCCATGGTTACCGGGAGCATGTTATGGGAAAAAAACTAATTTGTAGTTACTGGAGATAGATTAAAGGAGATGACTTGCTCCCCCAGTTAGAAGTTAATCCTTTACTATTGAATTGGATGATATGGTTTACTGCAAATACAAAGCATTAAAGTCTCACATTTCTTAAAATTTCAGTGTCTATACTTGTGGAAACTTCCATGGAAATATAACCATATCTTGTTCAATTTATTTTACATTAAAGTTTCACATTTATTCTCAGACAACAAACTGCGGCTTCTGACAATATGCTTGGTGGTTTCATAGGGATTAGGCTCAGGTCTGAGTCCACTGCCTGAAATGTGCCTTCGCCATGGTTGGACCACGGCATGCTCATGCCTGGCAAGCTAGTCAGGAGAACGTATAGGAGGAACGGGAGAAATCAAAAGAAACAAAATTACTGCAAGACTTAGTGACTAGGACTGGAAGAGGTGCGTCAGTACACAGCAAAGGAAACATGCCATCATTCTGTTAGTTTAATCTCTGGCTCTTTGGGGGTTGGGGACAAAGCAGAGAGAGAAACAGGTAGAGTAGAAACAAAGGACTAAAAAGAAAGATAGACAGGAAAGAGGATCTATGCAAGAATAAAAAACAAAATACAAGGAAAACTCAGCAGGTCTGGCAGCATCTGTGGAGAGAGAAACTGAGTTAACCTTTTGACTTCTTCAGAACCCATAGATGTACCCCATTACTCCTGTGGCTTTAGTGTTCTAATGGCCAATATCCCCATAGCAAGAATGGGAATTGCAGCTTGAGAAATTCAATTGGGAATTCCTTTCCACTAATACATTGTGATTACACAGTGCATCTGCTGCAGAATGCAATACTACCCACTTTGAAGCTCCAACAACACTTGCATGCCAATTCCAGTCACGCTTTAATGAACTCTCAACAAGAACATGCTTAGGACTTAAGTCAAAATGTAGTGAAAAATTACAGATTGGGTTTTGTTCAAGCCGAAACATGCCGGCCAGTGGATAAATTCAGTCAGGTGAAAACTGCACCCGTCTTAATCCATGGGAAGGCTATGTTTAGTTATAGGAAGTGGACCTGTCCACAGTGCTCTCCTGTTTATCCTCTCCAAATAACAAAGATGTGAAAGCACAGCACTGAGAATAATTAAAGTTGGTACCTGCTTTTAATCCACTGATTTTCCAATGGAACCTTTTAAGCTTCTGAACAGTGCATCTAATACAGGGCCACTTCACAATCACCAAATAGACACTATGGAAATATCCCTAGCGGCCAGCCACAATGCTGCTGCAGTGATTTACACTTTGAACACCAAATTGGCTTTAAAAAGAAGAACCAAAGTACTGGGTTGCCCAGTCACACCAGCAATAGGATAGGAGGGGGCAGATCGATTTCCCAGTGCTCTCAATCGCCAGTCTGAATGCACCAAGGAAGAGGCAAGTAGTGAATGCTGTGGTAGCTTCCTGAAGCATTGGGAGGGGGATAATAAACAAACATTTTTACT